>NC_134138.1:21928722-22274347 GCF_033958435.1 Carettochelys insculpta | reverse complement strand
TGTACCAATGTAACTACATTGATTTCACGATACCAGTACTAGGCAAGGCTGAGATTTTGGCCTGATGGGGTTATTCCAGATTGATGCCATTGTAATGGAGATCAGAATCTGGCCCACACTGCACAGGTTAGTTATAATCCATCATTCCTCTAATAATAACTGAGGTGTGTTGTCAATCATTCTTACATTGGCTGAGTGCATCTAAACCAGGGATTTGGTGTGAATAGTTCCAGTACTTAATACTTTACACCTCTGTATACCATAGGTATATTTGAGCTAATTTTTAAATATATAGATTAGGCCTCTTTAAGAACAGATCCCACGCTAAGAGGATAAAATACCACTGCTTTTCTCATGGAGCAGCACAAACACTTCAGGCTATGTTTGAAAAGTAAAATATGCTCAACTATATCTACACTTTCAGCCCTTTCACAACTGGATTCCATTAAGTATCCTGGTGTTTTCTTATTGTCTGAAACGCTGGAAATGGAGTTTTGTGGTTTAACTCACACCCAGTTGCCTCCCTGCCCAGGCTTTGTGTATACTTTGAGCTGGGCTGGCAATTCTCTGCTCTCAAATATGTATCAGTGCTAACACAGTGGCATGGGCAACAGTTTAGTGGCCCAGGTACATACGCAGGGCGTCTGGGAGATTCATACTGCTACAGCTCCAAGAACAGACATACCTAGAAGGAAACATAATTTACCCTATGTCGTCTGTCTGTCTGTCTGTCTAATGATTGCCAGCACAAATGGCCATTGCTCTGTGGTGAGCAATTATTCAAAAATGGGACTATGGGGAAAAGTCAACCAGAATCTGAAATGACTCTGGATTTTGAATTGTGTGATGTTTATGTAAACTAGATTAAACATTGTTTTAAGCTTGGTATTTTTTTTTCCCCTCCTGACCATTTGAATCAATGGGTATTGATCATAGCCTTGTGCCAGGAGCAATCACTTTTTGGAGCTCTGACAGGCCTCACCTGGTAGAGATCTGGGAAAAGCATAGTCTCTTGACAGCACATGTTGGTTATGCAAAGTGGCTTTTGTGAAGTGTCGAATGCCATCAAATCCCGGTGGCAGCTGGGCATCCTCAACAGTTTCAGAACTAGCTGTTCTGTGGTCTGACTGAAAAACATGGCCCTGTGGGCAGTATCTCCTGTAAACTGTGCACTTGTGTGGCCACTCAGGAGAGATTCAAATGCTGCCTAACTGATTAGCAGACCGCCCACAGCTAGATCTTTTGTTTCTACTCGTGGTGCACATTTGTGCGTGCTTCCATGTACATAAAAGTTATTCCACACATGGATGGAAAAGATTAGTGGGAACATTGCATGTGGGATAACAGTTCTCTCTTCAGTTAAAAGGGAATAGCTTTGTATGCATCTTCAAGTGGTGTAAATATAATTTTAAATCATGAATACTATTCAACACTGATTTGAAAATGTAACCTAGATACAGCTATCTATATTGTTTGGTTTTTTTCCTGAGGAACAGAGCTCATTCCCACTCAAAAGGGCCGAAGCTCCAAGCTTCCTTATTATTTTTTTTTCCTCCTGATCTTGTAGTTAACCAATGGGTTTCCTCTCCTGGGTTGAACTGCCAGCTCTCAGATATCCTCATAGGAATAATCTCTTTTGGCCTGAATTCTATTGCATGCTTTGTCTTGCTAACGAGCTTGGGGCACAATTAACCATCCAGCTGTGCCTCTGTTCCTTGGCTGGTTAGGAACTGATTTTTAGCCCACAGGACCACAATGTGGTCACATTGTCTGATGGGAGTACTTCTTCAGAGGATATGGAGGTCACGGGTGGCACTCTGCTAGCAGATTGCATGTTGTTGACTGAGGATGGGGATAGGAAATGGGTGACAATGGCAGTTAATAATGGGATGAAAGGCTCCTTCTGAAACCATAAACTGCAAAGAAATTATGATGGCCATGCATACAGGGAATTAAGGAGCATGAGGTTGAAGGCAACCTTATTAAGGGAATGGTGACACTCTGATGCCGAGTAAAGAGAGTTCTTTATTGGTAAGCAATGTGTAGAATTAATTCAGGCTCTGCCTTTGTCCAATCTTATCTCCATCAGTTCCCAACTGAAGGTCTCATTCCAATGCAACGCATGCCGCACCATGCTGCCAACTGCCCCTTATGTTCATGTACCAAATGGAGACAAGGCTTCACAAGTACCATGATGGGAGCTTGTACCTTCCAGTTTGCATGCATAGCTTGGCCAAATCTGCTAATGTCACCTCTAAGGTATTGATATATCCCCATGACTATAGTATCTGAACCCCTCATCCTCCTCAAGGTATTTACCTTCACAACAGCCCTGGAAGATAGGGTAGTGATGATACCCACATCTTGCAGGACTGAGACAATAGGACAAAGAGATCTATCCAGGGTCACACATGAAGCCTGTGGTGCAGCAGTGAACCAAACCCGGATCTCAAGTCCCTGCCTCATGTGCTAACAATTGCATCATCCTTCTCCTAAGCCAAGGGTGAAGAACCCCTGATGCACAGTTTGGATCCAGACATGGTTTGCTTGGAGCTGGTCCCCAAGGCTTGGGGCTTCTTTTCCCAGCATCAGGCCCACAGCAGGTCGGGGGGGTGCAAGGCCCAAGTCAGGGAAGCCGGGGCCAGATCCAACCCACAGGCTCTGCCTGGTGGGTGGCAGGAAGCAGAGCCACTGTTGCCATCTCTCCCCCTTGTGTCCTGGCCCCGTGGGTGCCTGTGCAGCCCTGTCCAGGATGCTAGCATTGTCCTGGCCCTGTGGGCACTGGGTGCAGCTGGAGCAGAGGACCTCCCTTCATCCAGCAAATTCCCCCATCCAGGTCCATTCAGGCCCCGAGGGTGCTGAACAAGGGAGATGCAACCTTACAATAAAAATGATTCATTTTTAAATGAGAATTTACTGTAAATTTGTCATAACCAGTATTATAACATGCAGAACTCTCAAATAACTGGCATTTTAACCTCAAGTACATTTTAGTTAGGTTTTCTATAAGTTCAGTATAGTGCAAATAAATACAAATAAATACAGAAAATACAATATAAGTTTACAGTGGACAATACTACTGTTGTTGGGAAATAAAGTACTCTGCATATCTTTTTGCTTATTAACATCTAATCTTGTTTTCCTTTAGTGTTATGAATTGCTAGGTATGCCTCTCTATTATCCAGAATATTTGAAAATCCAGCAACCTTCGGGTCCCTGGATTGCCGGAGATGAGTTTACTGTATTGGAAAATCCTGCTAGAAGTAGCAGAAATAGTGCAGTAGTTCCTAAAGGGTCCAGCTGAAATCAAGACCCATTTGGGGCTAGTACTGCACCTACAAGTAGTAAGTGGCACAGAGCACTAGCACTGTTAGCCTGTTGTTTCACACGCAGCAAGCAGTCCTGTGGTGCCTTCGCGACTAACACATTAACTCATGATCGAATACATTTGTTAGTTCCGAAGGCACCACAGGACTGCTTGTTATAGTAAGAGGCGGTCCTGTCTCTGAACTGCTTTCTATCAAACTACACAAGACTGACAAGTGGAATGATAATAACCTTATTGTACAGATGAGGAATTAAACCACAGAGGGATTAAATGACCTGCATAAATTGACATAATAAGTGAGTAGCACAGGTGTAATGCAACCCAGCTCTCCGGAGCACTAGCTTAGTGCTTTAACCACAAGGCTTGCCTACCTTAAGCGAAGCCTTGGCTAAATGTGTGTCAGGGGAAAGCAACTTGTTCAGATCATATACTGTGTCAGCACCAGATGTGGGACTGGAGCCCTGGCATCCTGCATGAAGTAGACCTAGCTATTGGAACCTGCTGCCTTCCCATTGCTCCAATTAACAAGCCCGTACTTGACCTCTTTTCATTATGCATGTGCAAGAAATTGCTAGATGGTGTATCCCAGTCATTAGTGGGTTTTTTTTGCTTGCTTTTCAAAGTGCCAATGCGGGTATACGTTCATTTTCACTTAAGCCTCTGGTTAGCTGCTGACGAATGTTACTCTTAAACACAGATCACATTTACTATTGTAACTTCCAGCAAGGTTAGTGAGTCAGGACATTATTTTAATTTGTTTCAGATGCGTAGAGCCCTTAGTGAATTTTTCCTTTCTAATTTAAGGAGTTTGTGGCTTAGGAGTTCAAGGCCTAGTTAGGCTGTGTGTCAAAAACAACAAATACTAACTCAAGTGATTCCTTCTGGCAGAATTTCCTTTCCGTTCAGGCTCCCACTTTGGCTTGGTTCCAAAACGTAGTCCTTGGGGGAAGAGTTCTTAAAAAAAAAAACCATCCACATTTCTTATTCCCAGCCCAGTAACAGCACACCAGGCTGCCTGTAGCTATGCTGGCTCTGTTCAAATAACATCAGGGATGGCATGCACTGAAAAACACAAAGCCTTGCTGATGGTCCTTCATAAAGCATCGCAGTGGCATGTTCTCCATAATGCATTGTATGTGTGATTCACAACTATATAGGTGTTATGGCTATACAACATTCAAGCGTAACTACAGCAACTGCTTCCAGAGAGAAGTAATGTTAGAAACTATTTACATCATTGCTAGCTGCCTTTAAGTAACTTAACAGCTGAACGTGAGGATACAACACCATAATAAGACAGACAGTTTTCCAGCAACCCCAGTCTGAGAACCTCAGGTCCAGTATGCTTCAGCCTCTATGCTATGCACATGCTGTTGTTTAGTGTTTGAAAAGTGCCTGCCATATGCTAGATACTGTACATACAAGCAGGAGTGTGTGGCGTAAGTGAGAATAAATATGCTTCTGTGAATTGCTGTGGGGAAAACTAGCTGCACTATGGAACAGGAGATGGGATGTAGTGCAAATCCAGGGGAAGGGGTAATGCTTTCTTTTTAAATATAACTGTGTCTTAAGGAAGGCCTTCAACATGAGGGAGGCAGTGGCTTGGTGATATGGTTTGGGAATGCATTCTGTACCTAGAGAGAATCCTTGAGTAAAGAAATGAATGAGGCAACAGGCAGTGCATTGGCTCCAGTGAAATGTGCCTGGAATTGTGGGCTAGGTGCCATAGGGCAGCTATGCAATCCTCATTGAGGAGAGTGCTGGGTATGGAACTATCCACCAGTTGACACAAGTCATGCTGGTAAGTGGAGTGCACTGCCCTTTGCAGAAACTGACTGACAGTGCAACAGAAGTGTAGTCGCTATCTTCAGCCTTCCAATGATTCAGTTTTGTCACGTAACCCAGGCAATAGATGATCCCTTCAGTAAACCTAAAGGTTGGTTTCCCCGCTAACCTGGAATAAGTGGAGTTTAATAGTGACATCATTTCAGAGTGGTACCTGGATCTGAAAACTGAAGGACTGCTTTTCATTGCGTTTTGAGGGCCATAACTTTCTATCACTCTGAAGGGTGTGGTCTAATTTTAAGATATGTCATTTACTCCCTTTGGAAGATAATCAGGAACTCATATACTTTGTTCACAGGATTCAGTAAACCATAGATCACTGACAATCTTTGATATTTTATCAATATGTCTATTTGGATGCCTCTAATCTTGGTTTGCCACTGGTGTTACTAGCAAAACTCTTTGTTCTCTGTCCACCTGGGGCAAATTTTAAAAGTTGGTTTGCTGTGTAGAACTAGGTATTTTATTCAGTGTCCTTTGGTTTCTTCCTTCAGTTTGTGAGTGTTGTTTACCACCTCAAAAAACTTCTGTTTCCTAAAACCTGAGCTGCTCCTCATCCTCCATAAACTCACTGACCTGCAACCTGCATTTCATACTCAGAATTCGATGCCCCACCTGCTGACTGAAGAGTAGGGGATAAAAAAGCAAATAAAATAAAAATAAAATAAAATATAAAAGCAAAGGAAAGATCTCGCAAGGCATGGAAAAATGTTAGATAAAAATCTTTCATAACCAAAAAAGCACCCAAAACGTGGGTGAAATCACAGGAGGTTTGCCATTGATTTCAATGGAAGCCAGAATTAAAATATTGCAATTAGAAAAATTAGTCATGATTAACTGAACAATTGATTGCACTATTAGCAATAATATAATAACATTTAAACATTTTTGATTTTTTCTTAATTTTTCAAATATATTTGTCAATTATGACAGAATTAAAGTGTACAGTGCTCACTTTATCTTTTCATTATAAATATTTGCACTGTAAAAAAAAAAGAAATAGTATTTTTCAATTCCTCCATTGCAAGCACTGTAGTACAATCTCTTTATCATGAAAGTTGAACTTCTAAATGTAGACTCACGTACAAAAACCCTTCATTTACAAATTAAAATGTAAAACTTTGCAACCTAGAAGTTCACTCAGTTCTCCTCCTTGTTCAGCCAACTGCTCAGTCAAAGAAATTTGTTTACATTTGCAGGAGACAGTGCTGCCCACTTCTTGTTTACAATGTCACCTGAAAGTCAGAACAGGCATTTGCATGGTAATGTTGTAGTCTGCATCACAAGATATTTACAAGCCAGATGCACTGAAGATTCATATGCTCCTTCATGCTTTAGGGACCATTCCAGAGGACATTCATGCATGTTGATGATGGGTTCTGCTTGGTAATAATCTAAAGTGGTGCAGAATGATGCATGCTCATTTCCATCATCTGAGTCAAATGATGTCACCATAAAGTTGATTTTATTTTATGGTGGTTTTGGTTCTTTTCTTTCCTCAAATGAGACCTCTTAAGTCTTCTGAAAGCATGTTCCACACCTCAACACTCTCAGATTTTGGCAGGCACTTCAGATGGTTAAATGTTGGGTCGAGTGCTATACTAACCTGAGATATTTCACATTGGTACCTTCTTTATGCTTTTGTCAAATCTGCAGTGAAAGTGCTTTTAAAACAATTTACCTTGGTCATCATCCAAGGCTGCTGTTGCATAAAATATATGGAGAACACTGGTAAAACAGAGCAGGAGACATACAATCTTCTCTCAAGAAGTTCAATCACAAATTTAATTAATGCATAACTTTTTTTAATGACCATCATCAGCATGAAGCATTTCCGCTGGAATGCTGGCTGAAGCATGAAGGGGCATATGAATGTTCAGCATATCTGTCACATAAATACCTTATGATACTGGCTACAAAAGTGCCATGACAATTTCTGTTTTCACTTACAGTTGCTACTGTAAATAAGAAGTGGGCAACAATATCTCCTGTAAATGTAAACAAGCTTTTGTCTTAGCAGTTGGCTGAACAAGAAGTAGGACTGAGTGGAGTTGTAGGCTCTAAAGCAGCAGTTTTCAAACTTTGGGCGATGGCTTGACAGGGTAAGCCACTGGTGGTCTGTGAGACACATTATTTACCTGAGAGTCTACAGGCATGGCTGCTTTCATTTCCCAGTGGCTGCAGTTTGCTGTTCCCAGCCAATGGGAGCTGCAGAAAGTGGTGGCCAGACCTGTGCCACTTTTCGCAGCTCTCATTGGCCAGGAGTGGTGAACTGTGACCAGCGAGAACTGCAAGCAGCCATGCCTGTAGATTCGCAGGTAAACTCTCTCATTGCCCACCAGTGGCTTACCCTGACGAGCTGTAGTCCAAAGTCTGAAAAGCACTTCTCTAAAGTTTTACGTTTTGTTTTTTTAGTGTAGTTATGTGATAAAAAAATCTACTTTTATAAGTCACACTTTCACAATAGATAGTAATACAAGTAATGAAATGTCATTTCTTTTGTCACTTTTACCTTGCAAATATTTGTAATCACAAAGTGATCACATAAAGTGAACACTACGCTGTCTGTTTTCAATGTTGTAACTGAATTTTTAATAAATTTAAATTGGTATTGTATTAACAGTGCAATTAAAATTGTAATTATCCACGATTAATTTATGAACTAATTGTGTGACTTAACTGCAGTTACCCAACAACCTTACTGTACACCAATGTGAGAAGCTTAAAAGTAATAGTAGACAAACTAGAATATGGACAGTGAAAGGAGATTTTGACATCAAACATTACTGAAACACAAAGGAATGACAAAATTAAATGGGTACTGTAACATGCAGGTATAAACTATACAGGCAATTGGTTAAAATGTGAGGTGTGGAGAATACTGAAACAGCAGACATTTCCCACAGATCCTAATGCAGACCATACAATGGAATATGTCTGGATACAAATTCCAAATTACAGGAATACAAGTATGCCCGTGTGTTGGTGTTTTGGGTTTTTTCCTGGTCTCCAATCTGGAAAGATACTTAGTGCATAAGGCTCAAGAAGATCAAAGAAACAAGTAAACCTAATAACAGTACTGATGGGTGATTTGAACTTCCTGCTCATGAAAATGCTCAAATTTGTTGTTGTTGAGACAAGGTTTAGAGAAGCAGTTTCTTAACTTATTAAACAATTGCTAACTCTGAACTCCATAAGTGAAGACACGCTTGATTTAGTCCTTTTATATCAACAAGTGTTAGTTCAAGACTAAGTTGAGCCACTCAGCTTATAATTCCAGGGTGTCCAGGACTTTGTCCCAAAAGCCATGCCTCAAACATGCATATGCGTTATAGTCAGCTAAATTCATCTAACTTCAGTTTTAGATGAAGTCTTATTTTGTATCCGAGAGGTAGTCGTGTTTGTCTGGGTTTTCAAAAACAACAAGAAGTGCTGTGGCACCTTATAGGCTAACAGATATTTTGGAGCATAAGATTCCATAGACAAAGACCTGCTCAGTCTTATTTTGGTTTCTTCCTGTCTCTATCTCTTGTTTGTTTGGCTCACTTTCTTTGACACGATTTTCCCTCCATAGGTGTTTGCAGTTCATCCCAGTTTAGTATCACTCTCCAATGTTGCTAATGTTCAATTTAATGCCAATGAGCCATTTGGGTTCTTCCCATCTTGTCCCAGTAATTTTATAGATTCTGCCTTTTTTCTGACTGGCACTGAATGCTATGCAAAGGGGAAGCATTGGATTTAGCACCAGTTTGGAGGCACTGCTGCATGTGTTTATTTTTTACAGCATTATAATTTCACAATCAAGAACATTTCCCTCTCATAAGCAAATCTCTTGGAAAGCTGATGTGGGACTTTTCCACGCTCTTATGACATCAGCTGCTGCTTTCTGTTAGGAATACAAACACTTAAAAACAAATGCCCAAAGAGGAAATTATGAAAAGGGTCCTTTCTGTTCCGAGAACAGTTGGCTTCGTGCCGGCCTTTGGTGTCATTCTCACCATCCTACTCCTGCCCTTCCTCAACACTGGCTCCTTATTGAGCTTCCCCTGACATCTTAGAACCTCTGTGCCCAGCTCTGTGAAATGAACCTTACACATGTGCCATGTTGTTTTAAACGTGTTTGTTTTATTACCCTGGCATCAGTTCAAGAATTCCTGTTCAAGCACAAGAAGTGCTTTATCGACTTGAGGCAGTACTTGATCTTGGGTGGAGACAGTGGTTCTGTGCCTGATGTTGGTGGGAAACTTTCTCTCAAAATAACCTTGGGTCTTGTTAAGATGAGAGCTACAGCTGTTTCAGGGATGACAGCTTAAGAACTGAGCTGATTAATTAAGACTATGAAGCGTGTTTTGCGGTGGGTCCTCTTCTATTTAATTGGCTCCATATATACAACACACACCCAGGCCTAAGAAATGAAAGGCATGCAGGCCCTAAGCTCTGGGTAGGTGACTGCAGAGCTGCTGGCCCCCTTTTCAGAAGGAATGTGGTGCATTCGTTGCAGAAATGAATGAAGAATCAGCCCTCTTGGGTTATGTTCCCGGCTATGTCGTTGACTCACGCTGCAACCATAGTCAAGTCACTTGGGCCAACACTGACAAGCTCGGGGGCCTAATGCAATCTGTTTCAGTATGACTGCGTGCATTTAAAATTTGGCAACTAATGCCATATTAGGCTGGTACGCAGAGATGTGGAGCGTGACAATCAGCATCTCCACCAGCAGAACTGGGGCTGCCAGAGCTACATGCAAGAGCTGCTGCAGCTTGGACTAAAAGCCAGTGTTCTAATGGAAGGCTTAAAGCAGACCTCGTATTTCTGGACTGGGCTAGAAGGAGACCTGTTACACGCACATGCCAGTCGGTTACATTGAGCGCACAGAAATCTAATCAATGTTGATACATTTCAATGGGAGCAGAACATCTCCTTAAAAATCAACCCAATTAATTAATTGTCTGTTGATTTAAATGTGGATTGTCCTGTGCCTGTGACGGTGTACGTACCACCCCCTCCCCCAACCCTGAGGTGCTGAAAGGGTTAGTATGAGTTTGAGAGGCCAGTTATGCTATCTGTCTGCACCTGGAAAGGAGAGTCAGGGTTATTGGATTTGAAGTCCACCTCTGGTTGAGCTGGCAGAGAATTATAAACAGAGGCAGTTGAGATCAGGAGAGGGCTGCAGGCAGGGTGAAGAACTTTGCAGATGATCTCTCCAAGACTAGAGGGTTCATGAGAAGACAGGCCAGGGGAACAGCTGATTCTCAGTTCTCCTCTGGATTAGAGAAGTCTGGCAACAGGCTAACAGTGATATAAAGCAGCCAGTGGAGTGGAGCAGATTGTGGTGAGAAGTCCTGCCAAAAGGGCAGGAACTGGACTTCCTAGGGAGCAAGATATACTAGAGGCATTAAACTGAGAGAGTTGTAAAGTCCTACCCAAGAAGTGCAGAAATAGGTTCACATATACATTTTATAGTTCAGAATTTTACACATTTTCAAGGGAGAGTTCTCAGAGCCAGACCCCTGGAGGACAGTAAACCTAGATACAGGATGGGCCAGAAGGCTTGACAATGGTTGTATCAGAAGAAAACAGCAAGGAGGTGTATGGACTAGTGTCTGCTGGTGATACTCAGAGGGATAATGTAGTTGGTGGGGGACTGGGGCAGCTCCAGTCTCTGTGATAGAGTGGAGAGGGCACTGGAGTTCACAAGAGTGACCAGCACAGTCAGTGCCAGGCATTGGAGGACAACTGTGGGTGGCTATCAGGATTGATATAGGTTACTTATTGTGTACGCTCTCACTGTTGCCCACATGGTTCAGTGCCATTCAGGGAGATGGTTTTACTGCATTGCCATACTGGGGCACTTATATCCACAGGAAACAAGTTTGTGTATAGACCCAGGCACAGCTAATGAAAGGTGACTTACGTCAGTCTCACTTTGTAGAGCAGACCAAGCCTGAAAATCATCCTATGATGTCTGCCTGAGTTAAAAAGTAGTTGGCAGTTAGCTAAGGTTGTAGAGGAGACTTGTTCTTTCTCTCTGTAAGTGGTCATTTACAGTCAAGCTACAAGTACCTCAGAAATCAGAGGCCATGAGGAGACCACTAACAGAAAAGCCTTCAGTTCTACTTCAGACCAAATTCTGCTCTCCTTAATGAGAAGAAACCCCAGTGAAGTGTGTATGTGCTCCAGGAACTTGATGGGGTTGCATAGGCGTAACTGAAAGAAGCAACTGGTGTGATGCCAACAGTCTGGCTCTCAGCCAAGACTGTGAAGGAGACTCGCTCATTCTTTCTTTCTCTGAATGCCACTACAGTGGACCATAACCAGTAGGTGAGTGGGTTACACTGTCATATACACCAAGCATGAATGTTGAAACACAGGAAATATTTGATTTCCACAATGCTCCTGCATGTGACTTTGGAATTTGTTTCTCATGAAAATTTTTGCTAGAAAAACAAAGTCCCTTTCAATTTCAGGAGAAGTGAAAAGGGATGTGAGTGTATGTTACACAAATTCATTTAAATACTGGCACAACTATTTACACAGATCCTCTTTCCACTTCTACATTTTTAATGCCCCAGTTTTTAATAGGAACATTGTACTATTCCATGAGATTTACCAGGTAAGGCATTAACTGGGCCAGGTAAAAGTTTAGAACTCCAGTCCAATGAGGTACCGCATGTCATCAGCTCCCTTGTGATAAGTGGGAGTTGACAGCACTTGGTTCCTTGTACCTTGTATGCTCATAAGTTAAGTCCTATGTAGGTTTAGCTAAAAGACAAAGTTTTGAAAAGGTTGTCCAATTATCAGCACGTTATATTCCAACGTCATCCGGGAGGAGTGGAAGCAGAAATGGGTACTTTCTTTCTCTTTGCTTCTGTAGATTCTGGGCCCCAGGAATGCCCTAAATCCAAATTTCAGGAGGCTCTAGAAAACCCTCTCAGAATATTTTTCCAGAGGGTCAAAAACAGCATGACCCACAATGAGCAGCATCGTGATGCTCTGTGAGGACAGAATATTAAAAAAAACCCACTAATTTATTTCTCAGGAGGGGTGAAATTGGAGTGGATATTGGGAGAGAGAAGACCCTGTTAAAGTGGGGTTAAACAGAGGTGAGAGTTCCACCCAAATCATGTCAGGGAGTGTGTTTGAGTGGTTGAACAAGACATAGAGGCCCCCTGCTTGAGGCCTCAGGGTCTTGGTTCACTTGTCCTAGGAAAGGAGCAATGATGAGGTCCACCCAGCAGGCTGAAGTGGCTACAGCAGAAGCAGTCAAAGAGTACTAAAGCAAGGCGTGCTTGTATTTCTCAAGCAAATTGAAGTTTAATCGAACCCAAATCCAAAACCAACATTAAACTGGTCTAGACCAGAGTTTAACCAGAGACTTTATGGAAGAATTTCTTTAGTTTTCTGTTTGTTTGTCTCAGACTCAAGATAGGTTTGGAAATTTCATTTCTTAAAAAAAAAAGAAAATATGTATTGTATGTACAGCAGGCTTCATTCCATCACCCTTGGCTCAACAGGGAGCTGCCAGGCCAAGGAGACCTCAAGATAATGATGGCCCAAAATATTATAGCAAGTCAAAGACAGAGAAAGTAGGAGCCCTAAAATGTCAGAACTCTTTGCTCATGTGTAAGAATGACTGCATGCTGGAATGCTCCATACAGATGTCCTTTCTTTAGATGATATTGTAAAGGCTTCATTGGAAAGTAAATGACACCTTCATTTTAAGCCAGTATTGTCTCCAATCTCTCATAAGGTAACTCACTATGGGGAGGCAGTATACGCTAATGCATAGCACACAGGATGGCCTCAAGAATTCTCTGCCTGGCTCAAGTCACTTCATGCCCTGTACTTCAGTTTACCCACCTGTGGAATTATATTAATAAGAGTGCCTTGCATGGTAAACAGCAACGAAGGGTCCTGTGGCACCTTATAGACTAACAGAAAAGTTTTGAGCATGAGCTTTCGTGAGCACAGACTCACTTCATCAGATGCTGCTGTTACAGATCCAGACTAACACGGCGACCCCTCCGATACTTGCATGGTAAAGTGTTTTGAGATCTACTGTTAACAAGAATGTCTCCACTTCAATCACCTATATGTCTAATTACAAGCAGTAGGACTTAGTTTCATTAGGACTTCAGAAGAAAATGGAAGTGGTGGAGTCGAGATGCCACATCGAGGCTGTGTAGGTGCACCCATTAAAGGCGTGGATCCTAAATGTCAATCCCAAAGTGCTTTCCAGCCCTACACACAAAGACATATTTGACTTTGAAGAGCTGCACTGATGCAGTTTGCAGATTTAAAGCCCTATAATTATTTTCATCCCCAGCCACTGGAGGGAAAAAAAAACCACGTTGGTAAGTCATCACAGATTTGCTTGATTGACTTTATGGATATAATGTTTGCAATGACAGTGAAGTGCATTGACATAAACAATATAGATCTCTTTTTGGAATTGCATGCTGCTTTTCTAATTGAATATTTTTGCTTACATTTACACACTTAATCAAAAATTTAGCTTTTCTTGTGTTTCTCACCCTCCTCCCATCCACATGCAAAAAATGTGACTAATATGTGAATTTTTAAAAATTATTCTGCTATTTTTAGGGAAGTTTTGAAACAAAAGGAAAATTTTTCATACAAATTATTTCAGTTTTGAAGTTTTGGTTTGGGACTTTTGCTCGTGAGAAAGTTTGGGGTTTTCTTTTACTCCGTTTGATTGGAAGAGTATTTTTAGTAGAATATATCTATCTAGAAAGTAGTCCTTTGCTTCATCACTTTTCCCTTGTTTACACTTTTCCAATGTTTTACAAGTGTTTCTTCTCCCCTCCAATTTTTTTTTAAATCAGTTTTCAACTGGGGGGAAATAGTATGTCAGAGAGAATGTGGACTTTGCACACTTTCTTTTGGTTAATTTACATTCTCTCTTTCTCTAGTCAGGGACAGGTAAGACCGAACAAGGGGAAAAGCTTAACCAAAAAAGGGGAGAAAGAAATGTGAAAACTCGAAAGCAAAAAACCAAATCCTGAAATTCTTCAATTTTTTGAAAAATGAACTAAAAAATACAATTCAAAATGAAAACTTTAATTTAATTTCAAATAAGTTAATCAGAAGCAACTCTTTAATGAAAAGCTGTTCCACCAAAAACCTGTTTGTTGGAAAGAATGCTTTTGCTTGAAAAATTTCAGACAGTTCGAATTTTGTTTCCCATTCTTTTCTGCTACTCTTCTTTCCCTCCTCCTAAGGACCAACTTCTGGTGGGAAAAGAGACAAGCTTTACAGCTACAGAGCTTTTTTATATCTGGGAAAGATAAGGGGAGTGCTGCAGCTAAATACAAGACCAAAGAATTAGTTTAGTATAAGTGTTAGCACATGTTCTAAAGGTACCTTCAGGTAGAGTGGCCTGTTAACTAACCTGTAGTGAAAGGACAAAAAGGGATGTTAGTGAATTGCATAAAAGTTTATGAAACTTTGGATCGGAATTAAGAGCTCAATTTTGGCAAAATCTGAATTGTGACTCTATCTAAATAAGATCTTATCTGGTAGTTCAGGACTGCATTTCACTAGCCATTATACCAAGTTAGCCTTCTGCCTTAGAAACACAAGTTATTTTTTTCTTGCTTGGAACTGAAATCAAAAACTTTGCAGATAATGGCTCTAAAAGTAATTTGAGCATTCTAGAAGTATAAGGAACTTGTCCTATACATATAAGGCCAGAACTTACAATAGGCCTATTTTAGGTAAATGTGTATTGTTTTCCACACTTTTCAGAGAGAGAAACTGAGGCAGGGAGACTAAGAGACTTGTCCGAGACATGTCACAATGCAGCGGCATAGTCATGATTTAAAATCAAGTCCCAGAGAAGTCTTCAAATGCCTTCAGTGGAAGCAGCATCAGGCAATTAAGTATTACACATAATCTTTGGAGTTCTCTTTTTCTGAAGTGAATACATCAGAACTGGCAACTGTTTACATAGCTGGTCTTTCTGAAGCCCTCATTTCAAAATGCTTTCTGGTTCTTTAGAGAACCACAACCTGTCATCATTTAGAATCATTTTGAAAAGTGCCCATCATAACCTGAAATGTCCCAGTGCTGAAATACACCCTATTCTCATTTTTATACTCTGTATCCATCCAAGTGTATGCCACAACAAGGAACTAAGTGAGAGCTCATGTTAAGAGTCCTGTGTATTAATAGATGCACAAACCCTCAAGAAGGCATGTCACATACTTTGAAGTGTGGTATTCTGGCCAAAATATTTTAAAATTACAGAAAAAGAGATACGTGGAGATAAAAATCCATTTCCCACTTATGAAGACCTCATGTTTATCTGGCCAAGGGCACCCAGCCCAGAAATTCCAGGAGTCTAGGACAAAAAAAGCCTCCTCTTAAGCTTTTCTTGAGATCTCAAATCCAAATGGCCTAAAGATGAAAGAGCCCCTTTAGTTAATTTTAGAAAAAGCTCTCCTATTTTGGTTGTGGACTGGAAGCAGAGAAAAGTAAAACGTTTATGCTGAGAACAACAGTCCTGGGCAGCAAGCCTAAACACAGCTATCTTCCATAATTCTCTTACCATATAAGATACGGTTCCTTCCAGAACTATTTACAGCAGAGCTTGAACTGTCAGCGTGCTCCCCACTGCAACATATCATCCATTGGCAGGACAGTCTAGTGTATTGCAATTCAGCTGTTTAAAGACTTTACCCAGGGACTAATGAGACTCAACTCAAAAGATTTCTGCATAATTAATGCAGAGATCAGTCCTGTGACATAAGCAAGAGCTGTGACAGTGTGTGGCTTTTCAAGCAGGGACATGAAGCTTCACATTTAATGCTCAGCACAGTCTGGAGCCAGAAAAGTTGTTCCATGCACGTGTAAAAGACAGCAGTACACACATAATAGTAGGCCAAAGAAGGACATTATGGAAGTGGAATTTTGGACCAACTGGTCAGATGTCATCTTCTCTTTACACTTTAATAATAATCTCACAAGTAATGAGAATGGGAGATGGCCAAGGCATAATCAGAGATTTGATGGTTGGGACTATGCAGAAAGCCAGAATTTTAGAAATACCACAGTGGGATGAAATGAAGAAGGCGGCAAAGATGGCTGCTTGCATCTCTTCTCTTCATTGTTCACTTGTGCAAGCCTATGCATGATATAGTTCTGTGTCTGTACAATGTAACTGAAGCTTTGCTCTGAGCTTTTGTTTCAAGGATTGTAAATGGGGGATTATAACCAGATGCTTGAGGATCAGTTGACTAATGGGCAATAAGCATTTTGAAAATGTAGAATACTGCAACTTCATTCTGGGAGGGTTTGAATGTCTTTAGCGCCTCTTAAAATCACTACGCATCAAGAACACTCTGCACGTCTCTGGATACCATAGTATCATATAATCTATTTGGGCTCTCCTTCCCAACATCTATGAAACATCCTACATAAAAGTGATGGATCCACTGCTTTTGGATATCTTAATACTCATCCTCACTCTCCCTACCCACCTCCCCCAAAAATCTTCTGGGTTGGTATTTTTTGACACTCTCCCATTACAGAAGCACATCATCATACATCCATATGTGATAACAATTCTAAAATGGAATGCTTGGTATTTCCTTGCTCCTGTACAGGACCTTGGAGAGTATTTTGAACCAGATGTTCTGAATCTGCAAAGCTCGCTTTTTTTTTCCCCATCCATATGTTCCAGTGACCCCTCTGTAAAGGTTATGTTGTGATATCACCAGGTACTGAGAAGGCTTGGCAAGAGTGGATGAAAAGGTGACCTTATCCATCTGGCAAAGAAAAGTGAAAAGCTAACTTGAGTAAAGCACAAATCCAGTTCAGTTATACACAGCCGTTGGTTAGGGATTTGTTCTGTAATACCTGTGTGCATGTCTTTTAACTGGATAGATCAGCTACCTTCCTTAGCACTATGTACTCAGGCAAAACTCCCTCTCCAATGAGTAATTCCATGGGGTTTAGTGTAACGTGACTGGACACTGACTAAGGAGCACCAAACAGGCAAGTCCATGTGTCTTTGTTTGTTTGTTTTTTACTGTAACGTGTGTGTTGAGGGGAGGTCCTGATCCCTGACTGTTCTGGGCATGGTACAAACACAAAACAAGTAAGTTCTTTGGGGCAGGGAATCTAACACTGAGTATAAGCAGGCCCTCCGATCGGGGGTGGAGGCAAAAGGGGCAGTTTCATAGGGGTTCAGCATTTCAAAGGGGCCTGGAGCTCTGGCCACCACCACTTTAGCAGCATCCTGAGCTCTGGGGCCCTTTTGAACTGCCCCATTCTGCACAACTGTGGTGTGAGGGGGGCAGTGTCACAGTCTGGGTGGTGCTAAGGTCTGACTGCCCTCAGCCCAGCCCCTTCAGCCCTTGGCCGCACTCTTTTTTGGAGTGTAGTGCTGTGCCCCCCCGCCTTGCCCAGCTACCTGCAGTGGCTGTTGGCGTTATTAAGTCAACATACAACAGGAGGGTACTGCCAAATGAGAAAATACAAGGAACCAATGAGACAGTATTGGCTTTGTCTCACTTCATTTCCTTGTACCTATTCCTACCTCTTCTTTGTGTCTCATTACTGGGTTACAGTGTAGGGGATCTGACTTTTAGAAGGTGTTCTGTGCTGTGCCTAGGACAATGGAGCCTTGCTCTCATTTGGGGCCTCTCCACAAGGGGCTATGCCATGGCACTTTTTTTTTTAAATATCTTTTCTGCTGATAGTGATTCCTGGACCCTGAAACTACTCTGTCCTTTCCTTAGTGCTACATAGGAGGGGGACATGGAAAATAGTTAGAAGCAGAGCTAGGGGAGAATTTTTTGGTGCAGTATTTTTTTTTTCTTTTGGAAAATGCTGACTTATCAAAACCAAAACTTCAGGGAGCAGGAAGTCAGCTTAGACAAAAATTTAGTTGGGAAGATTTCTGGGATCTAGAATGGGATTTCTGGTCAGAAGAGAAGAGCAGCCAAATGCCCACCAAAGAATAGCCAATTGTGAGCTGGGGGAAAAAATCCAGGTCTAAATCCCTGCTTTGTCTGATTCAGAGCCAGAACTTGAATCTGTGGCTTTCAGCTGAGCACCCTCTGCTCTGTTTCTTTTTCTTTGGTGCATCACAAAATCTGCTGAAATCCAGTGTTTGGATCTGTTCCCACACTCTGATATAAATCTCTGTGTTTGTGGTGTGCACTTCTTAAGCCCCGGTGGAAAAGTGTTAACATGAACTGAACTCTTGGCTGGCTTCCTGGGATGAAATGAACTTTCCCCTGCAATCACCACATCAGAACTCTCATTCACAATCTAATGTGGCAGTGATGTTATAAAGGAATCGCTCTCTTGTCAGCAATAACCTATTTGTTCTGGTTCCATACTAGAATATCCATACTAGAATATCTTTTTTTTTTAAGGGTACCAAGCTCTTTCCAATGAGTGAATACATGGTAGCATCTATTCATGTAATCCTGTACAGCTTCTTCTATTTCTTGCTGTTGCCAGCTGTGACCAAATACATCATTTCTTTGCACTTGGCTTTGCTGACACCTGCTGATCACCCTCTGAAGGCCAAATTCTGCTACAAGTGCCGTGAATGTAAATGTGGAGTTACACCCCTAACCGGTTCTTGATTTGTAATGAAAGAGGTGCTGGGGCTCAAGCAATTACATGCTGGGGCTCAAATTATTGTTTACATTCATTATTGATGCAGCAAGCCTAGAGGTGCCAGGGCTATGAAATGCCAAGCCCAGAAGCGGCAAGGCTCAGTCCTGGCATGAATTATGGACTGCCACTTTCTAAGTTTTCCATGGTTATTGCTAAGCACAGCAGATTTGGTTCCTCTTGCCTGTTGTATTGATAGACTACTGAAATGCCCCTAGGACAAAACTTCTAATTTCATATAGTTCCAGCATATGGACATGCCAAGGGTCCCTGTTGACTTTTTGCAGTCAATAAGTAGTTTTTTGGTTGGATAATCAGCCCTGAACTGTTCCCTCTATTGAGGCTGATCAGAATTAGCAATTTGACCTGGGTATGTAAAGTTTGCTATTAGTTGAACATATAGCAGTATCTGTGGTCTAGACCCCATTAATGGTACTATATGAGCATCTCCCAGACCTTAATGCATTAATCCTCACATCACACCTATGGAACAGGGAAGCTCTATGATCTTTGTTTTACACTTAGGGGAAACTGAGGCACTAAGCCATCAAATGATTTCACTCGGGATCACACAGTGTGGTGGAACAAAATAGAATTCCTGGTTGCTGAGCAAAGTGCTGACTACTGGATCATCCTTCCTCAGTGAGGGATGCAGTTCATTCATGAGATTAAATTATCTTTTATAGAATTTACACCAGCAGTACATTTTGCCCCCAGTATATGAATGCCTGCTGGTTTTGCTGACAGATTTGAAACTCCTGATACCCATTTTGTAGGCCACTGCTACAGAAATCAATGATGGACTTGAAACCTCTATTCTTGGACAGATTAGGGAATTGCAGAGTCTTCCTGAGGAGCTGGGTTCTGAGTGCATGTTCTTCAAAAGTTCATCACAAAAATTAGTCCGAGGATCCCAACTTCCACTGTGAGCTGCTGCTGAATGAAGGGATCATCTGCACAAGAGCAAACCAGCTGAGATACCTGCCTCATGAAAAGGTTTCTGAGGTATATCCTGTGATTCAGAGAGAAGCTGGCCTGCAACAGGTGTTTGGTGGCTTGGCTACTACACAAGTGTCAAAACAAACCCACAAATATGTTTCCGAATCCAAATATTTGAAATACATGAAACTGATAGGTTCATATGGCTGTGTGCACTGACTGGTCCAGGAAGGCTGGAGAACATAAATATACCCTCTGCTCTATACATATGTGGGCAGAACATATGTTCTATAGATGAGAAATAGTCTAAGCCAGCTGAAAGAAAACAGTGTGACAAGCAAAGTAGTTGTCTAGTGCATTAGTCTGATGATTGTCTTATGTAGGTGTCTAACTAATTGTTTTGTACACCACACCTACAAGCATATCTGTACTGAGCTGGCTTTGACAAAGGAATGCCTCTGGGGCCTCTCCTCAACTGATATCAAAAGCCATTGTGTCCTTGGCAAGGAAGTACATAGCAAAGCATTCCAGAATGGGGTGACCCATGTTGAAGTTAGCAGAACAGCTCTCTTCAGCACTGGCTGTTGCTGACTCTCCCTTTTAAACTTGGTTCATTTGTGCTGTGACCTAATGAGCTAGGAGTCTCCAGTCTGCCTGTAATTTCCTGCTGAGTTGCATACAGCCGTATATTCCTAACATACTGAATTAAACCTACAAATGTTGGAGAACAGAGTAGAAATAATTAAATAATAAGTTACCCTACCAAGCCTGCAAATGGCCAGTTCTAGAGCTAAGTACTTAATTGGGAAGTAAATGCCTTGGATGATTTCTGGAAGATTATATGGATGTTTGGAACGCTTGTGCGTTTATGACATCACTGACACCACTGCAGGTGGCTCTGGGCACCCTGCTAATCAGCTGGGTGGCATCTGAATCTCTAGGGTGGCCACCCAAGTGTTCTGCTTACAAGGACCACTGCCACTGAGGTGCATCCTAAAGATTCTTAGAGCTTGATTCTTTCTGCCCAGGGAGCCCAATGGAAGACTGCTCAGGCCCCTATTTAGATCATTTATAAAGTATATTTGGCTCTTAAAAGATAACAACTATTCCAAAGGAGCTATGGGTAAAGTTTTGTATTTCAATAACTGTCGAGGCGTGTTCTGCAATTTGCCTTTTGCCAGTGAAGTCTGGTGAGCATGGTACAGGCCTCTGCTTTTGGTGTTAGAAATCCCAGGCTGAGCCTTTGTATCTGTATGTAGGTGGCTAGAGTTTGATTTCATCTGTCTCACTTGAGAGTTGACGTGGGAGTGCAGAAGTAGCAGAAGATTGGCTGGTCTCACAGAGCTTATTTATTGTTGTTTTGTTTTATTTATAAGAGCACCTAGAGATCTCCCACCTGAGGCCAAGGCCCTTGTGCGCCAGGTGCTGTACATGTAATTAGAACCAGTTGCTGCCCCTGGAACTGATAATCTAAATCGACATGACAAAGGAGAAGGTAAAAACTTACACTGAGAGGTGAAGCAACTTGCCAAGGTCATCGGTGTGGGTTAATGGCAGAGGTATACCGTCCCTCCACCCTGCCTCCCATTTCTTCCCTGGCTGAAAGTAGAGAAAATTCACTGTTCCAGGCAGAACTTGAGGGCCTCACTAGACAGCTTCCTATCTGACTCAGAATGGGGTAAGGCAGAGCCAGGAATTTTCTTAGTACCATTGATTTATTTATAAAATGTTCCCATGTCCAGTGTTTTCCTTGAACAGGAGTGGTAACAAGTATCAAGCAAGGATTTCTCTTTTCCAGAAATCTCAGGTGAGGTCCCATTACCCTGTCCCTAGAAAGAGACCCTGTCCCTCTGCTAGGTCTTAAGTCAGTCCCATTGTTTAACTCAGTTTCTTCTTCCTGCCTTTGTCCCTGGATTTTGCACCTGGGAAATCTTCATCCCTGCCTGCTCTCTGGGACCATAATGGCCTGGAAAGATAAGCCTGGTACCTACCCTCCTCTTGTTATGGGGAATTTCATCCTGGGTGCTTGGATATCTATGACCATGCACAGGCAGCCATTATAGTCATCAAGCTGTAACAGACACCTAGGAGAATTCCAGCCCAGTTCTGAAGACTTGAGTTTAAAGGTCCAGGCTTTGAGGTATTGGTCTGAACTAAGCTACTGAATAGTTTGAGTCAGATTCTGTGCTGTCTCTCTAAGGTGCATCATAGAATTTGCACACCAGTTATGGTGACCGTCAGCCAGTCTTCTACATCCTGTTCCTAATCTGTTCTGGGGGTTGTTGTAATTACAGCTGCCTTTCCACTGCACCATGTGTCTGCAGCACTGCCTGGAATCTCAGCACTGTCCCCTGACCTTCCTCTTTCACCCCAACCCATCCTGTGATGGCCCATACACTAACTGGAACTTGCAAAGGGGTCCTTGGAAAGCAATCTGTCTGTCTTCTGCAGTGCCTGAGCCAGGGAATCCTCTTTTTGCTAGTTGTGGGGCTTTTTAGAGTCATTTTACGCCACTCTGGCTGTCTTTTGCATGGTAAAAAGTCTGTCAGACCAGTGAAGATATCATTTTGAGTTTTGCTCTTCACTAGTTGAGACATAACTATCAGATAAGCCTTAACCACACACCTCCCCATAAATACTCACCCAGCCTGTGAATCATTGATGCCATGGTTTAAAGCACTGGAAGTCCAAACCTTAGTCAGAAATATATTTCAGAGATGAGTCCATCTCATGCATAGTCATATGGCAAGTGAACAAGACAGGGGAGAAAATGGGAAAGATCAGAGGAAGACGAGAGACCTTAAATTGGTTGGGGGATGGCAGAAAACAGCAGAGGGCAACATTTCAGGGGTGGAGAGTGAGAAAATCTTATGGCGAGAGGGATAGAAAGAGACAAACACAGTAAAAGCTACACCAACAACACACACAGGCACAAGGATTGAATGGTTTGATGCTTTATGGTTAAAACATTTAATTTTCTTCTCTAGCAGAAGTGGCCTTCTTTACCTTTTCCTTTTGTCCTTCTGCCCCTTTACACCCCAATCGTCATCTCTTAACTCATGTCTTAAGGCACCACCCTGTAAATGCAGTGGCAGGTAATCACAGTCCAGGGTCAGAAGTGTGTACAGGATGAAACCGCTGCAGTGTGTAAGCCAGGACTGTGCGTCCGATCCTCAATCAGTATAAATTGGTACAGTGCCTTTAAAGCCCATTTTCTTTATAGTCGTATTGTGTCACATAGATTTATGACTAATTAAGAGATCTGGTGAACACTGCTTTGAACTGCTGAAAAATCCACCCATGCTCCATGAGATCTGACACTTTACTAGTTTCCAATTTAAGCTGTTTTTGATGTATTCATGTGTCCATGGAAATGTGCACCAGATCTGTTCTGCAGCCCAGGCAAAGTCTCAGGACTTCCCCAAACCTAGTTGGAACCAAATGACACAGGAATCTTTGTAAAGCACAATGCTTGGGCCCTTTCGAAAACATGAGGAATGCTCAGAAGTCCTAATGTGTTCCACATTTGGCCATTAAAAGCTAATTGGTAGCATGCTGTGTATGGGATCACACTTTGGCTAATCAGTATTTCCTAGGTCAGGTCCCTGCAAGACCTGCTCTGCCCCTAGGGCCTTTATGTGACCTGCCCTTTTGAACTTTTAATCCTACTTCTGGTCAAAGAGCAAGAGTAGCTCAAACCAGGCTTTAAACCACTGGAATTTTTCCCCAGCTTTTAAAATATTTGCATGTGTGTTTTCCAGCCCCCCTTTTTAGTTGGTGGTGATGCAGGATGCCTTGTTTGAAGGCCTAACCAAAGAAAGCGGAGGTACCTGGCACTTTACCAAGGACAGTAATTTTATCTTAAATGTCAAATGGTTTGTATGGGTGTATCTGTATTATAACCTTTATCCCATTAATCTGCTGTTTCCCGTTTGAAATTTTGACCTTTGCTGCCAGTTTACCAATCTACTTTTATATATAATGTGTGAGAGGTTTTTCTTCTATCAAAGCTCTGTGTCAAAACACTGTTTGGAGTGGACCCTCCTGGTGGCTAACCAGCAGTTGAATAGCTATGCTAAAGGGAAATATCAGAAATGAACGATAGAGAACAGAGAAGGGAGGGTGTCCATTGGTGTAGCTAATAGGAATTTGATGTAATTAATCATTTGTATCTCCCTGCATCTATTTTTCCTTTTCTTTCCCAAGTGAGAGTCATATGAAAATCTCTAAGAGAACCTCTTGCATCACCAAACATTTCTACCAGAGAGAGAGAGATTTAATAATAGTCATATCTAGGCTGTGTTCCCTGGAACCTGAGTGCTTGGACAGCCATGCAAGAGAGTCAGGTGCTGCCCAGCTGATTAACAGAGCAACCACGTCCACCCAGCATTTGTTTCTACTTGTGGTGCACATGCACATATGCCTTGGTGCCCATATCAAAATTTATTCTGTACATGGATGGAAAAACAATTGTGCAGCCAGGCATATGCAGATGTACGCCACCAGTAGAAACACGCTGCTGGGTGTGGGGGCTTAAGGTTCTCTGTTAATCAGTTGAGCGGCATTTGAATTTCTCCTGTGTGGCCACCCAAGCAAACAGGTTACAGGGAACACTGCTTATGTCTCCTCGCACTTCAGCCAAAGTTAGTAACCTACCTGCTGGGCTAACAGTGGGGAGACAGATGGCAGCAGGAGCAGCACCATAATCTCCTCTTCCTCTTCAGGCCATTTTTGCAAATGGCCAAAATGCTTTGCATCAAATTGTCTGTTTAATATTGCCCCAAACTCAATTTATTTTCTGTAACATCTATCTGAAGGGCAGCTTGTAGTTCATGCTTTGTCACCACATGGAAGACATGGGTCCTGTAATAGGTTTTTTTTGTTTTTTGGTTTTTGGTTTTTTTTCCCCAGGTGATTTGTATTTTTCTAGAATCCCTTCTCTGGTCTTTGAGACTTCTTTGTCAGCTGCAGTATACTAGGATCAGGTTCTGGCAATGTCCCACTTCATTCCCACCTAGGCTTGGAGAGAGATTGGTGACCTTTTGCATCAGTGATTGTTAGTTAAAATTAACTTTCTGCTTCCAGGCATGTCACCAGCCAGAGCATACTCCTAAGCCTGTCATTTACTCAGGCCAGGCGTATTCAAGACCTGACAGTTCAGCAGAAACAGCTTATGCTGGAGCAGTAGAAATAGCTCAAGGGGCAAAACAAAAGCAAAGTGGTGGTGTGGTATTGTCCATGTTTGGGATATACGTGTGAGATAGTTGTGTGACAGTTTTAAATGATGGCATCAATCTCAAATGGCTTGGAGGTGAGATGGGGGTTGGATAACACCCAGCTCCTTGGAGGCTGCTGGAAGTTCTGGTGAACTTGGGGTGTTTTTCTAGCTCTGATGCGTGTTGTTGACAAGTCTTCCTTGTATTCAGTGGCTCATGCTCCTTACTCGGCAACCAAAACTCCTGAGAATCTCTGGGTTTTCTCATGATATTTCTAGTACTGCTTGCCTGGTATAAGTGCATACCAAAAACTTCAAATATGCAGAATCATTTTTTATGATATAAGTCTTTCACAGAGATACTGCTTTCTCAATATTCTGGGCACTGCCCCTTTCACATACTTACCCTGTATGATCTAGGCCAGAGAAACAGCAGCATATGCTACATCCAAGCTGAAAAGGGAATGCTATTTTATAATAAAGAAGCATTATCTATATTAGGCCACAATCAGAATCAGGGTCTTGGTATGCTAGTTGCCATACAAAAACTAAGGGAAAAACAATTCCTACCCCACAGAGTTCATGATCCAATTTAATACAAGATGTGATAAGTTGTTATAACAATAGGCAGAAGGAAGCAGTAACATTGACAAAATATTGTGGTCATTTAGACTGGTCATGTGCCTAAAATGCAGGGTGAAGGAATTCAGATTTTAGCCATAAAATGTTTTTCTCGGCATCCAGGCCATTTCGCTCTTTGGAAATCTTGTGCAAAGCGCTATTTCAAATTGCTTAATTAAATTGAACTTTATACTCTGTCCAGGTTGGCACAGACCTAATTTCTCACTGTTACCCAATTACCCCTATGTGAGATGTGTTTTTTTTTATGTGACTGATGCCTCAGTGGTGTAGCATCTAATCCCTATTCGTAGAAAATCTTGAGAAAGATCTGTTGATGGCTCACTAGTGTACAAACAGCATTACGTCACGGTTCCCTTAGGACAGTTGAATTTTGGCAGCTAATCAAATGTCTGACAATATTAACTGAGTCGCTGCTCTGGACTCTGAAAAGGGCTGCGGAAATACATGATCTTAAAGCCCATAACTATTTTAAAGAAAAGGGTTTGTTCTATGTTTTAGGTAGCTACTGAATTACAGTGAGAATTTAACACTAGCCTCCCCAACCTTTTGTTGGTTAAAGGTTTGGGTATTGCAGTTATTGACAGATAGTTGGGAAGATTGTGTAAAGCCCCCAGTCCAGCCCCGCTCTGAAAAGGACATTTGGTCTAAGTCTGCTGTGAGGTGCACCCAGTGCAATCCCATTTTCCCATTCAACAGCTGTGTGTCAGGACAGAATATGTCTCTAAGGCTACACTACGTCAAAGTAGCCTATTTCGAAGTAAGGACATCGAAATAGGTTACTTCGACGTGTATCGTGGACACGTCCTCCAGGGCTGGTGCCATCGACGTTCAACGTCGAAGTAGCGAGGGAGAACGTCAAAAGGAACCGCCCTGGAAGGAAATGCAGAGCGTCCACACACACAAGTGCTCCCCGTCGAAATAAGGGGCCCGCAAAGTCCCAAGCTGCTCCCTTAAAGGGCCCCTCCCAGACACACCGGCCTGCACAGCACGAGATCCACAGAGCCAACAACCGGTTGCAGATGCTGTGCACCCAGCATGGACCCCCAGCTGCAGCAGCAGCCAGAAGCCCTGGGTCTAAGTGCTGCTGCACGCGGTGACCATAGAGCCCCACTGGAGCTGGACACAGCGTCTCTCAACCCCTCAGCTGATGGCCGCCATGGAGGACCCCACTATTTCGAAGTAGCGGGAGGCAGATCATCTACACACGCCCTACTTCGACATTGAACGTACGTCAAAGTAGGGCGCTATTCCCATCTTCGGAGGGGAATAGCGATAGCAATTTTGATGTCTCACCGCCTAACGTCTATTTCAACATCGAAATAGCACACGGTGTGTGTAGATGCGATGCGTGCTATTTCAACATTGTGCCGGCTACTTCGAAGTAGCCAGCTAGTGTAGACGCACCCATAGGGTTTTTAGCTTGGGTTACTGGTCTGTGTAGTTTCCTGTTCAATGCTGGTGTAACACCAACAGCCCTGGGTTGCTAGCACCAGGGATAGAACCTGCAAGCATAGGGTCTAAAGCCCTGCACACTACCATGTGAGTTAAAGGCCAGCTGCCTCTCAGCCGAGGCTGTAGAGCAGAGACTTCACTCATCCTAGATGAGGTCTCAGTGCCTCTGGGTACTACACTGGGGAAAGCAAAACTTAGAACATCAACACTGGGGGTTTCAGTTCTTTTTCATGTGGTAATACTCCCATTAGTGACCCTGTGAGTGACGTCAGAACAGGACAAAAGGCTGATGTTTATAGGTAAGGAAAGACCAGCAAGAAGAGATCATAGGTCCCCTAACACTAACCCTGCACAAGTAGTCTTTTTTGCCTGAATCAAAGTCACTGATTTCATTCTTGCCTATCCCCTGCCATTCGTGAGTATTCATCAGGTTCCGGAACCCTGTTCCCTAATTTAGCAGGCTGGCCTGTCTGGTTCAGATCAGACAGAAACCAACAGCACCTTCTGTTTGGTGAACTGCACCTACTAGGAAAAAAAATTGCAAAGCCAAACCCAAAGAATCACATAGAAGTGTAGGATTGGAAGGGACCTCAATAGTTTGCTCATTGAAGCTACGTCTACATGTGAAGCCTACTTCGAAGTAGCCTATTTTGATGTGGAGACATCGAAATAGGCTATTTCGATGAATACCGTCTACACGTCCTCCACGGCTGGCAACGTCGATGTTCAACATCGATGTTGCGCAGCACCACATCGAAATAGGCGCTGTGAGGGAATGTCTACACGCCAAAGTAGCACACATCAAAATAGGGATGCCAGGCACAGCTGCAGACAGGGTCACAGAGCGGACTAGCGCTTCCGGGGCAACAGCTAGCCGCTCCCTTAAAGGGCCCCTCCCAGACATACTCAGCCTGCACAGCAGGCGGTCTGAAGAGCCATACGCACACAGACCTCGGGCGACTTAGTCATGGACCCCCAGCAGCAGCAGCAGCAGCAGCAGCAGCCAGAGGTCCACCCAGCCCTCCCTGCAGGAGCAGGGCTTGCCCTGCTCCATGCCATGAGGGAGGCAGCTGAGCACCTCCTTCCCACGCCGGAGGAGGAGCAGCCTGCAGGGGAGCAGGACTCAACCCCCAACTGTGCAGCATCCCGACCCGCCCCCCGCCTCACACGCCGCCGCCTGTGGAGCTACCCCACCAGCACCGACTGGTGGGAGCAGCTGGTGCTTGAGGACTGGGATGACGACCGCTGGCTCAGGAACTTTAGGATGACCCGGCAGACATTTATGGAGCTGTGCCAGTGGCTCACCCCCACACTCAGGCACCAGGACACTGCCATGCGGCGTGCCCTCACAGTGGAGAGACGGGTCGGCATCGCTGTCTGGAAGCTGGCCACTCCCGACAGCTACCGATCCGTGGGACAGCAGTTTGGCGTCGGCAAGGCCACCGTCGGGGCAGTCCTCATGGAGGTAAGAGGACCCACGGGGCAGGGGGAGGGCAGGGGGGCCCTGGCAGGGCAGGGCAGGGGAGGGGAGGGGGGCCTGGGCAGGGCAGGGCCACGCACACCCTGCTCACCCCTCATTGGTGCTCTCCCATGTGCTTCCCCTGCAGGTCGTGCACGCCATCAACGCCATGCTCCTCCACAGGCTCGTGAGGCTGGGAGACCCAGATGCCACCATCGCGGGCTTTGCCACGCTGGGCTTCCCCAATTGCTTTGGGGCTCTGGATGGGACTCACATCCCCATCCGCGCCCCGCAACACAGTGGAGGGCGCTACGTAAACCGCAAGGGCTACCACTCAGTGGTCCTCCAGGCCTTGGTGGACAGCCGGGGTCGTTTCTAGGACGTTTATGTGGGCTGGCCTGGCAGCACCCATGACGCCCGGGTTTTCCGGAACTCGGGCCTGTGCCGCCGGCTGCAGGTTGGGACCTACATCCCCCAGCAGGAGATCCCTGTGTGGGACACCACCACGCCCCTCTGCGTCATCGCAGATGCGGCATACCCCCTCTGGCCCTGGCTCATGCACCCGTACACGGGCCATCTCTCTGCCAGCCAGGAGCACTTAAACCAGCACCTGAACCACGCATGCCAGGTGGTGGAGCGCTCATTTGGCCACCTCAAAGGGCGCTGGAGATGTCTCCTGACCGGCTTGGATGCGGGCCCCAACAACATCCCCCAGATTGTGGGGGCCTGCTGCGCCCTACACAATCTGGTGGAGAGCAAGTGGGAGGCATTTTTTCAGGGCTGGGCTGTGGAGGCCAGCAGGGCTGACGTCCAGCCACCCGCTGCCCCCAGTCGCCAGGTGGACCCCGAAGGGACCCGGGTCCAGGAGGCCCTGCAGGCCCACTTCGATGAGGCCGCGGGGTGAACTCTGCCAGGCCCCCCACTACCCCCCCGCTTCCTCCACAACACTCCCTGCCCCTACGCTCACACCACGGAGCACCCAACAGCACACCCCCCCACACTTTTCCTGGACAAATAAAAGCACGCACTTGTTGGTGAAACGAAACTGGTTTTCTTTGAACTGTTTTTTTAACTAATAACAACAAACTATATACAAGACCTTCTAACTAAACTATTATATAAGTGAATAATAAAAAAGTTTGCATATATTATATGTACAAAAAACAGAAAACCAGGGATTACAAGGAAGGGGAGAACTATTTACATGGGGGGGGGCAAACGGGGGGCACAAATAAATAAGTCCCAAAACTATATACAAGGGGGGGGCCACGTCCTGGGCCCCACGCCCCTATAGTCCAGCACTGGGGGTGGGCGGCCGGGAGCCCTGCCTCGGCCGCAGCCCTGTCCGGGGCTGGCTGGGGGCCGGGCGGACCGGAAGATACGTCCGGCGAGTCTCAGCTGGCCCCAGGTGTCCCTCGGTGGTCCGGCCCTCGGTGGCGGGTGGTGGGGCGACGGCGGACGGGACGGCGACGAGCGGAGCAGCGGGTGGCGCGGCGGGTGGAGCAGTCAGGGTGGGCGCAGCGGCGGCCAGTGCGGCATGGGGGGCCAGGTAGTCCACGAGGCGGTTGAAGGTCTCCATGTAGGCCCCCCATGCCTCTTGGCGCCAGGCCAGCGCCCGCTCCTGGAGGTGGAGGCGGCATTGCTCCTCCCGCAGACGCTGCTCCGCGACCTCCAGCTGCCGACGATGGATGACCAGCAGCTGGGGGTCCGTCGCCGGTGTGTGGTGTTGCTGGGTCTGCTGTCTTGCCCACCGTGGGTCCGGTCAGTCCTCCGCCGAGGGGCTTGCCTGGAGCGATGGCCCCGGAGAGGTTTCCGGGACCACTGAAGCCTCGCCGGCGCTCTCCGGTCCTTCTGATGGTGCAGCGGCCACTGTTGAGCTGAGGGGCTGTAGAGAGCGTCTCTCAGCCCCTCAGCTGATGGCCGCCATGGAGGACCCTGCAATTTCAATGTTGTGGGACGCGCAACGACTACACGGTCCCTACTTTGACGTTGAACTTCAAAGTAGGGCGCTATTCCTATCCCCTCATCGATGTTAACATAGAAATAGCGCCCTACACGTGTAGCCGTGATGGGTGCTATTTCGAAGTTAGTGCCGCTACTTCGAAGTAGCGTGCACATGTAGACATGGCTTGAGTCTCCTTAACTCCAGGCAGGACTATGTAAAGACTAGACCATTCCTAACAAGTGCTGTTTAACCCATTCTACAAAAAGGTATCTGAAGAGATGTTTATTTTCATCGCAAAACTTACTTTACAGTTAATAACTAAGTAAAAGCTGGAAGAAAAGCTTTAACACAGAGCCAAACTCCCTAGCTTTTGGGGATAATTGAATATGGAGCCAGATCCAAATCCTGCAAGCCAGGGGAAGTGGCTATGTAGGGAAGTATGGAAGCAAAGGTTAGCAGCAGTCAGCTTGCAGTCAGCTAGCTGATAGGTACAGGGAGTTGTATCTCTTGGCTTCGGGGAGCAGCTTGTTTTGATTTTGTTTTGATTATTGCATATTATTGCTCTGGATTCTAAGAAGTAAAGTAGAGTTGTGTTGCAACTTTCCAGGAAGAGTATTTGATGGGATTTGCTTTGAACATGACGTTATTCACATGCAATCCCCTTTCCTCGCTGCAGTGTCATCAGAGAGCTTAGCATGAACATATGCAGCAGTTGCATGGGCAGGCATCCCAAGATCTCTTCTGTATTAGTGATACAATGACGTGGCGGTATGGTTCAAAACCAAAGTGGTGCTCAGACAGTTCAAAAATTTGCTTTAAAACCAAGCAAATGCTTAATGTATCCCTCACATCTTCAAATGTTTGGTGGGGTTTCTCTTTTCCTTTCCTACAGCGCTCCCCATTCATTCCCCTCAACCTAAACTTAAAGAAGCTGGAAGGTACATCTAGCCTGTAATACATGAAGCTGTGTAGCTGATGTTACCACATTTCTTTCTCAGCTGCCTCCACAGAGCCCTAACTGTACAGGCCTCTCACTGATGAGTGGTCTTGTGTACTATGGTGCTCCAATACCTAGAAACAAAAGTAAATGTCAGAGTTTCTGAATTTCCTGGCACAGGTTTAGAATTACACATCTTCTGTTCTTTGAATGTGCAGCCATTTGGGGGGTTGGTTTGGTTATGTTGATACTTCCATAGTTGGAGGAAAAATGAACTGCTCAGAAATGTCATCATTAGGTCAGGTAATTTTTTTGCACTTGAAGTGCTTGCAAATATTTTAATGTTATTACTTTTTTTAGTTGTTTCCAATGTATATTCCAGGCCCTAATGTGCTTTCAGTTGGGGCCCCAGTGAAGAACAGGCTCATGGTTAGGTTGCTAGACTTGGATTTGTGAGACAGTTTGATATATTGCTCTTCCACAGGCTACTTATGTGATCATTGACAGGTCACTTAATTGCTCTGAACTTCACATTCTCGTCTGCAAAATGGGGATAATTGCACTTCCTTAGCTCACTGGCCATGCTCTGAAGTTAAATAAAATTTTGGGAGCTCAGGAACTAGGATGCTAGGGGGGCATATAATTTCCAAAGATAGTCCAAAGGAGTGCTACCTATTTATTGTGTATTATTTGAAATACTACATAATATTTAATGCAAACCTTAAAAATGACAATTTGTTATTGTGCTGTCCTATAATAACAACATTGACCCTAGGGTTGCCAATTTTCTACTCACATGATTCCAAACACTGTAGCCCCACCCCTGTTCTGAGGCTCTGCCCGCCCCTACATTCTCCTCTCCTTCAGTGGCTCGCTCTCCTCCACACTCACTTCTTTACACTGTTTAGGGGCCAGGGCTGGGTTGCAGGAGAGGGTGAGGGCTCTAAATGGGGAAGTGCGTTCTGCGATGCGGACAGAAATGTTGGGCTCAGGATGAGGGAGCTGAGGGATTTTGAGTCCTGGCAGGAGCTCTGGCTTGAGGGAGGAGTTGGACTCTACACACAGGCAACATCTATACTTACATTCCTCTTTCAAAAGAGGAGCGCAAATGAGGGAAATAAAAAATGCAAATAAGACACTGATTTACATATCACATGCTTAATTTGCATAATCTTTTCAGAACAGATTCTTTTGAAGGAAAAAAAAACAGTGTAGTGGGGGCTCTGTCAAAAATAAACCATATCTTCAAAAGAACCCTTCTTCATGAAACAAAAAGCATGCTGGTCTTATTTTTGTAAAGTTCAAACCCAGAGGGCCCATGAGATCAACTAGTCTGACCACCTGTATATCACAGGTCATTAAATTTCAATCAACTATGCCTCTGTTCAGCCCAGTAATTTGCCTGATTAAAGACAGTGGACATGTTTTGGGACCAAACAGCTGAGAATCTAAAAAGACAGAAAAGAGATGGCATAGGAGAGGTAGCGAGGACAGCCAAAAAGTAAAATTGTGACCCTGGGGAGATCCTCCTATTTGCTCTAGGTAAGTGAAAGGGGGAGTATTGTCAGCTCCCATGCATCCGTCCCAGAGACAGCCAGTCATCTTGGAGTAAGGAAACCTGGGCTCTGTTACCAGCTCTGACGCTTGCACAATTTGTGATCTTCAGCAAGTCACTTACTCTCTCTGTGCCTCAGTCTTCCCAGCAGTAAAATGGAAGGGAGAGGAGAAGGAGGAGGGCAAATTCCTGGGGTGCAATAATTCAAAAGGGTCTGTGGCAACTGGCCACTGCTGCCACCGCTAAGTAGCGGTGGTGGCTGGTTCCCCAGGCCCTTTAAATCACCACCAGCTCACACTGAGCAGTGCTCTGGTAGGGTGACCATATTGCCTGAATCCAAATACAGGGTCCGCAGCTGCTCCATGCCTGGGGGCACCAGGGAAATGGCTGATGCCCCCGTGGGAGACCTCCCCAGCTTCCCCACACCTCAGGAAGCCAGGAACTAGGCAGCAGCCACACCCAAAGGGCAGGCCCCCCAGGTGGCTCCCTCTTCCACATGGCCAGAAAGCACCTGAGTACATGATCTCTGTCCAGCAGCTGCACCTGTACAGGGAGCCTGAATACAGGACAATTAGGCCCTTTGTTAAACTAAATCAGGACACCTTCTTAGAGCCAAAATGGGATGGTCTGTCTGGGTTAGGCACAACGTGCTCTCAAGGTGCCAACAACAGCCCCACCCCTTGCGTCCGAGGCCCTATCCCTTCTGCTAGTGCAGACCTGCCCCTTCCATACCTTGCCCCAGCTCCAGTGAAGCTGTCGGTCCCATTTTTACATAGGAGTAACTATTCTTTTGTTCCCTCCCCACAGCCCACCCCAGATAAAAACATTTTGTGATGGATGGAAGATACCTAATAAAAGCTAATTGTTCTGAATTAGAGTCCAGGAATACTCAGGTCCACCAGCTGTTGGCATAAATGGGCTAATAGGCTTCACTAATCAAGAACAAGTATAGTGTTTCTTAGAAACATCTAGTACACATTGACTGGCTGGCTGTTGTTTGGCTTACGAGTAGCTTCTTCTCTCATGTCATAGGGTATGAACAGAAGTTAGAAACTTATTAAAAGGCCAGGAATTTCAAAAAATGCGGAACATTGAGTACTTGTGTTTTTCTTCCCCATCCCCACCCTCTGTCTCCTGACCCTCTGTTTTTGTTTAATCTCCATGCAGAACAGATAAGGGCTTCTACCCAAATGTATAATTTAAGTACATGCTCAGTGGTCTGGTGCCTGCTGTGGTGACCTCTGGAAATAGGCTGTTATGATGACAATTTTACTTCAATTTTAAAGGAAGCAACTGGATTGTAAACACGGTGGCTGGTTGGCTGATAGTGGGGTAAGTGGAGTTAGCCCAGGCAACAAAGAGGAGGTTATACTTCTCTGCTGAGGCAAATGGAAGTCTTCTATCCAGAATCCTTCTGTCCTTATTGTGTTTTTATGGAAAAAGTTAACTCCATCTTAGAATATGGCTAAACATATCCTTTCTATTTGAAGTATCATATACTGAGGTATCAAGTTAGGCTTTGTATCTTGACACTGAGCAGACAAAAAGCCTTTTTCTATAAACTGTAGAAAACAACACACAATTTTTATATATTTGTACCAGTTTGTAAAATATTCTTAAACAGTTAATGGCGAGAGATTGTGAGTTAGAGAGACTCTCTAGCCCAGTGGTTAAGCTGCTTGACCTGAAATAATATTTTCTCTATATTTTTTTAAAATGTCAGTTAGTCGTAGAGTGATTTCCTTTTCAATTGCTCTGTGACTCTTCATGCCCAGTTTTAAGTGATTTTTCTTTGATCAGGCTTTTGGCTGCATACTTAAGTGTTTTGCTGAACCAAGGCTCATTGAGTAAGCTCGTGGTTCTTAACCTGGGGTGCACACACCCCCTGGGGGTGCATGATGCCCTTTCTGGGGGTGTGAGACATGCCAGATTTTTTAGAAGGTAAATCATCAAAAACACAAATTAAGCACAGGCACGAAGTGCAATTACTTTTTTTTAGCAAACCTATGTATTTAACGTTATACATTTTTAATGATTACTGTAATACAAACAAACAATTTTATTTTCAAGTTTTTAAGGTAATTGTAATGATATTAAATAGCTACAAAATAGAGTACCACCACATTGTGGAGTATTTCTTGATGCATGCATGGATGATGATGTGGCAGAGCAGCGGCTTTGTTTGAATTCAGTTAGCTGCTAACTCTTTGCGTGTCAGTTATGGTTTATGTCCACAGCAAAACTCCGCAACATCTCTGCGTAGTACTTGTGTATTTTTGTATGCCTACTGTGCTATTATTTGTGGTGCATAATAACATAAAGCTATTTTACATATATTTAATAAACATTTAAAAGTGTATAGGTGCTCCCATCTCCATTCTTGATTTTGGATAAGGGGTGTGAAAGCATATTTTGAGAACCAAAGGGGTGCAGGCTGCAGTGAAGATTAAGCATCATTGGAGCAAGTGATTAGTTAGGAAGGACTCACTGAGCTCTTTGTTAAACTATAGGTAGAATACAATCCATTTTTTTTCTTAAATTATCTCATTGCTATTGTGTTTCCCTCCACTCAGTACTTTAATCTTTGTAGATGTTTCCATAGCTTTTGTTTTATTACAGATAGGGCTATTAACCCTTTTACATCGGGAAGAGGCGATGTGGAGTGGTTCACTTATTTGGGGAGTATTATGAGCAGAGATGGAGGAACAAATAAAGATATCAATGCCAGGATAGGGAAAGCAACAGCTGTATTCAAGACTGTCCATCTCATATGGAGTTCACAAACAATATCTGTGAAGATAAAAGTGCGGATCTTCAGCACAAATGTGAAGTGTGCTCTTGTGTGGATAAGAGACTTGGCGTCCTAAAAAGTCTTCAAATAACAAGCTAGACATTCATAAACACACACCTGAGGTACATCCTTCACATCAAATGGCAAGACTTTGTCACAAATGAGGACCTTTGAAACAGAGCAGGACAAGAACCTATTGACATTGAAATCAAGAGAGGAAAGCGGGGATGTCTAGGCCACACTCTGAGAAAACCATCATCTAGCATAGTCCGTCAAGCTCTCACATGGAACCCGCAAGGAAAACACACAAGAGAAAGACCTCAGACAACATGGAGAAAATCTGCTGAGACTGAAGGACAGCAGCTGGGGTATGAGAAGTTTTTTCTTCCAAGACAGAGTGAAGTGGAAGAGACTTATAGATGACCTATGCTCCACTCGGATTACAAGGGTTAAGAAATAGTAGTACTTTAATCATGTCTCTTTTTTCTCAAAAGCATTATTCGAATGACAGTAAATCAGTTCCAGCATCTTTTCCACTACATATAGTAAACAAACAGTTCATCCAAATGCAGAACTGTGCATATGTATTGGCCAAGTGTACAGATAGATGCTCTCAAGTAGAGAAAGTGGATCCAAACACTTTTATATGTGTGAGCAGAGGAAAGAGCCAGAACTGGAGATCCACTACCACTTTGTGTTTTAAAAAAATCAAACCAACAAGCCTGATATGCTGCAATATGAATACAATCTGTAGGTGTGTAACTGGATATCTTCCCATAGCTCAGAATTAACAGCCCAGCCAAGTAATTGCTGGATAGAAGTCACAGTGATTTCAGTGCCAGCTGCATAACTCGTTGATAGGAGGGAGGGATAGTTTCTGCTTTTGTCTGTCTACTAAATTTCATGATGTAAATCCAAACTCCACAAAAATGCTTCAAATAAAGTCCAACAGGAATGCTCATGGAACAAGGGGGTTTTCAGGGAGGATGTTAATCAGGGGTCTATTAGTCCTGTGAACCAGTAAGAGACAGGGAATCTTCCCTCTCCCACCCCCACCCCAAGAGGAATAAGGGGATTTTGAAGTTGGCAGGGTTCTTTTGAAAAGGACCCCTGTCTGGATGAGCTGCGCGGCAGCAAAAAGTGGCAATTTCGCAGAGCTGCAGCCGGCGGCATGCTAATGAGGTGCTGAATATGCATTTCAGCACCTCTTTAGTAATCTTCAAAATGCATGGCCAGTTCAAAGTCTTGTGCTAGTGTAGACATGTCCAAGAATGCATTTTGAAATTTTGTAATAGTGCCTATTTCAAAATAGTGCCATTGGCCTATTTTGAAATAATGTTATTTCAGGTCTTAACAGCGCCTATTTTGAAACAGCTATTTTGAAATAGGTGTTATTCCTCCTGCAATGAGGTTTATGAAACTCAAAATAATGCTGTTTTGAACATGTTTTGAAATAGTGTGTGTGTGTAGTGTAGATGTAAAGTTATTTTGTAATACCAGCTGCTATCTTGAAATATATTTGCTGTCTGGCCGTAGCCTTACTGAGTTCAAGGTCTGTGGTTCAATGTAAGCCATTGCTGTTATTGTTATAGGTATGCTATTTGGCTGTGAAAGGGAGGAGAGGTCTCCAGAACAGTTTTCTTACAGAGATACAGAACTAGTGAGAAAAGCAGAATTTTTGTCCCATTGGGAATTCCCACACTCTGAAATTTTGTCTGTCTCAATCAAAAGTCAACATCTTGAAATATGCAAATTCCAAAAGATTTTATTTGGACCCACTCAAACAACTTTCCTTTCAATAATGTGGAAACAATATGTTATGAAATTAATGCTAAATGGCTAATTTCACTTCAGATATGAATTTCCTCCACTGAAAATTATCAAAAGCCATACATTCATGGAAAATATTTTGAAGAAACAGCATCTAATGATACAAAGTAGTTCTGACTGCCCCCCCAACCAGCTCTATTTCTGTTAAGATGTGGTCAACACTATGGTAATTTTAAGCAATGCTTCTATACCACCAATACCGACACTGACTTTTCCTTAACTAAACTGAGGAAAATAAATTACCTGGGACCTGGTGAGTTTTTATGAGCTGGCTATAGTATTCATAAACTTGGAGTATCTCAGTTAAGTAAAATAGTAACAGCTTCCTCCAGCTGAGACAACATTCCTTGTCTGCACTGTTCATGTAACATCTGGAAAGTGAATTCACATCATCTTAATAGCAACTAGTAATAGATGTCTTCAGCTTCTCAGCACATCTCATATTGCAAGTAGAGAGGGAAGTTTTGTTCCGTGTGTTTTTTTTATTGTTGACTACTGCCCTCTTAAAATTAAATCATCTATTACTTCCTAGTGTTGCTATTTCCTCCAATTGTCTGTCTGTAAGTGGTTTAATTAAATAATCCCTAGAAGGGGGGTGTAAGAGCGACATCAGGTATTGTATAAACATAGAATAAAGGGCAGGGCTGTAAAGCAAACAGCATATAGTTCGGGTAAGAAAGACTACTGTTTCTGACCAACATGTCCTGAGGGTTGATATCCACAACATCTAGTGGCACCAAATTCAGATGCAAATGAATATCAGGCTTTAAATGACTGAGGTTAATTATCTTGGGCACTTCCAGTGAAAGGCACTCAAAAAGTGCTTGGGTTTGAAGAGTTCAGTTCAACTTCACAACATGCCTGTGAATTATCATTGTCTTATTCGTATTTATTAAACGCTCATTTCACACACTGACAAAGGCAGAGAGAAATGAAGTGATTTGTTCAAGGGCACAGCCAACTAGTGGCATAATAAGCTTGACCTATGAGGGAATATTGGAAAAATTGGGTTTGTTTTTTGGAGAAGGGAGGACACAGTACGTTTTCAAGTACATAAAAGCTTGTTACAAGATGGAAGGAGGAAAAAAAGTTCTTCCTAACCACTGGAGATAATGTAAGATGCAGTGAGCTTAAATTGCAGCAACAGCAGAGAACTTAAGAGTCAGGGGAGTTAAGCACTGGAATAAATTTCCTAGGGAGATTGTGGAATCTCTCTCACTGGAGATTTTTTAAAGGCAGGTTAGATAAACACCTCCACTGATATTGTTTGGATATTGCTTAGTGTGACAAGGAGTGGAGGGCAATGGACACAATGACCTTCGATGTCTTTTTAGGTGTGTCTACCCAGCAAAGCTATTTCAGAATCATGGCTGCTATTCCAAAATAAACGCATCTACACAGCAAAACAGCTGTTTCAAAAAAAAAAAAATTGAAATAGCAGATGGCTTATTTCAAATTCAGTAAACCTCATTCTGTGAGGAATAGCGCTTCTTCGGGTCTGTATAGACGTGGAATAGTGGCTATTTTGAAAAACTATAGTGCTTCTAATGACTCTAATCTGAAATAGGTTCTAGTGAGTGCAGGCAGTATTTTTTGAAATAGCTGAATGCTACTTCAGTACACATTTGGGCTGTGTCTACACGACAGTGACCTTTCTCGAAGATCTCTTCTGAAAAAACTTCTTTCGAAACAGCGCGTCCATGGGCACAAAAGCGGATCAAGAGATCAATCTGCTCTTTCCATAGATGGCGTCCATGCTGCCCCTTACTCTTTTGAAAGAATGGGCCAGAGATCAAAAAATACGGCAGCACGAGGCAGAAGAAAAGGCACTCTTCCTCAGCAGGGGAAGGAAGAGGGCTGCCGGAAAAAGTGCTGCATTCTTTTGATTTCCAGTTGAAAGAGTGTATTTTGTGTGTAGATGCTTTGCAGGTTCTTTCAGAAAAGGCCTGTTTTTTTTTTTTCTTGTTAAGAACTTGCTTGTGTGGACTCAGCCTAAGTGTGTTGATGTGCTATTTCAAAATGAACCATTCTGGAAAATCTCTTCTGGAACAGCTTATTCCTAGATAATGCTGCTGTGTAGACATAGCCTTCTAGTCCTATGATTTTATCATAAGAAATTTTTGCTAAGAACAGATCTCCTGCCAATCTCTGATCAAATCACATAAGCACATTGAGGAATGCTAGGATAATTTAGCCTATTATTTGTAGCAAAAGTCCTTTTTAACTCCCATCAGTTTGACAAGAACAATGCTGATAAGAAATTTCTACTTTAACTCATAATACAATAGATTTTTGTGTACCTCAGGATGAGATGCAAGTTCCTTATTTCCAGTCAGTAATACATGAACACCTTAGTGGGCTCCCCTTGCTCAGCTGAGGTTCATCAGTGCTGATGCCTCTTTTGGAAGAGCTATCATTTAATGACATGATCCAGATGAAGTCAACTGAAACCTCAGCCTTTTCAGTGAAAAATATTTCTCCATCAAAAAAGATTCTTTATTGCAAACTTCATTTGGGTCAGTGTTAATGATATGTTTGAACCAAATGAAATGCAGTAAAAATCTGGACTTGGTTACCCAAGAAGAGCCCTTTTGACTCTGGGACAATTTTAGTTTTCGTCAGACTTAAACTCTCTCTCTTTTTATGTCAGATGGTTTGCATTATGATTTCCCCAACCAGTTTTCTCTTTTAAATGAGGCGCTTGCTCTAAGATTTTATGTGGTTCACTTAATGTGGTGGAGAAATCAGAGTAGAATACTGGGCCAATTGCACTTATGATTGCACCAAAATTAGGCTTAATCAAGTGGAGTTTTGGGAGCTCAAGTCGGACTCTAGCTTCCCACCGGGTGAAAGGTAAATGCAGTCATTGAACCCTCCAGAGCTCAATAGAGGAAGGATGGTCTGGTCGTTAAGTTACTAGATGGGGATTTAGGAGTGCTAGCTTCAGCTGCTGGATGTCCATGGGAAACTGTGGACAAATTACTTTAATTTGTGCCTCAGTTTATCTTTTGAAAAATGGTAGATTGTACTCCTTTCCCCTACTCTTTCTCTGGCTTGCCAAGCCTATATTTAGGATAGTCCACCTAGGAAAAATAATTCATGTCAAAATAAAAATCAAAGTTTAATACAGTAAGCCCTCAAGATATTTGCAACCAAGTTGTGTGTGTCTCGGGTTAAGGCAACTGCCACACCTGACAGGAGCAGGAAACCAGTCCTGTCAGGGACATCAGCCTGACTCTTTGCTGTGTCCCTGATGAGCAGTTTGTTTCTTGATTGCATGTAGCTTGAGGGTTTACTTTATTAAACTTTGATTTTTATCATGACATGGCTGGTCAGTTTCCCAGCTCCTGCAAGCCCAGGGGAGCTGGGAACCAAATTGCAGCCTGGTTCCCTTCTCCCCTCAACTTGTGTGAGACTTTGAATTACACGGGGGTTGCAGGAATGCAACTCCTATGTAACTCAAGAGTTTATTGTATTATGCATTTACTAGTCGAACTTCTCTAGTCCAGCATTCTTGGGGCCTGAGCAGTGCCAAACCAGAGAATTTGCAAAACCACAGGAAGTCGATATCATTTAGCAGCATTGCCAGCACTTTCACTGCTTACTAGGCTCTTAGGAGACATTGGGGGTAAATTACAGCTAAATAATGGCACAGAATACTGAGAGCTAGGACTGGTGGCTGTAAACAAACTCTATGAGGCCATGAGAAACTTGATCACACCCAAGGTAAATGGACAACTGGCCAACTAAAGTCAAGCTGGATTATGCATGTTGCTGGACCAGAACATGCTAGATTTAGAAAGGTTCAACTTTTGCTACATATTTGGTGACAGTTTATTTAGAGCACCCTATGTAACTGATGGAAAGAATTGTTCTCAGACGTAACTGACTGGATTTGTTTCGTCCTTCCATTAGTGCTCTCTGTAGTCCCACCTTGGTCACTGAAGAAATCTAGACTTTCCACTCTGCTTTTAAGTAAAGAGGTGAAACTATTGAACGACTAGTGTTGTCTTAATTTATGATCTGGTATGAGGACCTAAAATAACAAGCAGAGAGGGAAGAGAGACTTTCAAAGCATGAAATTAAAACCTTTGGGCTATGACTTAACTTACTACTTTTTTTTTTCTTTTTCCTGCTATCCATACTTTAATAATGATCTTGATCCTCTTTAGGATACGCTATGGCATAATCGTGGGCTGGCTTATGCTTTCTGTTATTTTTTTCTGCATTATAATATGTGTAGTGCTAGGAAGTGGAGTCTCTGATTTATTGGCTATCCCTGCTAATACATGTGGTGTTGGTACCTTGCGCTGGTCAATAATTCCTGTCCAATGTCTACCTGGAGGTCAATTAACTCACTCAGGAGTTAGTATTGATGAAATAGAGATGTCATTCCTTGATGCCATATGATCGTCCCTGCTTTCATAAGGGCTGTGTTTATATTTGCATTCCTTTTTTAAAAGAGGAATGCAAATGAGGCAAATAAACATGCAAATGAGGCATTGATTATATAGCTCATGCTTCATTTACATAACCTGTTTTCAGAAGAGATTCTTTGGAAAGAAAAAAAGCAGTGTAGACGGGCCTCTTTCAAAACTAAACCCCATCTTCGAAAGAACCCTTCTTCCTGAAACAAAATAAGAAAAAGGGTTCTTTAAAAGATGGGGTTTATTTTCGAAAGAATCTTGTCTTCACTACTTTTTTTCTTTTGAAAGAATCTCTTCTGAAAAGATGTTATGCAAATGAAACATGATATATAAATCACTGCCTTACTGCATTTTTGATTTCCCTCATTTGCATTCCTCTTTCAAAAGAGGAATTCAAGTGTAGACACAGCTGAGGAGAGGAGATTAAACTTTAGCAGATCCAAATGTGAAGGAGGTTCTGTGATATCCCTCTTCACCTCCTGTAAGCCAGGATCCCTACTGAGCTGTGAAGGATCATAAATTCTTTCTATAGGAATCATTTTTCTTTAAGAATTTTTCCTCTCCAATGCCCATAATTCAACACATCATTAAGGCAGCCTCCTTAACATGCTATGAATTTGGGAGTTAAGGAGGATGGTCTTGTGGTTAAAATACACAGAGATCCTTCTTCAATTCCTTGCTTTTCTGCTCTGGATGTGAGATTGGGCCAATCACTTCCTGACTCTGTGCCTCAGTTTTGTTATGTTCATGACACCGTAACACAATTTGGAAAAAAAAAACATAAAATATGCTCTGGGATAGGTTGCAGCTTAACACATCACTTTATTTCTAAGACTTCTGAATTAGAATATGCAAGAACTGAGCAGATAGAAATCAGGCTGCTCCTAAGGCACAGAGACAGCTTCTACCATCTTTCTCTAGGCTATCCCTTTGCACAGACCACTTGTGGTATGTTCGCACTAAAGTGAAGCACCCACAGGAAGTCTGTCAACTTACTGAGGCTTGGGCTGCAGGGCTATAAAACTGCAATGTAGCTTCTCAGGCTGGCGCCATGGCTCTGGCATATTGTGAGAAAGTCCCAGAACCTGTGTTCCAGCCCCAGCCTCAACAACCACACTGAAATTTTATAACCTATAGAATGGGCCAGCTGACACAGGCCAGACTCAGGTGTTTTACTGAAGCACAGACAGACATATTCTGAAAGGCCGACCTCTTTGATTTCCCTACAGAGCCCCCTAGAATGCAAGCGATCTTGAAAACCATTGAGAATATAAAGAGAGATCTCACAATTTTAAAACAGTTCTTAATAAAGAAACTGAAAATTGTTTGCATTCTTCAAGCCCTTTGTGCGTCATGTCTATTTAGGCAGTAAATTCTTGGTTTAGGTAACACCTTTTACTATGTGGATGTACCACATACTTTGGGCAGTCTAGACAGGAGCAACCAGGGCCAATAATTAATCTAGTCAGGCAGGTAACTTTTGTGTGTGTTACCTACAGTATATGTAGCACTTCTAAAGTGCTTACTATCTTGTCATAAAATGCCAGATAAAACTGTGACCAGAAATACAAGAAAGGGGATTTGCTTCCTTATCCTTCTTGTATCCTAGGCTATGTCTAGACTTCGGGTTTCTGTCGACAAAACTTTTGTCAACACAGCACGCGCCCAGATTGCAGATTTCTCAGAAGTAACCTTCTGGTCAAGAGCGTTCTGTTAACATCCTGGTACATGCCTCTCCCACATGCTGCAGGCCTCACCCCTTCCTCTGCTTTGACCACATCCTGATCCCTTGGCCTCTTCCCCAACCAGCCTGGCTGGAGATTACCTGGGGCAGGTGGCGGATGGCAGAGACAGGAGGTCACCTGTCCCCTAGCCTTCCCTCAGTCTCCCTAGCACTCACCATGTTGCACTTCACTGTGGCCTCCTGGCCCACTGAGCCCCATTTCTCCATAGGGAAGCAGGACTCAGGGGGCCCAGAGACCATGGCAGAGTATCATGTGGAGAGTGCTGGGAAGGCTGAGGAGAGGTGATCCCCTGCAGCAGCTGCTGCTGCCACCTTCTCCCTGCTGCCAGTGCCCTGCCACAGGAAATCCTCCATAGCATGGGTGGGGCAACCATTGCTGGGCCCCCGAAAGTGCAGGGCTTGGGGGCGGCCATCCCATCTCATCCTATGGACAGGAGGACTCCTGTATGGGGTCATCTGCTGATATTGTGAGAGTGGTAAAAGGCACATACTACCTCAGAAAAGAAGTCCCCCAGGAAGCAGTTTCAGAAGCAGAGAGAACATATGGTATAAGTGGGCTAATGAAAGGACATAGAGGAAGGAGCTCTGATTCTAGATGACTTGGATGTAATGTCACAGCTAGCTAAAATCCTAGTTGTACAGCCTCTGTGTATATTGTACTGGTGTGACCCCAGGCAACCAGAATACTTTGTCAGAGTGTATGTTATGCAACTGTGTAGGTGGTCAGGCAGCTGAGGTCTCACCTGTTGAATGGGAAGTTCAGAGTCCACTCCCTGTTGGTTTGGCTTCACATAATAAAGGGTACTAATGCAGACTGCTAGGCTGGAGTGAATTGCTGCAAGAATACATTATATGTCTGAGCAGAACGTAACAGTTACTTATCTCCTGACCCTGTCAAATCACATGTGCATTAGGCATTGTATCTCACAGCTAGTGCCTATTGCACACTGAACCAAATGCTAATCAAAGATTGTGGAACATTTGAGAGGCAATTTACAGGAAGAAATAAACAGCCATGTACTCTTCCATTTATGAGGACAGGTAATTAGACTGTTGAAGTGTATCTGGGGGTGCGGACTCATTCATGGAGGAGGCACGGTGACATTGTGACTTGTCCCACAGAAGCCGCATCTACAAGAGTCAGCTACTTCGAAGTAGCCGTGCCAACTTCGAAATAGTGCCTGACACGTCTACACGTGGCAAGCGCCATTTCGAAGTTGAAATCGACGTAAGGCGGCGAGACGTCAATGTCGCTGTCCCCAACAGGAGATGGGAATAGCGCCCTACTTCGACGTTGAACTTCGAAGTAGGGCATGTGTAGACGATCCGCGTCCCGCAACATTGAAATAGCGGGGTCCACCATGGCGGCCATCAGCTGAGGGGTTGAGAGATGCTCTCTCCAGCCCCTGAACTCTATGGTTGCCATGTGCAGCAGCCCCTTAAAGCTCCCCGCCCCCTGAGTTCTTGTGCAGGAAGCTGAGAGCGTGTGCAGGCAGCAGTACTGCCACGTACTCAGCCTGCACGCCCGCAGCAGCCGCAGCCCAACACCCTGCGGTGATGGCAGCCAGCAGTCCCCCAAGCGCCCCCAGGGCACCCCTCCAAGGGGACCCAGGGCTCCCAGGCTGGCAGCCAGTGGGGGAAGAGGCAGCGGGGCCCCTCCTGGACGGAGGCTGAGATCCGGGACCCGCTGGGGCTCTGGGGCGAGGAGGAGGTGCTCCAGGTAATGGGGAGCAAGAGGCGGAACGCGGATGCGTTCACTCAGCTGGCCGAGGGCCTGGCTGCCCGGGGTCACCCTGTCCGCACTCCTGACCATGTCAGGAGTAAGGTCAAGGAGCTGTGGCAGGGTTATGCCCGGGCCCGGGATGCGGCCAGCCGATCTGGGGCCGCCCCCGCCACTTGCCCTTTTTACAGGGAGCTCAGGGCCATCCTGGGCCCCCGGCACACCTCCTCCCCCCCGGCCACTCTTAAGACCTCGGCTGACAAGCCCCAGCAGGCCCCGGAGATGGAGTCTGCCCCGGAGGCAAGACCTGCACCCCAGGGGCCCCCCCAGGAGCCCACCCCGGGACACCGGAGGAGGAGGAGGGGGACTCTTCCAGCGACGGGGAGCTCTGCATCGCCCTCCCGTCCTGCAGCTCCAGCAGGGCATCCACCCAATGGGTGCCCCCCGAACGTGGGAGCGGACCATCAGGTATGTACCCGCCCCCATGCACACCCCTGGGGTTAAGGGGCGGGGAAAAGAGACATGACCAGGGCCCTCCACGTGCCCAGATGACCATGGCCGCAAGGACAGCAGTGGCATGTCCCTCAGAAGAGTGCATCAGCCCCTGCCCCCCAGCAGGACAGGGCCATGCCCCATCCCTGGGGATGGGGGGAGCGGAACCTAGAGTCCCCCGGCAGGGTGGCGGTTGGACACCCATCATCAACAGCAGCAGCATCTCTGGGGGACGGGGATGGGGAACCAGCAGCAGAGGGGTCGGGGGACAAGGGCCACGGGTCAGGGCCCAGACTAACAGCTGTCTCCACTCTTCTTCCCCCCTGTGTTCCACAGCTGCACCATCAGAGGGCCGGAGAGTGCCGGCGAGGTGTCCGTGGTCCCGGAGAGCCCACCGGGGCAATCCCAGCAGGCCAGCCCCTCGGCGGAGCACAGACCAGCCCCAGGACGAGGCCGACAGAGGAGCCACCCGCGGACGGCCATGGACCCCCAGCTGCTTGCAACCCTTCACCGTCAGCTGGAAGTGTCAGAGCGGCGCCTGCAGGTGGAGGAGCGGCGGCTAGAGCTCCAGGAGTGAGCGCTGGCCTGGAGCCAGGAGGCCTGGGGGGCCTTCATGTGCAGTTTTGATCGCATTGTGCAATACCTGCCCCCCCGCCACGCTGCCTGCCGTGCCACCCGCCGCTCCACCTGCCGTCCCTCCACCATCTGCCACCCTGGGGCCTGCCGCCGAGGGGGACCATGGGTCTCCGAACACCGGCTGGCCGTATATGCCGGTTCTCCTGGCCCCCACCCAGCCTCGACCAGGGATCCGGCCGAGACGTGGGTCGTGCCCCCCCAACACTGGGCGCTGGACATTAGGGTGCGGGGCTGAGGATGTGGCCCCCCCTCCTTTGTACATATTCCCCCATTTGTAAATAGTTTTTGTTGGACCCCTGTTTTAGTAGCTGCCCCCCCATGTACATAGTTTCCCCCTTTCCTTCTGTTAATAATAAGAGGTTGCACTGTTTTCTTTGAAACAACATTTCCATTTATTTCAAAGAAAAGTGTGGGGGTGTGTGCTCTCGGGTGCTCTGTGGTGTGGGCGTGGGGGCAGGGAGTGTTGTGGAGGATGGGGGTGTGCAGTGGGTGGCTCGCCTGCAGCTGGCCCTGCCAGCGTTCACCCCGCAGCCTGGTCAAAATGGGCTTTCAGGGCCTCCCGGACCTGGATCCCCTCAGGGTTGACCTGGCAACTGGGGTCAGCGGGCGGCTGGACATCGGCCCTGCCAGCCTCCATAGCCCAGCCCTGGAAGAAGGCCTCTCCCTTGCTCTCCACCAGGTTGTGGAATGCGCTGCACGCGCCCACAACCTGGGGGATGTTGGTGAGGCCTGCATCCAGGCAGGTGAGGAGACACCTCCAGCACTCTTTGTGGTGGCCGAAAGTCCTCTCGACCACCTGGTGCGCATGGTTCAAGCACGTGTTGAACCACTCCTGGCTGGCTGTGACATGGCCCATGTACAGGTGCATGAGCCAGGGCCGGAGGGGGTACGCCACGTCTGCGACGATGCAGAGGGGCATGGTGGTGTCCCCCACAGGGATCTCCTGCCAGGGGATGTAGGTCCCCGCCTCCAGCCGGTGGCACAGGCCCGAATTTCTGAACACCCAGGCATCGTGGGTGCTGCCAAGCCAGCCAACATAAATGTCCAGGAAGTGGCCCCGGCTGTCCACCAAGGCCTGGAGGACCACCGAATGGTATCCCTTCCTATTGAGGAAGCGTCCTCCGCTGTGCTCCGGGGCACGGATGGGGATATGGGTCCCATCCAGAGCCCCAAAGGAATTTGGGAACCCCAGGATGGCAAACCCCACGATGTCAGCATCCAGGTCCCCAAGCCGCACGAGCCTGTGGAGAAGCAGGGCATTGATTGCGCGGAAGACCTGCAGGGGAAGGACATGAGAGAGCACCGGTGAGGGGTGTGCAGGGTGTGTCTGGCCCTCCATCCCCAGGGCTCCCCGCCCCCGGGTCCTCTTACCTCCATGAGGACAGCCCCGACGGTGGCCTTGCCCATGCCGAACTGCTGCCCTACGGATTGGTAGCTGTCTGGAGTGGCCAGCTTCCAGACAGCGATGCCGACCCATTTCTCGACAGTGAGGGCACGTCACATGGAGGTGTCCTGACGCCATAAGGCAGGGGTGAGCCACTGGCAGAGCTCCAGGAATGTCTGCCGGCTCATCCGGAAATTCCGGAGCCAGCGATCATTGTCCCACTTGCCGAGCACCAGCAGCTCCCACCAGTCTGTGCTCATGGGGTAGCTCCACAGCCGGCGGTGTGTGCGGCAGGGGGTGGGGGGGGCCTGGGAGGGCAGCAAGGTCTGGGGCTGCTTCCTCATCCCCTGGGGGCAGCTCATCTTCCTCAAATAAAGGATGGTCAGCTGCCTCCTGCATGGCACTAAGCAGGGCAAGCACTGCTCCTCCAGGGGCAGGAGTGTGGACCTCTGGCAGCTGCTGCTGCTGCTGCTGCTGCTGGGGGTCCATGCTGCTTCCACGGGGTGTGAGTGCTTGTGGCTCTGCAGACCACGTGCTGTGCAGGCTGCGTGTGTCTGGGAGGGGCCCTTTTAGGGGAGCGGCTAGCTGTTGCCCCGGAAGTGCTAGTCCACCCTGTGACCCTGTCTGCAGCTGTTCCTGGCACCCTTATTTCGATTTGGGCCACTTTGGTGTGTAGATGCTCCCCTGCAGTGCCTACTTCGATGTAGCACTGCCCAACGTAGACGTTGAACGTTGACGGCACCAGCCCTGGAGGACGTGTAGACACTATTCATCGAAAGCTATTTCGATGTAGCATCCCCAAGTAGACGTAGCCAGAGATGATCACACACAAATCTGGCTGTAAATCACTGGAATGACTTTGGATAAGAACTGCTCTAGAGGACTTGAAATTATCTAGCTAAGCAAGTCTAGTTTCCAGAACACAGAATTCTGATTTTATCTTGTATGTAACCATTTTGTTTCCCTTACGTCTGCTTGCTATCACCTGAATCTCTGTTCTGTGCTGAACTTTTACTTTCTTTCCCTTTTGACCTATCTAAATGCTGTTTATTAATCAGAGCAGTGATCTGAAGTGTAACTGGTAAACTCTTTGGAAGCAATGAATCTTGAATGCTGTAAATGTTTAATGGACCAGGATCTGGACCCACCAAGGAGATACTCATAGGACTTGAGGTTACTTGGAATATGATTTCTATAACTTGTGGAAAAAGGAAAAGTAGGGCCTGAAGAGGCCTAGAAGGAAGGGCTTGTACAGCTTGAGGTGGTGCGTAGGGGGTTAGGTAGCTGAACCATGTCAGTCACAGACAAAGCTTTTTCATGCTTTTATACCCTCTGGAAGTCTTACAACTGGACTCAGATGCAAGCACATCTTTTTCCACCACTGGTTAAGTCAAAATGACAGAATTCATAACCCCTCATACTATGGCAAGAGGCTTCTGCAGAATCCTAGGAAATGCGTCCCAATAAAATCTTCACAATCTCTGTACATCACCTACCACCTTGTTACTTGTGTGAGGAGGAGTTAAGGAGCATATGTCTTACCCAAGAGACCCTCTGATTCACAGATTTCGTTATCAAGTTCTTGTCCTGCTCCAGGTTTGATTTATGAAAATTCCTAACTATAGCCCACATGGAAGTAATGCTTCCTATGAATCAAGGACTGGAGAATCTTCTGATGATGATGTTCATAATAGGCAATGCTATGCGCCCCTCACAGAATGTGTGCTTCCTCCATATCTTAAGTAGGCAGTGTGATAGACCCAAGCCCACAGCCAGCTACAGCACCCTGTGGGAGGGGAGATATATAGGCAGCTGGGTGTGCCCTTTTATGTTCCCCAAGGACTAAGGCCCAGGAAGGATCAGCCTTCAGAACCAGGGTGAGCCAACACTTGGGGCTAGTTAAGCAGCTGCAGCCAATGAAGGCCTGTAGAGCCCTTTAAAAGGCTTCCGTCCCAGAAGGAAGGGGAAGGAGATAGGGGATGGACTGGGGAGAGAAGACTCACCAGGGAGAAGAACTGCAGCTATCAGAGGAAGGTGCTGCGGTTGTGTTACAAGGAGTTCTAGCGGAAGTGGCCCAGGGAGGCAGGCTGCAGCACTAGGAGGGCCCAGACAGGGAAGCCCCTCCTGCCAGAGCTGCCTAGGATCCCTAGGCTTGAGCCCAGAATGTGTGGGAGGGGACCAGGTTCTCCCCAGACCACCCCATGCATAAGTCCAGCCCTAGAGGGGAAGCAAGTAAGGAGTGTTTTTGGACTAGCCAATTATGAGAACGTCCCAGTGATGCTGTGAACCAAGCCTTTGTGAGCACAGGAAGCAGAGTGAGGGACACAGTGGGCCTCTGAGGCTGCTTTTAAACAGCCACGTAGTGCAGGGACCCAAAAGGACAAGCCCTGGGTTGGGTCACAGTAGATAAAACCATCTTTCCCAGGATGGCTAGCAGAGCTGTTCTTTGCTGAGATTTTCTGTCCTTAGGTAAGTACCTGCTGTGATGGAGTTCACGGGTGCCCAGGCTCTGCCCCCAGCCACAGGCAGGAGTGACTCTCACTTGGCAGGAGAACAGCAGGTTTATTAGCCGACAGGACACAGCGTCGTACAGAGGAGTCAGTATAGCCGGCAGAGACAGCCAGTCCAATCCATGCTGGGGAGAGGAGGCCCTGTGGGGCCCCCAGAGCCGGGGCCTGGCCCCCTCCTTGGTCTCGCGCTCTCTCTCAGCCCAGACTAACTGCTTTCCAACTCCCAGTTCCAATTCAAACCCCTCAGGCTCCACCTCCTCCTTTGTCTCTAGTACAAAGGTGTTACCTGGTCATCAAGGTTACCCTCAGCAGAGACCCACACCCTCTGTGAGCCACTCACACACACACAGGTATCCCCCACTCCATCACACCTGCATATAGTGTTTAAAGATGTTTCAGAAATGAAACTTTCTTTGAGTTCTAAGTTATGTTGTATACGTGGTGGTGGGGGTCTGGCAGAGTTGTCAGGAGTGTGGGTTTTCTAAGTAGTATTGCTCCAAGGATTACTTGTTAGAACTGGGTGTTAAGCATCTTTTCTGATCCAGATTAACTTGTTGGATCTGATGGATTCACACCCATCTGTACTGAGCATGGTACCTCTCCAAAAGCTGATGCCAACTTCCAGATGATTCCTGCTTTTCATTCCCGTATCTCTGGGGTTTGTTGACAGCCTCATGAGGCTCCAGATTTTGCTTTATCCTCTCAATCCAGTCTAACTGAAACCACCCCAGAGTCAAGAGTAAGGAATTCCTAAGTGCTCTGGAGCTGTTCCTCTCATTTTAAAATCTTTCCAGGGGAGAAGTTGTGCTAAAGGCCCTTTTGTAATGTCAGCTACATACTGCTGGAGTTGTATTCTTTACCCCGTAACTGTGTTCTAAAGGTTAAAAACAAAAAGCTCTTTATATAGGCTCATAACAGAGAGATAGCTGTGCTAGTCTATATACTATCAAAACAAAAAAGCAGTCCAGTAGCATTTTAAAGACTAACAAAATAATCTATTAGTTGATGAGCTTTCATGGAACAGACCCACTTTTATGGCTGTGATCTGAAGAAGTGGGTCGGTCTCACGAAAGTTCATCACCTAATAACATATATAAAATCATGTGAGAGTTAAAGCTGGAGTTTAAAGATGGTTGGCAGGGTAAGAAAATCTGGAATGAAAGAGATCTTCTAAATTCAAAAGGCCACTCAGTAGCAAAAGTCAAAAGGAAACAACTTATGAACATACAGCCAGAAAAAAATCTGATTACAATAACAACAAAATGGACAGCCCGAATAGATTTTGCTGGACTCTGTCCTCTTGTTCAGGTGAAACCAAACAGCCTGGTGTTAGGTAGTCTTGTGCAAGACTCAGAAGTCACCCAGTGGCTTGAAGATCCCAGTCCCAGAGAATGAGGACAAATCCTAGACAATTGGTTAGTTTTGCAAGACAAATTTGCAGTGGAGGCTGTAGAAATGGAGGGACTGTCTCAGATTCTAGTAAAAGTTCTATCAAATTGGTAGTGTGGAACACTGCTGGCTATAAAAGTAAATGTAGGGATTTGTGTTTCTGGAATGACTTAGCTCATTTTCATTATTTTCATCCAAAAAGCATTCCTTTCCAAGGATGAGTCTGTGCATTTACAAGGCTTTGAATTTTTTAGAGGAGGATGCTAAGCATGCAGACAAGTGTGCCTGAATGTGGCCTGACCCCTCCTGTTCCCACTAAATTAAAGTAGTAGCAAGTTAATATCTGGCAACTCTTTTATTTTCAAACCTAAAGTGTTGTTTTTCCAGATAAATCAAGTTTATTAGGTGGAATGTTTATTGCCCACTTTCCTCTCCCCTTATTACGAGCCTTTGGCAGAGGGCTTGTGTCTCTCTTTGACCTGCGTATGGAATAGTTTCCTTTGGCAATCTTTGTTCTTCTGATACAATCAATGCCTGGAGATGAGGGAACTTCTTGATCCCTCCCCCCCACAACAACTGAGGTGTTACTTTCTACATAGCAGCATTATTTTGAAATAAGCTGTTCCGGAAGAGGCTTTCCAGAGTAGCTTATTTTGAAATAATGCTGCTACACACAAAATTCATTTCAAAATAGCCCTAATCTATTTTGAAATAGAGCATCTATACACAATAGAGCCTATTTTGAAGTAGGCTTTATTAGATGCTCTATTGCAAAATAGAGCCATTGGATGGACTATGGCTTATTCTGAAATAGGCCTTCTTCCCGGTCTACACAGCCCCTATTTCAAAATAGCTATTTCGAAATAGGAGCCATTCCTTATGGAATGAGATTTACCAAATTCAAAATAAGCCAACTACTATTTCAAAATTATTTTGAAATAGCAGTTGTGTTGTGTAGATGCTAGCAAACTTATTTTGAAATAACTTTGCTGTGTAGACTACCCTAACAGTTGGGTTATAGAAGGAAGCTTTTCCTATGAGCAGACCTTTCCGTGTTGTGCATTTAGGAATGTCTTGCATCTTCCTCTGAAACATCTTGTACTGGCCTCTGTTAGAAGCAGGCCAAGTTAGACAACTGGTTGGATCAGTCTGACAGTTCTATGATTTTAAAAATAAAATAGTCTAAATCTGACAGTACAAACCAAAATGGTGGATCTAAATAACCCCCAGTTTAGGGCAGACGTTCACATCCAGCTGCTAATTTTGTAGTGGAGCCCCAATCATGGGCCTTCATTCCAACTTTGAAACTCAGGCCATTTGCTGAAGTATCTGAGGTTTTGGGGGCCTCCTCCCAACTAGCAGACTCATACTTGGAAGAACATTATGGGTTTAAATTAGTTTCACAAACTCGCATTCTTTTAAGACCACCAAAAGTTTTGTAAAATCTCGAAGCCCATGAGGTTTACTCAGATTGGTTTTCACACACTTTCAGTCTGTTAGGAAAGTCATTCGTTGAATGAAGCTTCATATTTTCATAGATTCTTGCACAAAGAAAACATGACTCATTCCTAGACTGAAAGATCTCTTTTAAATGCAGACCTGGGATGTACACTGTGGCTACCGTGGCAGCCCCATGCACAGCCTGAGCAGACAGTTGCCTAAAATGAAGACAAATCAATCAACTCTTTAATTAAGGCCCATTAAGCTGCAGAATTTCTGATCAGCTGGCATTTCGGCTCTGTCATGTGCTTATGAATTAAATACCCAGAATCCTTTGCATGGTCTACCATTGTGTATCCTCTAAAAGATTACTGTTGCTGTTGCAATTTATGGAACACATTTGTGTGTTTTACACAGGGAATAGGTTATGCTGTAGAAGGGAGGGCACACCATGCATCTGATGGGGGAAGTGAATGTTTTTCTTTCTGGCATGACAATAAAATCAAGTGTTTAGCTGGAAGGTGCTTAGGACACTGGAAGGATTTTTGGATCTTAACTCCTTTCTGTCAAAATTGACGATTCCTACAGTACTGCAATAAAGGCACACGTATATAACCTGGGACTTTTCCTTGCAACAAAGGCAGCTGCCAGCTTTGTCCAAATACCTATTCTGGCGATACCATCACTGGACACAACCAGGTTATTCACAGAATCACGGGCACATTCTTTTGTTCCTCAACTAACATCATATATGCCATCATGTGCCAACAATGCCCACATGCTCTGTACACTGAACAGATTTCAAACTCTCTCAGACAAAGAGTTAATGGGCACAAAACAGACATCAAAACGTTCCTGATCCACAAACCAGTTAGTCTACATTTTAATGGAGTGGGCCAGTCTGTTAATAACTTAAGAGTTTGCATCTTATTGAAGAAGAATTTTCACTCTGCTTTGGAAAGAGAAACTGCTGAACTCTCTTTCATATTCAGATTTGACATTACATGTGGTTTGAACTGGGATGCAAATTTTCTGGGATACTATATGGGCTCTTTTGCATACTTGGCTTAATCTAATTCTTGACCCTCCCCCCCAGCCCCTCTGCTCTCTGATTTGCTCACCTTGATAATGTTTTTCTTATTTGTCAACCTTGATTACCATTTTTGGTTCTCTATGCCTTAAATATTGAGTCTGTTCCGGTATGGCTATGGTCTGAAGAAGTGGGTCTGTCCCACAAAAGCTCACCTAATAAATTATTTTGTTAGTCTTTAAAGTGCTACTTCACTGCTTTTTTGTTTTGTTGTATATAATAGATGCACTGCACTGCCCTCTGCTGGATGGAATCAGAACTTTGCAAGGGCATAAGCGAACTAGTATAGAATAGCTGTTTGTCCATTGGGTCAAGTGTAAGAGGCCTGTGCTTTCAGAGTTGGAGCAGTTGCATCTCCATGTCACTGTGACATTCCACATAAACATAATGTAAAGCACAGTGATAGCCAGGAAATTGCTAGGTATCTGGGGATTTATGATAACATTCCTGGGCAGCTCTTGCTATGTGGTTAATCTCTGCATAAACCAAAGAAAATACAGCAAAATATGACTTAGAAGTATCTGTAGAGAATCAGGTTAAACCACTCATTTGGAATGCCAGCTCGTCATGATTTTTAGGTTCCAATGTACCTGTAGGAAAAAACTCTTCATTAGGAACTGCTGATATTTGTACTTGGTCAGTCAACTGCAAGAGGGCGTGTTTAATCATAGTTCTCCTGTTTCCCTCCAACAGGAATTAGTGACATACAGATATACAGATGCTGATATGAACAGCTGATTTGTGGTGTCCAGGAAACTCCAGGAGGATGAGGGAAGAGTGGGTATGGGGCATACTCAGGAGAAGAGTCGGGGTGGGAAGCAGTATAGCAGGTGGGGCTTTGGGGGAAAGGGTGGAATGGGGTGGGGCTGGAACAGGAGCAAGGCTTAGGGGGTGTGGGGAGTGGAGGCAGACTCTGGGATGGAATGTGATGTGTTGAGTCCCCCACCACCACCTTGTTAAAGGGGAACTTGGTTCCTATGTATATACACACCACTCTGTTAGCACAAGACTGAGGAGATCCTAAGCGATTCTGAGGTAATCTGACAAGAGATTATTGCAAGGGAAATGGCTGGCCATTTTTCAAGAGCAGCTTGAGTGGCTGGATTTCCCTGTATGAACTATTCCTGGCCTTCAGGCTTGTAAGTGGGGACCTGAGGAACCTACATGTAGGTATGGACAGAAAAGAGAGAACACTTACTTTAATGGAAATCTGTGTTTCATTGGGGTGGTAGATGAAATTCACAGGAAAAGATTGTTCAGTGGGTGCTGGAGGTTTGGCTATAGGGAAGTCACTTTAAAATCTACCCTGTCCAGCATCCGATTGGGAATCCTTATGTACCTAGTAAGGTTATAGCAAGATATGGTTTAAGTAAGAATAAGCACATATTCCGTGTGTGTGTGAGAGAGAGAGAGAGAGAGAGAGAAGATGAAATCATTAATGGTTAGGCCAAAACTCCCAGACTTTGCTTTTTTTCTTCTTCTGATGTTTTTTCTTATGATGATTTTATTTAAAACTTTGAGAACATTGTCATTTTTTTTCTTAAGCCAGATATTTTATGGTCCATTGTCAGTGCTTTAAGACCAAGTTCAAATTATTAATGTCAGTGGAGTCTGAAAACTCAAGTAGGGCACCAGTTTGAGTCAATGCACAGTTATTTCTGATTCCAAACTCAAGGACAAACTAATAAAACTCGCAAAGACATCTGCTCGTCTACTCACCCATGTGTGCATATATGTGGCTAAGGGTTAAAATAGACTGCAATGAAAGAACTAAAAATAAGTTCATATAAGCAAATCTGAATGATTTATGCCATAGTTCAGTATAATGTAATTCATATAATCCAGGGTGAACTGATGCCTTGAGAGTGGGTGACCATTTGTTTCGGGAGTAGACCTATTTTGACTAATGACATTTCTAGACATACCTGTGCCCTTTCAAATACCATAACCATATGCACTATTCATCAACTGCCTGTCAGTAATATCTCCCCTTTTTATTTCTAGTTCATTTTATTTTTTTTATTGAATATGCATGCAGAAGCCCCAATCTACACAAATGCATGCAATGTGGTCTGTCCCCAAAGATCTTCATCTAACAAAGATCTGCCCAGCTCTTTTGTCAGAGTTGTCCAGGATGACCATCATTAATTAATCCCATAAAATCACCATCATTAATCCCATAATTTGACCGAGCAGATCTTGATCGTATTGAAAAGCTTTGACTTGTCTCTCTTTTTGTAGGCCACCTACCCCTTTCCTATCACAGAGGTAATTCACAAAAGGAATTCTAAGCCTGCAGAGCTGTGTTCTTCTAATGCTCCATTGATCACAGACTGGAGTTTAGTATCAGAGGGGTAGCCGTGTTAGTCTCGATCTGTAACAGCAATGAAGGGTCCTGTGGCACCTTATAGACTAACAGAAAAGTTTTGAGCATGAGCTTTTGTGAGCAAAGACTCACTTCATCAGATGCTGGAGTTTGGGTTTTGCTAGCTCGATGATCAGAGGCACACTCCTGTATTCTCAGTGTAAGCAGAAACTGATTGCTGCGCTAGGGTGTGAATATAAGGAACATATAAAATATGAAGGAGGTTGTCAACTCAGATTAACCTTATGAGTGAGTCTCCTACAACCTGCGTTCTAGAGGAAAAAGAGAGGGTTATAGAAAACATTTTCCAAATGCTTCAGCTTTGTGGTATATCTGTACTGAGTAAAGCACAACTGTTTGCTTGCTAATGAAAATTCTGCTTCAAAAAAGTTGTTATATTGCAGTTAAAGTTAAATGAAATTCAAGGTAAGATATGACTTTAAAAGCATCCACTTAAAAGACATGCATGCAAACAACTTCCAATGAAAATAAAAAACTGATGTTAAATCAATGGTTATTGTGTCTCTTTTACACACTCCATTAAATGAAAACCTTTTCAATGACAAGAACTCAAATAATATTGGCTTTACTACTCCTGGATTCCTGATTTCAGGCCTGATGAAGACTTCCATTGAAGTCATTGGTAAGTCTTCCTTCTGACTTTCATAGATGTGCACCTCACAACTCTTGTGAGCAGGGAAAGAAGCTAAGGTCAAAAGGGACTGTTGGCATGATCTAGTGAGATCCTCTGTATAACACAGGCTATACAACTTCCCCAAAATAATTCCTATAGTGTATCTCTTAGTAAAATATCCAATCTTTACCCCAGTAAATAGTTCTAGTGGGTAATTATCTTCATTGTTTTTCTTGAAAAAAGCCTTTTTTCCAATTTACATTTGTCTGATTTCAACTTCCAGCCATTGGATCATATTATACCTTCCTCTCTTTCAGGGGGCACCAATCCCTGGTACAGATGCCAAGAGTGGCACACAAGCCAATTTTCATCGACACACAAGTCAGGCACTGATTCCTGCCTCTCCTCCCCCATGCAACTGGAAGCTTGCTCAAAGCCATGCTGCCTGTGGGTTAACAAAAGACCACTATCTAAACAGTAAAGCTCTGCCTCTTAATTTATTTATTAATAATCTGTTGTACGTAGGACTACTAGTGACTTTAAAAAGTATCACGGGCACTCAGACTGTACATAGAGGTCAAAAGGTCAAATTTTGGTGCTCCACCTCAGAAAAGTTGCTGACCCCTGCTCTGCTAATTGGATCGTGTTACACATTCCTCATATTTCCCATATGTTATCTGTAAACAGGTCATCCTTTTACCTTCCCTTTGGTATGTGAAATCGATGGAGCTCCTTGAGGCACTAAAGGCATGTTTTCTAATACTTTAATAATTCTTATGACTTTTCTCTGAACACATTCCAATTTGTCAATATCCTTTTTGAATGGGGGATACAAGAACTAAATTTAGTATTTCATCAGTGGTAGCAACAGGGCCAAATTCAGAGGTAAAATAAACTCTCTCTGCCTACTGGAGATCACCTGCATTCTTTTGGTTGCAGCATCACACTTATGCTATGTCTACACTAGAGAGTTTTTGTCAGCAAAACGGATTCCCAAGGTGTTCTGTCAATGGATTCCCAAGCATCCAGATTCCCAAGGTGTTCTGTCGACAGTAAATGGAAAGAATGCAGCATTTTCATCGGCAGCTATAGCCTGCTCCCTACAAGGAATAACCCCTCTGTCAACAGATCTGTCAACAGAAAGTCAGTCTGAATGGTCAGGGGGCCCCTCTGTCGACAGATAGGGCTTCTGGAACACAGGGCAGTCCAGTCTGCTGTGATTCTAGTTAGCCATTTTGTTGAGATAGCGGCAAGGCAGTCCAGCTACTCTCTGTCAACAGAGCAGATTGCTCTTGAGATCCGCTTGATGGTTTGGCCACGATCTGTCAACAGTTTTGTCAGAAGCTATCTTCTGACAAAAACTTCTGTCAACAAATCCCTGTAATCTAGACATAGCCTTAGAGTTTATGGTGAGCTGAATATTCACCACAACCTCCAAAACTTTTTCAGAGTCACTGCTTCCTAGGAAAGATCCTCTCACACCCGTTAAATATGGCTATTATTCTTCACTCCCAGATCCTCTGTATGTTTGTTTTTAGCCATATTAAATGCATACAGTTTGCTCACTTCCAGTTAACCAAGGGAGCCAAATCATTCTAAATCAGTGACCAGACCTCTTTTTATTACTTATGACTTCCCTGGCTTTTCATGTCAGCTTCAAACTTTATCAGTGACTTTTATTTTCTTCCAGCTCATTAATGAAAACATTCAGTAGCATAGTACCAAGAACTGTCACCTGTACTCTACTCAAAATGCACCTGCTTGATGATAATTCCTTGCATAGAGTTATATTCTGAGGCCTGTCAATTAGCCAATTTTTAATTCATTTAATGTGTGCCATGTTAGTTTTACATTTGATCAAAATATAATACGTCAACAACATTACTTTTATCAGCTAAACTTGTAATCTCGGAAAAAAGATTTAAAATTTGTCTGACAGGATCTGCTTTCCCTATACCCATGTTGATTAGCATTAATTAGATTACCCTCCTTTAATTCTTTGGGTCCCGTATAAGTCACTTTTTTTGTTCAGAAGTAATGTCAGGCTGACAGGCCTACATTTTTGAAAGAGTGGTACACAGGGGTACCGAAGTTTGTCTGTATTGTTCTCCAGCTTTAAGTCTAATAGCTTGTTACCACGTAAATAGTTTACTCCAGCTCAGATTATGGAGAATGTTTAGTCAGTGTTCCTACTGCAGCTCTCTTTTAATGTGGTTTGTCCAACTGCTGGTAGGAATTATTTTGATCAGTATGCAGAGATGACAATTGAGATGATTTTACAAGTGAGACCCTGTGGTCCAGTGGATAAGTCACTGAACTGGGAACCAGAAGACTTGGGGTAATAGTCTCACCCCCATTTTTAGTACTTTATGCCTGGTAAAAGGGTTGAGATAACAAAAGGGACCCTAAAAATCTAAGTTCGGCTTGGGCAGGATCTCCTTTATACTGAGGAGGAAGCAGAAGCACAGATTAGGTGCCATACAACTAGTACAGGAGACAACCAGGACAAGAATCCAGATGTATTTGGATTTCAGTTCTGTATTCTAAATCCACACTTATGCCAGGAGGTAGCCTGCAATGGTAAGGGACTGGCTTCTAATGCCCAGGGTGCCCCTTCCAGTCCTATGTGCCTTACTTCCACAACTGTGTACACAGTGCATTGTGCTGTGTTAATGGTTTTGTATCAGTTTTGTTTCAACAATGATTTGTTTTTGTTTTGCTATGGTTTTTAAACATAGTACCATAGCCCAATTGTCTGGTGCCACCACAAAGCACAAAGAAAGTTCTCCAGCTCTGAATGTTAAAACCCAATCCCAATGGGCAACAGGAACCTAAGCTAAGGTGATCAGATGTCCTGTTTCTAAAGGGACAGTCCCATATTTATGCCCTATTTTACCAACTTTTTTCTGGAAGAGGATTTCCTGACTCTCTCCCCTACCCTACATCACTACTGGCAGGTCCTGCTACTGACTGGATGACTGCTTGTCAGCTGTCCGCTCATCAGCAGTGGGGTGGAGAGTTCAGTGGCTGAGAAGGGGGTGGGTTGTGCAAGGCTGGTAGCAGGGTAAAGATGTAGCACATGGGGTCAACCAATTCCCCTGCTTGGTCCTTCATTGCCGTCCCTACTGTGTGCCATCTCTCAGAGAGTAGCCCTCCCCGACACACACTCCGGCCATCCCGCTTTCAACCAGCACTGGAAGCATGCTGAGGTGGTTGGTGAGTGCAGGCAGATGCCAGTTATGTGTTGCCTCTGCTGCTTGCCCACTGGTCCTTTATGTGTTTTCTCCCCCTCATGGTCCTCTCCCTGTTTTGTTCATTCTATACCCAACCCTGCTGCTCCTTTATAGCCCCCTGCACTTTGCAGGGTGCATCCTTTTCCCAGAGCTGTGCAGAGAACCAGCCCTGAGCTTATCAGAATCCTGGCAGGCAGCTTCCTTCCTCCCATTCCCACTGTGTCCAGCTTGGCTGGCACCCCTTTAGTGCCCAAGACCCTCTGGCTTGAGGCTCTGTCCAAGAGGAGCTGAGCAATGCATGCACCAAAGCCCCACACAACATGGGAACTGGGAAACCTCTCTGCCCCTCAGCTAAGTTATGAAGCTGAAGGAGAGAAGCAATTTCCAGCTTCTTCATACCCCAAACTTGCAGCCTCTATAGCAGCCCCCAGGGCAGGGGTTTATCACCTTCTCCCTCATGCTTCCTAGGTCTTGTCCCCTGGGAGCACCAAACTGCTCCATGCCTGGTTAGCCAACTCTCTGGCCAGGTTCGCTGAAGACCTGGAAGTCAGTTTCCTTGAGCCTGCATGCACAATGCAGCTTTAGGGCTTAACCCCTTCCTGCCTGCACTGTAGCCAGGGGACAGGAGGCATTTGAGATATTTCAGTGGCCAGCAGCAAAGGAGATGCGTGTTGGTGCCTTTTGGAAACTATTCAGGCAGGAATAAGCAAGTTGCTACTAGCTATGCAGGAGCAGGCATGTGGGGTGGAGAGGGGAAAGGAGCTCTGCAAAGACAAGAGCCAGGTCATCCCTTCCCGTCTCTTCTCCTTCTCTGCAGTTCCTGTCCTTTCTTTCCTGCATATTGCTGAAAGGCTGCTGAGGGCCCATTCTGATGTGAACCCTGGCAGAAATTGGGGAAGGAAGAATGTGATCTTATGTGCCTACTCTTTAAACACGCGTTGCCTTGGGAAGATACAGTGCCAGGTACCACGACAGGCATCTCTACTCCAGGGGCACAGCCAGATATGGAGAGCACTGAGTGGGTTAGTCACCCCATGTATGAAAGAGGTGTAAGGGAGTGTCTCCTTTCCTCTTGTTTGTGGAGAGGGAGGGGATTAGGGTGTGTGCCACTGCCGCACCCCCTCCTCCAACATGAACCTTAAAGATAAGAAAGTAAATAAAAAGAAAACAACTATGCAGCATTTCTTTTTAGCAGGCTCTTAGTCACCTTTATATTAATTTGAATGTTGGCATGATTGCTGTTGTCACCCGCAAAAGGGTAATTTTAGCAGGTATCCCATATTCACCCTAATTATAGCAAAATAAGAACATTCTTTTCAGTTTATATCAGTTCTAGTAACTGATGAGAAAAATTCAATTTACATTACAGACAATTAGGTACAATAAGGGTTCATTACCCTGTAGGGGGGAAAAACACAAATGGTCAATTTTAGAACACAGTGTTCCAGGGAATCAGTATCTCATGCAAATCAGATAATAATTATTGCTTAAATGTACTACATAAAATCAATATAGTGTGTGTGGGATGCATAGCTGCTTGAATTTTACCAGGGTGCAACACTTCCTTGTATTATACTTTCTAGGGCCAACAATATGCCTCAGAATAAAGCCAGTGGTAGTAGAAGAATAGAATATCCTAGTATATCTATAGTACCCTGGCCTCAATCAAATTATTTTTCAGCACTTTTCTAGTATTTTTGCTGACTGACAAGCACATCAGACAAGGAAGCAATATTTCCATGCTTGCGGGTGCCTTGAAAGTACAAGAGCAATCCAGGGTTTGAGTTTGGGAGAATGCCTGTTGTTTTATTAGCACTGCTACCACCTTTCATGAGAGTTCAGTGGTCATTTGGGAGGTCTGTTAGAAATGCTCTTTTTGACAGAATATGGGAGTTTCCTAGGAGGAAGATCACTATCAGCATGTACATCTACAGTGAGAACCTTCTGTGGTCCTGACTAGCAGTTCAGCTAGCCTTAAAAGGCAATGAGATTACTGACTATACACTCTGTCTTTGAATTTACTGCTCCTTTGACTGCCCCCCACTCTACTCCTCACTCCACCCACACCGCATTAGTTCTCCAAAACTGTGAAGCTAAACAGCTGTTCCAAAATAGCTGCCTTTCCCTGTGATTCCTCAGTGGGCCTTATGTGCATTCCAAAAATATAATGATCTCTACTTAAGTGGAAATCAATGACAGCTACCTAATTTGAAGCATCAATTTGATCCCAAGTGAGAAGCGAGTTCATAAATAAACCATTTCATTGTTCATTGAACTAGACTGTCATGCAAGCAGAATTGCTGACTCAGAGGAAGCTAGGTGATCTGGAATGCTTACATGAATGGCTTACATTGCAAACTTTTCTTGCCTTAAGTGCCCTGAAAGAGGAAAGGGGGAAGAGGAAGCCCAGGGTGCTGTGAATTTCATCAGATCCTATACAGATGCCATGGAAACGGGGTGGCCAGTGTCACTAATTCTCTTGAGGATACGTGGGACATGCTTTCTACTCTATCTATATTTATAAGTCCCCATTACTACAGTACCTGAGGACATCATGATATTTAATGTTTCTTCTTGCAACACAGTTTGAGGGGGGGAAATGCTGTTATTCCCATTGCACAGACAAGGAAATGGCTAAGGCCCAGATTTTTTAAAAAAGGGTATTTAAGCATTGCTGTACTCAACCTTGCAACATAAGGCTCCTAAGTGCTGGAATCCTTTTGAAAATGAGATTTAGCCTCCTAAATCAGTTACCTATGGCGTAACCCCAGAGACGCTGAGAACACTGACAAGGGAGAGTGATGTCTCTGCTCTACAACCTTAGCTGAGAAGCTGCTGGCTTTTAGCTGATGTGTTAGAGAATAGGGCTTTAGCTCCTAAGGTTGCAGGTTCATTCCCTCCACCTGACAACCTAGTCTGTCAGCCTTATAATCAAAAGGTTGCAGGCAACCGCATCTAAACACTACTTTAAAATCTAAACCTAAATGACTTATGCGGTACCACAAAGGAACTCTGCAGTCAAACAGGGACTTGAACCATGGTCTCCTGAGTCTTTTGATTATTGTGTACTTAGGTACTTAATTTTTCCTCACATAAGCCGTGTCTACATGTGCACGCTATTTCAAAGTAGCGGCGCCAACTTCGAAATAGTGCCCGTCATGGCTACACATGTTGGGAGCTATTTCGAAGTTGAAATTGACGTTAGGCGGTGAGACGTCAAAGTCACTAACCCCATGAGGGGATGGGAATAGCGCCCTACTTCGACGTTCAATGTCGAAGTAGGGAACGTGTAGACGATCCGCGTCCCGCAACATCGAAATAGCGGGGTCCTCCATGGCGGCCATCAGCTGGGGGGTTGAGAGACGCTCTCTCTCCAGCCCTTGCGGGGCTCTATGGTCACCGTGTGCAGCAGCCCGTAGGCCAGGGCTTCTGGCAGCTGCTGCTGCAGCTGGGGATCCATGCTGCATGCACAGGGTCTGCAACCAGTTGTCGGCTCTGTGTATCTTGCGCTGTTTAATGAAAGTGTGTCTGGGAGGGGCCCTTTAAGGGAGCGACTTGCTGTTGAGTCTGCCCTGTGACCCTGTCTGCAGCTGTGCCTGGCACCCTTATTTCGATGTGTGCTACTTTGGTGTGTAGACGTTCCCTCACAGCGCCAATTTCGATGTGGTGCTGCGCAACGTCAATGTTGAACATCGATGTTGCCAGCCCTGGAGGATGTGTAGACGTTATTCATCGAAATAGCCTATTTCGATGTCGCCACATCGAAATAGGCTACTTCGATGTAGGGTTCACGTGTAGACGTAGCCATAGTTACTTGTTCAGTGCTTAGCTGTCTGTTTGCCAGTATCCATCACCATAATATATGGGTGTTGCAATTTTCTCTCCAAGGACGAACATGTGAGAATGTCTTGTGGGTATCATAAAGATGATAAGGGAGATGAGAGGCGGAAATCTCACAGGGGAATTTCTGTCTCGCTGAGGAATGAGTGTAAAAGTACCTGGAGATGCTCCACTGTATTTGCTCGCAGACAAGGAAGGCTTTTGTGGAAGTCATTTTGTGGACTGAGCTATCTCTGCTATATTTGAATGGAATTCAGCCATGAACAGAGATTTGTGGCCGCTAAAGACAACCATGTAACTACTGAAGATTGTGAAAGGGGATGGAAGGAGAGAAGAGTCTTTATATGGAATATAATCTCCTCCCTCCCTCCTGCTGCTGTTACTCCTGTTCTGAAAGAATATCAAGTGTGGTTGTTGAGACCCAGCTGGAAATGTCCCATCTATTTCTGCTGAGGTTGAGTGCCTCTGGTGGGAGGTGCATGTCTGCAATAATCCTACCTAAAACTAATCCAAAACCAAGAGAAATAGCTCTTTCACAGCTGAAAAATGAGAATCTCTTACATGCTTTCTCACATAAGCCTACAGCAAGTATGTGGGGCCTCCAGAATCCCCAAAGACAGGTGGCAAAGAAATTCAAGTTGGGGTGAGGGTTGTTTAGAGGTGTTGAACCTTTTAAATATTTAAGGAAGATTAAATCAGAACAAGGATGCTAAAAGTGTGCCTCTGGGACTAAATATGTCCACAGTAGGACTTATCTGGCCTATACATCAAGGAACTGGTATGTCAAGGTATATGATCCTTAACATGCCTCAGTGTACTAAGGTATCAGTGGTACTCAGTTAGACAAGCTAAAACCTCTCTAAATATCACATAGCAGTGTGTGCTGATGGAACAATGTCAGCTGCAACTCTTCTCCCATGGTAGATCAAACAGAATATTACACCTTCATCAGATTCCCTGTGTCATTCAGTCCCTTTTCAGCAAAGTTTTTAACTATTTAATCACAGAATAGTACCGGTATGGAAGGGCCACAGGGGGCAGAAGGACATATACCTCTATAATGCGATGTTGATCAGGAAGTCAGGTAAGCCCAGATCTTTTCCTTTGGTACCTTGTACAGTCAACAATCTGCATAAGGAAACAGAAGAGCTGTAGCCCATATTCATTGATTTCAAATATGCAAATATTATGAATAACTCAGTGATGATAATGAGCTCGATCCTTATCTCACCTACACCAATAGAAATCAGGGGCAGCTATTGAAGCCAACCAAGTTACAGATGTTTTAAGCTAGGTGTGAGATCAGAAACAGGTGTGAAAACCTTTTCACGGAGCTGTGTTAAACTTCAATACCATTGGCTGAATGAAATTGATGCAAAAGCAATGCTAGGAATGGGCACTGGAAGAGATTTAGCAGAAAAGAAACTCACGCTTGCAGCATTTTGTGGAGAACCAAAACTGTAGGTCAGCATGCATTCCCATAAAATGGTTATCAGATGGAAACCTGAGGCTCCCTAGCAGTGCTCTGGGATTTGGAATTAACAGCTCTGACCACACATCTGAATTCATCTCCTTGGGTTTGCCCCAGTCTTTTTTTTTTTTTTTTTAAAAAAACCAAGAAGATAAATGCCATATCAATTGTTTTCTCTTTAAAATCCAAATAATTTTAATGAACATTGGCATAATGTGACTGATTATATTTTCTCAGTTCAAACAAATTAATTACAATAAGTGCTTTTTTTATTTAACATGTATCTGAATAATACCTTGGACTCAGATAATGCTTCTATGTCTTCAGTGTGGGTTGCATACATTGTCCATTATCATCACCACAGGTTGGACCCCCCTAGTCCAGTACCCTCGGGGCTTAAGTGGTCCTGAACCTGAGATTTTGCTAGACCAGGGAGGTCAATACGCCCCTCCATGCCATCAGCCACCAGCCCCTGCCCCTGCCACAAGCTGGCCGGTCCTCACCACAGCTTCCCCCCCGACCAGTTCCCCAGCCACTGTCACCAGCTCCCTCCCTGGTTGCCACCTTCCCAGCCCTGACTGTTGCTCCCTCCTTGTCCACTGCCAACTTCCCAGCCCTGGCTGCAGCTCCCAGCCACTGCAGGCATCCTGACCTAGGGTCCCACTGCAGAACTCTTCACTAATCCCCACTCCCAGCCACTGGGGCTATCTGGTCAAGCAATATCCGTGGTCTTGTCAGACCATGGATGTTGCCAGACCAGAATGTCCTGGATTTTAGAGGTTCAACCTGTAGCTTCCTTTCTCAGAAGGATGAGTTTAAAGCAGAAGAATAAGTGTGTTGCCTACATTAATATACCAAGCAAAAGGAAAAGCCAGGATCAGAATCAAGGTCTCCCTAGTATCTTCTAGAAAAGTCCTTAACTACAATCGAAAGAGAGACTTTAACTGGAAATGGCCTTGGGGCCGATGCCTATTCTTTCGCTCTACCAGTCATTCCTTGTTGCATCTGTTGGCTGTTTTGGTAATACAGACAATTGAAAGCTGAGGATCTGAGCAACACTCACGTTATAATGTTAGACATAAAGTGCAACTACCCTCTATAACCTGTGGATCCCTCTAATTTTTTTCCAGGGGTTTAAACATGAGCTGAAATCAAATGCCGGTTCATTAAATAGCTATTTCTGTGTAATTATCATAAATGTGATATTTTCAGCTTCTAATCAAGGAAACAGGTGATAAATTGTTTAAAATGTGCTGTTTTCATTGAAAATGAAGTGACCACTTGTCCACAGTCATGTACTCTTCTCATGAAGAGAAAAGGTCAACATGAAGGTGTATTAATCTTCAAGTGATGACCACTATCGCTAATGATCTAGGCACTTAGTGCAATGCTGAGGTAATGTACAAAGGAGGCTCCTGGCTTCTGAAAGGCAGAGCCAGGATTTAACTTCCTCAGTGCTGGAGTCTTCTTTCTTCCCCAACCCTAAGTACTTGTGATCTGCTCCCACCTGCTTCTGGTTCTCAAACTTCTCTTTGGTAGGAATCCAAGTGAAGGAAGGTTGGTCACGTGAGAGTTAAGGTGGAGGAGAAGCAGAACAGGAGACAGCATCAGCCATCAAGAGCTAGATCTGTTCTCCAATTAAAAGAAAACCAGCATTTATTATTGTGTGAAAGCCTTGTGATTTTTAAATCAGTGATTATTTTAATGAAGGGATAGCTCATGAATTTTGAATGACTGAGGCTGGAATACTGCCTAATAATACATGTTGCTTCCTAAGTGTACTTTCCACCTCCATCTACTATCCAAGGCATGTGAAGTGGAAAGGGGGAAGTGTCCATGTTTTAAGAAAGAAAGGGCCAAGGTCAGTCCCCTCTGCTGCCAGGAGGTCATCCATGATAAACTTATTCATTCTTAATCTTTTTCTTAAGGGATACTTTGACTAAGTACACTTGGTACACTTTATGGTATAATGGCTGCAAAAGGGTTTGCAAGTGAAGCCAGGAATCTGCTAATGAGAAGCAGCGAGAACTAATTTTTTGGAATGTTCACTGACTGAAGCTCAGGGATGACTAATTATGAGAACAAGCAGTAGGCCCAGTAATGTGGCTTGGAGAGAATAACTAAAGGTGGGATTCTTGTTAACCTGATTGGAGGGTAATCAGCACTTCTTCTAGGTTTATCATGCAAAATACCTAACCTTGTTGAATGCAAATTCGAATTCTACCACAGGTAACCTTGTCTTTCATCTTTCTGGGTAGAGCTAAAGGAATAATTCATGATGAATAACTGAGGTGACATGCTCAGCTTCTTTGCTGCTAGTAGAATATCTGTGAGTGGGCTGTGCTTTCCTCAAATGTATTCATGAACACTGACATTCACCCCTCTGAAGAACGATATCAAATGTCAGTTAAGCTGCTTTGCCCCCCATCTGCAGTGCAGAGGGCCAGTATGAAGTCCTAACCACCACATTACCAGGTGAATCTAGAAGCACATCTGTTGGCCTCCAGATGATTCAATCTGTGCATCTCTTTGGACAAGCCCTTAGAAAGCCAAGATCTTGCCTGCTGTCTTTGAACACTAAAGATCCCAGGATACAGTTTATGAGAGACCGCATTTGCTCCTGCTTCTCTAGCCAAAATGTTTCCTCTTTCCACTTGCATTTTACTGCACGTCACTTGGTGTGTGTGGGCTATGTCTACACCATTTTCTTTAAATTTCCAAAATATATTTTAGTGAACTTAACACTGACGATAAATGGAGTGCTGGACGTGGGGGTCCAGGGCCTTGCTTTATTTATAGGACTTATACAACACGCAGTATAATCTGGCCTACTGTGCCCCATCAATGCAGCTCAATACAGGGGAGGAGTTCTAAGTCAGGTGCCTACACACCTTCTCAGGATAACATTTTACTGTAGCTGTCTCTCCTTTCTATATTGGTTTCAAACCCCCTTATCAGTTCCTTCACATCCCTACTTGCTATTTCCATAGACCCAGTGATAATTTCTGCCTTCTCAGACATGATGCTGACAAACATTTCTTCTGGATCTTCTTAAACTTCACATCAGCCAGCTCATTCATGAGTCATTTACATTTGGTCTAAATTCACACAAGTCTGTGACCTTCTGCAGGTTGATCCTCTCAATCATTTGTCCTCTCTGAAGGCTGCCAGTAAGGGCCATTGGGAGATTATTTTAGGTTTGTCTATACCTGAAAGTTAACCAAGTAGAGGAGTAAATTTAAAACAGATTAACTATTCCTGAATAATAACTTATTTGGATACTATAAGAAATGCCTTATTCCATATTAGTTTAATCCACTTTGGAAGTGGATTAACCTAATTCAGAACAAGGCATTCTAATTCTGGAATAAGAGCTTCCACACCTGATGCTGATCAGGAATAGCTATTCTGGAATCACTCCCTGCGTAGATAAGCCCTTAGTGATGGCTTAAATTTTATCTGTTTTACTTTTTACCTTATCTTTCAGTTCTGTGCAATCAGATGTTTGGCTTTATTCAGAATTTTGATATCAGCATCACTTTTCTATAATACAGTGATTCTGGAGACTTTAAAGATGACAAGTCATTGCTAATGAGTGTCATCAACAGTTGTCCACTAAACAGAAGTGCCATGAGCCGTAGAAAATAGACATAACAGCTCTTCCTTTAAGAGAAGAAAATGTTTCTTTAAACATGTACTTGGGGTAAAGGAGTAGTTTTTCTCAAAGATGGACACTTTGTCATTCAATTAACTGCAGATGAAGTATACACTGTTCTACTTTGACCATTCTGTACTATTATTGTCTTCAATAATTCATGTAAGGCAGGCAGACAAAAACATTCATCGAATTGAACAGAAAATAGTTTTACAGCTGCATGCAGGTTGATCAAAGGAAAAAAGAGTTGACCTCAAAGCAAAAGGAGCAAAAGACCAAGAGACTTCGGAATCCTCTAACAAGAAATGAATTTTATTGAACATGTAGTAGGATGCAAAGTAGTGATATCAGTGCTAAAATAGTTTTTGTTCATGGCTTTAGAGGGTGTCTAAGGTTGACAGGAATGAAGGTCTTGGAATGACAGTGTTATGTTTAGTACTGATTGCTGAAGGAAAAGGAACAAGGCAAACATTTTCCAATGTCCACCTCTTCCATTCCTGCGAGCTGTCATGCTTTCACGGCCCTCCGTAGGATCAGGCCACTGAAGGGTTGCGAATACCCTGCCACTGTAGTGATAGGGTATTTCATAAGGCAGGTGAATTCCCAGTGATGTCCTCCTTTATCCATCTTTTAGTCTCTTCCTACTCTAGTAAAACACCTTACTCATCACATTCTCAGTTCGGCCCACTGCGAGTTAGCTGTGATCGAAATCTCTTTAATGATTGGAGACCTGCAAGAACCCCATCTTGCTTATGGATCACTTGAACCCAGGGAGGTCTGCCATGTTTTCCTATCAGTCTGAGGAGAGCTCGGGAGGAAATTTAGGGAGCGGTACAAAGATGTTAGCGCTTTGGTGATGTAATTTGGCTAGCTAGCTAGGATCTCTGGATCTGTGATGTCCCTGTCTGTCCCTGTCCCTAGTACTCTGTCTGCTTTCATTTTCTAGAACATTTTATTAGGCACCTGCTGTCCTGCTGTGGGAGGTGTAATGGCAGAATTTTGCTTCTACAAAGTGAACAGGTGAGTGACCATTGCTGCTCCATGGAAAAGAAGCAACTTGGAGGATGAAAAATATTTCTGTATCTTATCATTGTCCAACACTTACATGCAAAACTGAAAGAAGAGTGAGGTAATTAGCCAAGGCTGAATAAAGACCGACAATCACTAAAAAGTGTACATGGTTTTTGTAGTTGTAAATTTCCACTCATGGAGCGACTTATACAAGAAGATGGCTTGGTAACTAAATCACTTCTTTAGAACTGAGTGGAAAATGTGTAACTGTTTTGTTTTGTTTTTGCAGACTTTTAAACTTGCAGCCTAGAACTTGTTACTCTTAAGTAGCTCTGTGGTGTTTTCTATTTACTTTGTATGGTATGAATAAATAACTAAGTTCCATCAGTGGTCCTGGTCTCCTAAAAGCTTCACTACCAGAGGCCTGAGGGAAACTAGCAAATGCATGTTTGAAAAAAAAAAAAAACATATGACCTAGCACAGGAAACAAATCTAATGAAGGAATGTCCTCGGCTTTCACAGGAAATTATTTTCAATTTATGCCGTTTTCTACCTCCATAGAAGTAACAGAGTTGACCTCTTGTGCTTTGCGCTAACCTTTCAGCATCAAGGATTAGCAAGCAGTAGCATTTTCTCTATACACAAGATGCTAATATGTCAAGAGCATAACAGGGAGCAGATTCTTTTCACAGTGGGTAGCCCAGCTGCAATCAAGGAGCCAAGATTTTCGAAAATGGATTTTGTGTTTCCAACCTAAGACAATTTAAAGGGCATGATTTTCAGAAAATGCCTTTCCCATGGCTACTGAAAAGCCAGCCCTAACTGAGCACCCCAAATCAGGCATAATCAATCATTGGTTACTTTTGCAAATCTCGGCTGATGTCTTCTGTGTGCTAATATTGGTAGGTTCTTATTAAAGATCTTGAGGTTGCATGCATTGAAAACTTACTCCAGAAAGAAAGAGAGCATATTTCTGTAGTGTGCACTCAAGTTTTAAGAAATGAAGGAGGACAATTTTGTGGTACATCCTTTTCAGTTCTGTTCAGTTTGATTTCAGGCCAAAAGCTAGGTTTCATCTTTATTTTCATGCGAAGTAGGTGTCCCATATTTGGTCCTTATCATGGTGTGCTTTTAGCTTTAAGAGGAATCTAGTTTTCTTCTGGAGTTGCCCATACCTTAGAGGCTGATAATGCCAAAATGCACCGCTTAAGGAAACAATAAGATAACCATGGTCTTGTTTAGGATATTATCCTAGAGAAAACCAAAACCACCTTTTTGTGTAACTTTCACGAATTCTTATACTGAACATTTAACATTTGCTGCAGTTTGAGGGAGGCTTGTATTTTAACTTTCTGCATTACTTGTTTTAAAGTGATGGTTCAGGAGGTTTGAAATACAACTGCCTGGTGCTATGTCATTTCTTGAAATACCCATTTGTGAGATGATCGTATACTATGCACTGGGTCAGCAGGCAAGGCAGAAAGGCTTTTGGAAATTACCTTATGCGGGAAGGGCTATTATGTTACTAAAATGCAAGTTATAAGAAAACAGGGATGAAAGAAAATATTCTTCATGAGCTTTTAAAAGAATATGTTCCAATCAGGCTTTAAGAAACAATGCTATCTGCTCCATATTTAATTTGCTTCTGTGCTTTTTATGTAACTCTTAAATTAACACCAGTACAATGAATCTTTGGTTATTGATCGCTCTTTAAATTTACAGTCGGCTGCCCTTGATTCAAAACTCATAGTCACTTATAAGAATTTTAAACTCTGAGTCATAGCCTACTGTTAAGAATCATCACATTCCTTCTTTGCATAGCTTCTTGTATAATACTCATAGGATCAAAACATAAAGGCTCTGTCTACACTAGAGAGTTCTGTAGACAAAACCAGGGTTTTGTTGACAAAACTTGTGGAGCATCTATACACAAAGTGCATTTTGTCAACAGAAAGTGTCAACAAAAAAAGCCACGTAGATGCTCCAGGGGGCCTTTCTGTCAACAGAATGGATCAAAAGATGATCTGTGTCTACACCCTGTGTCTACACATGCCCCTTCCTTTTGAAATGGGCATGTTAATGAGCAGGTTCGAAAGATGTTAATGAGGTGCTGCAATGAATATGCAGTGCCTCATTAGCATAATGGTGACCATGGTGATTTGAAAGTGCGGCTTTTCGAATCTCGCACTGCCCTTGGAGACAGGACCTTCCGAAAGGACTCCCCCAGCTTTCAAAAGCCCTTCTTCTGATCTGGTGATCAGAAGAAAGGCTTTTGAAAACTTGGGGGGTCCTTTCGGAAGGTCCTGTCTCCAAGGGCAGTGCGCAATTCAAAAAGCTGCACTTTTGAATCGCTGTGGCCGCCATTATGCTAATGAGGCACTGCATATTCATTTCAGTGCCTCATTAGCATCTTTCGAACCCACTCATTAACATGCCCATTTCGAAAGGAAGGGGCACATGTAGATCCAGCCTTTATGTGTAGCTGAGATCTTTTGAAAGAAGTTTTGTCAGAACATCTCTTTTGACAGTAACTTCTGTAAACAGATGCTTCTAATGTAGACATAGCCAACCATCTCCCCAAGTAACTTCCGGAGTTCCTTGTAATAAAGCTCAGGAAAAGAGCTAAGATTTTTCTGAATGATTGTTCGACCAGAGTATGCACATCAGGGAATGCATTGAATAGTAACAACTGACTGAACCACTGAAAATTTGGATAAACAGGGTACACCCAGATATTTAAACACCTTTCCAAAAAAAAATCAGAGAACCTTGGTTACAAAATTTAAAGCGTAAATATCTGTATACGTATGTGAGAAGTGCAAAAAGCAGGCTACCTTCATTGGCTGACAATGGAAGAAGACAGATTTAGCAGGCATATCTGAATGACCAAATCAATGAAGTCCAGGCTATAGACTCCTGGGAATGTAAGACTAGACCAAACAGGTGGGGGAGTAGCATTACAATGAAATCTAATAAGAGAAAAATGATGAGTGGAGAGGCCCATTACAGTAGAATCTTTATGGGTACAAATCTGAAGTCATAAAAATAAAAGTATTGTACTTGGGTTATATTTCTGGCCTCCTGATCAGGAAAAGCGTATTAGGTGCACAATGCTGAAAGATCAAAGAGGCAACTGAGCCTAATAAAACAATGATAATGGATGATCTTAACAGCCTGCATCTATGCTGGTCAAAAGTCACAATGGGAAAAGGGTTTAGAGAAGCAATTTCTTGCCACCTGAAATGATTTGCTTCTTGGAACAACCATTAATCTACTGTATTTCTGTCTAGTGGTATATTTTAGTGCTAACAGAGTAAGACTGCTCTAACCATCTGCGTATACCAGATACTTACACTCATGATGGGGTCTGAGAAGCACAATTAAACAGATAATTAGAAAAAAGGAGATCTGGTTTTTATTCACAGTCCTGCTGCAGTCTCCTTGTGGAACCATGGGCAAATTACTTGACAACCTCAGTTCTTTAGTCTCTCCATCTCTAAAGATAAATAGTACTCACTTCACAGCAACATTGTGAAGTTGAACTCATTGTTTGTCATGAACTTTGAAATCTTCTGACCTAAGTAGCGACAGAGGTGTAAAATACTGCTGTTAATTCTGAACATTATGATCTATGGTCTCTTCTGAGTGTTCCAGAAGGATATGATGATTCAGCAGATGTTCTCAATCACCAGCATTGTCTCCAATGAGTCTAAAAATACCATGACAGCGACAAAATACATGGAGTCCAATCAGTCGTTGACTTCATGGCTGATTAATCTTCTTTAACAAGAATAACATTCACTCTTATTACCAGGGATGGAGGACAGGGCCTGACGAGGTTCAGCACATAGTAGCCGGAACCTCAAGGAATGTTTTCATGCTTTCCGTGACACAACATATGGGAGAAATCTGACCCTCTTCAGTCCCTGTGGGAAGGATTCTGCAAACATTTAGTTGCTCCTCACGCCTGGCCTGCTCCTATCAGCTTGCCAACAGGTTTTTCATTGCCATGGAAAAGGGGGTCCTTTGTTTAAACTTTATAACTTTATTTTGCTACATCCTTGTCAAGGCCTGAAGTGAAGCCCTGAGCCATGTTAGCCTTTAAGCTAAAAATTAACTCTCAACTAAAGCTTACTCTGTTCTGCTTTAAAGTTTCATTGAGTTGAGGCTTTGCTCTGACTTCTCACTAGCATAACTTTCTAAAAGTATGTCAGGTACTTAAAACTCACATGCATATTGATTACAATCTTAAATTGCATAATCTTGCAATGACTACCATTTTCTAGCCAAATTTTAGAGGTAAAGCAATCTGTTTCCTTTCTGTTCTCTCAGAATGTAGCTTTAATCTTGCACCTGATAATTCTTTGTACAAGTGCAGAAGAGTAATTGTACATGGAAAAAATATATGCACTGTGTTCACTTACCATGTGTATAGGAAGTCCCCAATTTACGAATGGGGTGTGTTCCAAAAGTTCAGTTGTAAGTCAGTTTGGAACTCGCAACACATTTTCCCATAGAAACAATATTATAAGTGGTAGTTAGGTTCCCAGGCTAGCCCACAAAAGCCTATTTAACCAATAATGTAGTTGAAATATTATATATTTGCAATGAAAAATAGTAGAAAAATGTAGATAACCTTGAATGTTGGTGCTTGAGGAAAGGCAGGTTTAATTAGAGGAGGTAGGTGCAGATTCTGAAGGAGACTTCTGGGCATTCCCCCAGCTGCTATTTCACACCGGTGGCCTCTGTGTTAGCTCCTGCAGCCAATCCTGTCCCACAACCAGTCCCCCTTCCCATTCCCTCCACTGGCTGCACCAGGCCATGCTCACAAAGAGGCAGCAAGAACAGGTCGGAGGACTCCAGAAGAGCCGGGGGGGGGGGCAGTCATGCAGCTGCCAGCTAGATAGAAGTAGCAGGTTCCCCTTCAAAATACTGCCCATCTCCCACTGCTGACTGATTACCTTCTGCACGTCCAAGTCCTTCACCCAGTTCTTATGCTGCTCACCACCACCTGTGCCTCTTGCCTGCTTCCCTGTGGCTGCAGGTGAGCTTCTGTTTGTAAGTGTAGCTGTTCTTAAGTTGGATGTGTATAATTAGGGGACTGTCTGTGTTTACTTTTACTGTCATTCACTCACATATTTTGTAGAATCTTTTCTCCTGACATGCAGATGCTATAAATCCACTCACCTTTAGTGAATTAGACCATCTACATTCAATGCTTTCTCAACAGAAATCTGTTTCACAATCTCTTGAAAACTAGCCACAGTACTTGGTGATTTCACCCATATAGTGCACGTATTCTTATTTTGCTCTGCTTTGCTCCGCAGCTCATCCATGGCTTTTTTTCCTGGCATCTCCAGCTGGATACTGTTTGGCAAAAATAATGTGTTTTTTGAGAAAATGCCTTTCAAGGTTGCACTTTCTATTGTTGGCAAATTTCTCATTGCAAATGAGACATAAAGGGAGCCCGGCTGAACTTGTTTTCAGGGCAAAGATCTGGGTCCATTCTACGGTGACCATCCATCCTGTATTAGGTGGGCTGGGCCAGTATTTAGGGTGCCAAAAGGGGGTCCTGACTTATTTTTTAGATGGGACCAATTGTCCCGTGTTTGGCCCTCCCCTCTGACCTTTTCCTCTTCTGCCTGAAGACTCACAGGACTTTGTTTCCGGCCACCACCATTTTAAGATGTAGCTCCCTGCCTGCTGCACCACTTGGTTGCCACTGCCAGCCCCAGCCTTGTTCAGGTGGCTGGTTGGGCAGGGGATGGAGCTGGGGGGTGGGAAAGTGGGGGCTGGAGTGGGAGAGCTGGGGCCATTGCCAGAGACCCCTCCACTCCCAGTTCCCGCCATGGGGCTGAGGAGGAGCCAGACCCTTACTGCAGCCAGAGCCCTGCACAGTGTGGGAGCAAAGCCGCCACCCAACACATAATAGGGCCAGGGCTGGGGCGGGGCGGGGCAGGTCACTGGACCTCCTGCGGGGCCAGAGCATCCCTCCTGGAGTCCCACCACAGGGCTGGGGTGGAGCTGAGGCTGAAGCCCTACTGGGGCAGCCCCTGCTGTGGACCTGGGGCCAGAGCACTGTGAGGTGCAAGGGTGGAGCCACCTCCAGCCCTCAGTGTCTCACAGGGCCAGAGCCTTGTACTGTGTGGGGCTGAACCCCCCCCATACCCCTGCTCCCCCCCTACTCGAGCCCTCTGTGGTGTGGGCTAGGGCCAGAGCCCCTCTGGAGTCTGTGGCACCAAGCCCTGAAACACCGGCTGCAGGCTTATTTCTCTCCCTGGCCCTAGTGGGCTGGGAGTGCGTGGGTGGGTGGGTTGAGGCTGGGAGGGTGGGTACAGGAGCAAGCCGGGGGTGGGTGTGTGGGCTCTGGCTGGGCGGGCGGGCCCAGGAGCGGGCTGGGGTTTAGGTGGGACGTAAAGTGCAGCAGTGGGTGGGGGGTTCAGGAACAGGCTGGAGGGAAGCGGTCTGGGTGGGAAGAAGGATACAGCCATTGCCTGAGGCAGGGTGACCTCTGTCCCATTTTAGTGAGGACAGTCTCCGCCCCCAGGGTGTCCCATACTTAGCCTAGGGGAATACGGTCACCCTACTCCATTCAGTTTGAAATTCTCTGCCATCATCTTCAATTCTCCCCTTTTTTTGAAGCTATTCCAACCCCACTTTAATTATGCCAATTTTACTTCATGCTTAATTTCAGGTTTCTTTCTTAAACTGCATATTGCCCTTCACAGCACGAGTGCCGTAAGGTGTTATTAGCAACACAATCAAAACACATATACAATATCATATCCCACAATGCACTGCAAATATTAAAGGAGGCATTAGTCAGGGTTTCAAGATCACACCATTTGCTATTTCAATGTGTTGTTCACTGTTAGGCATTCAGACATTCACTGTTTATTGAAAATAATCAGGAAGGTGGTTTGGTTTGGTTTGGTCTCTTTACTTTGCAATTACAAGTGTTGGGTGCCACAAATAAGTCCTTAAAGAGCCACGCATGGATCTGGAGTTGCAGGTTGCAGACCCCTGGTTTGGGTCTTTCTTTTTTTTTGAAATAAATAGATCCTATTTTTTAAAAAACAATGTGTTCTGCTACATATGCAGAAATGGGCCCAACTGTAGGTCTAATGTACATACACAAGGGTTACAAACATGTAAGCAAGGACTAGGCACACACAAGTGACCAGTTATGTCTTTCTGAATGTTTTATTGAGTGTAGTCTCAGAGACTGCATAGTTAATGGCGCTGTGCAATAGCATACTTTCTTCTTAAAAAAAGAACCAAGTGCAAAATCTTGTACCTACTCTGTGTTTAGAACACTCAGAACCTTATTCACACATTTTTAAAATAACTAAAAATAAAGCACCTGGTGCAGATTTTCTGCCTTGACACCCCCTCTGCTGAAAAATTCCTAGCTCCTTGCAGTGTAATCCACTTTCCCATCAGGCCCAAGAAGCCTAGGTACACCAGTCTCTCTGTTGCTCTTCTTTATCACAGTGGAATCACCAGAAATACAAACTGACCAGTCAACTACTCACCCCATTTGGAACCAGAAGTATGTGATCAGGGAGCAGCAGATACCCCCAGTAAAAGGGGGGGGATACAGGACAGTGGTACAGTGCTGTTAAACTACTTTTTTTTTTAAAGGGGGGAAAGCCACAGAGTAAGGATTCATAGCTGTATTAAGTCATAGTGCAGCCAGAAACTTTTGAACACCCATATTATTTTGTTAAGAATTATGAACAGGACAGCTGCAGGATGGTGGGAAGGGACAAAGGGGGCTGTTGCTTTGGGGCCTGGAGATTTAAAAGGGCTAGGATCTCTGGGCTGCTACCATGCCAGCAGCAGCATTCCTGTCCCTTTAAATCACTGTCAGAGCTCCATGCCACGTGTCCAGGTAATGCAAAGGCCTGACTGGGAGAGTCAGTTCTCAACCTCCATTCCTGAGGTGTTCATAACTCTGAGGTTCTACCGCACTTCACAATTCAGCACAAATTAGTAGTGATTTAAAGGCACTGTCAACTGATGGCTGTTGTTCAATGACTTGTATAAAATAAGCTGGTGTCCTCAGCACAGTTTCCAGGGGACAAGTGAGACTTTTAATAGGTCAGTAATCACAAATCATGATAGTGGTTAGTCAGTGGCAGTCACAAGTCTAGTCAAATTCATAAACCATGAGCTGTATTTTGTGCAAATAGAAATGATGTATAAATATCAGTCATGGATATTGGTATAATTCAGTATGACATTTTGCAACGGTGACCTCCAAATCTCATTCCCATATGCCTAGGTGCAGGAAACAATCTCATAGAAGCCTGGTTTTGTGTCACACCTTTGTTTACATGGTTTCAGAAATAAATGAACTTTATGGCACACACAGAGCAGATTCAGTGAACAAAAACCCCTCTGTCTGTATCTACTTTCAAATTTTCCAGGACACAAGTGGTGGTACAAAGAAATCAGAATAAAATCCTCCACCATGTTGCACACATCAGGCTAGGCATAACAGTGATATGCAATGCATTCCAGGGAAAGCATAAAAGCATGACAGGGACTGCAAATTGCTACAAAGACATTCAAAAATTTTAGAAATACTTTGCTGCATATGAAAGCCACTTTAAAAAGGTGCAACCAACTTGGCCTACAGCCATCGCAAGCCTGGGGTCAAGGTGGAGAGAGCCTGGCTTCATGCATTTAGCACTGCCCTGAGCATGGTATTGGGCTCTTCCTACCCTTCAGAAGCCAGAGTGGCAGAGTGACACTCCCAGGATGTTTGAAAGAGGCCCGGAGCTCCCAGCTACTGTCACTGCTTTGAAATGCCAAGCCTCTGTGTAAGTTTCCCACTTTGTCTTCCCACCCCATCCCATGAGCAGGCCTGGGTACAAGACCATCTATATAAGAAAGTAGCTGGCATCAGAACCCATTATATTAATCACATGCATAATAGAGCTGCACCATGTGAATGTGAACAGCCAGCAGATGGATGAATTGGTGGCTGAATTATGTGAAAATGGATGTGGGTTTGTAAGGAAAAGGAGTTGTGGACAGGGAAAGTGAAAATGGTGCTTCCCAAATGAAAGTGCTAGCAAGCTGTGAGAGAACTAGCATCTTGCAAAGAATTTAAACTAAGGCAAAAAGACAGAATACTAGACTATAAAAAGTTCCCTGTGAAGAACTGTGAAGGGGTTACTGCATGTTTAGCATCCATATCTCCTAAACACATAGCTGCTAGGGTCAAAAAAGGCTTCCACTATTACATCACTCACCTCATTTCCTTGCCAAAGGTATAGTCCTAAGCCAGAGGACACACCAGACCCTGGGATGGAAGAATTAGTAAATGGTGTCCAGTAATTACTACTGCTTCTTTTTCAATCACTGCCTTTGGTTTTGTTTTCTTTCCCACAATTTATCTCTGTTCAATCCTGCGAATTTTGGAGAATGCTCTTAGGCAATGGCAGCTACATGTTTCAAGACAAGATGAATGTAATTAAGCAATAAACCATGGTTGATTGTGTGTGGTGTGGGTTCTGATGCACTTGGAAAAGAGCCAATAACCTATGTGAAGTTGTGGGATGTCCTCAGCTGATAATGGAGCTTCTTTGAAGTAATTGAAAGTAACTATGAAATTTAATTAAAATATAGTAATAGTCCAATGGATTCATGTTATCTTCCAATACCTGCAGATTCTACAGTCTGATTTTCATAATATTTTTGACTGCACCAAAATTGCTTTTGCTGATGGGACACTTTGCTGTCCTGAATGGGCTCAGAAAAGAGCTATAGAGATAATCTGAGGTCTATTTAATTTACAAATAGAAGATTAAGAAGTGACTTGATCACAGTTTATAAAGTAACTGCATGGGAAAAAGATTTCTGATAGGAGAGAGCTCTTTAGCCTAGTAAAGGCATAACAAGATCTAATGTCTGCTAGCTGAGGGAAAGCAAATTAAAATAAGGCTGATGGACCATTGGAACAATTTATTTAGGGATATGGCAGAGTCTCCATCATTTGAAGCCTTTAAATCATGACTGAATGTTTTTCTAAGTGATGTGCTCTGGCTCACCAGACATTAAAAGATTTCATAGAGTGAAATCCCTTGGCCTGTATTTAGGCAGTGGGTCAGAGTAAAGCATTCTCATCTATACTGTTTGGTCTTCAAATCTGAGTCCATAACAAGAAGAAAACAAAATCAGAGTCAAGAGAAACTATCACCCTAGTGCCATACATTTTTGTGGCCATCGATGCTGCAGCATGGCTCTCGACTGCAGGGTGAGTCATAAAGGAGGCCCCAGCTGGGGTGGAGATGTAACCCCCCATGAACCTACCCTCTCTCCCCTTCATGTGACTTGTTCCTCACCCCCTGCCCTGGACCCACTGAGATCTTTCTCTCTCCTCCCCATGGCACATTAAATGGCAGTGTGGTGGACACTCACTGTGCACTCCCCCCATGCAGCACAGCAGCTCCGCAGGAGAGTGAAGCCACACCACTATACCAGCCAGCATCCCAGTCAGGCAGCATGGACAAAACCAGAACAGGAAAGGGTCTGCCTCTGCCTCTTCCCTTCTGTCTCTGCTGCTGGCCCCTCATCCCCTCCGCCTCAGTGTTTGAGGCAGGGGCATGTCACTGTGCAAACCCCAAATCCTGTCCTGTCATTTGGCTTGTGTCTACACTAGGAACTAACTTCGAATTTAAGCACTACATCGAAGTAGCCAGCAGAGAGTCTACACACAATTTCCCTGCAAAGTTAACTTGGAAGTAAGAAGCCCAACTCTGAAGTCCTTTCTCCATTCCAAGAATGGAATAGTGCCCTAATTCAAAGTTTAACTTCAAAGTAGGGTGTGTGTAGATGCTCAACTTCGTAGTTATTTTTGTAGAGTAGGCACAGCCTTGAAGTCCACTCTGCTTACAGTCAGGAGCATTGAATGGAGTACTGGAGGCCATGGGACAAATGTTTAATCCTGGTTTAATTTCTACTCCTTCCTTTCTCACGCAAACTCTGAAATCAAATCTACTGATGTCCTACATGAAAGACAAAGTCTCTTGTCCTGCAATAGGTGATGTACAGGTAGAGCCTTAGGTCCACATGGAGCCCCTGTTGGTTTAAATGTAGTTCATAGATAGAGAGATCCATCTGCTCACAGCCATTTGCAGGATCAGGATGCAAATAAAGACTAAATTTGGCTAACCCAAATGGGCATCTTGTTGGTTCTTGATAAAAATCTGTGTGTGACTTACCTACGTTTCTGTTTTCTAAGTAATATTGTTTGATTTAAAATAAAAATTTTTGTATGATCCATAAAGTTCATTGACAGCTACCAGTTCTGGCTCTCAGTCTGATGTGCTATTACTTAGCTGTAATTTACCCCACATGTCTTCTAAGAGCCCAGTAAGCAGTGGAAGTGTTGGTAATGCTGCCAGATATTATTGACATCCCAGAGTTCTGCAAATTCTCTTGTTTGGCACCGGTCAGGTCCAAGGGTGCTGGACTAGAGAGGTTCAACCTGTATTCAGGTCTCTTAGTAAGTTGTGCAACTCTACAGTTCCTCTCCCAAGCTGGTAGGTTTCTTCCCCAACTTCCCCTGACCCTTGTCATAACACCTGTGAAGCTGCTGCTTTTAGTAACACTTCACCCATGATTGCACTGCTTTTCACTTTCACGGTTCACAGCAAGGAGGAAAACCCTAACCTGGTTACTTAATGCAGCATGGTGAGATTCAGAGGGAATCAGGGCCATCTGAAGTAAAATGTTAGCTCAGGTGATGGTGCTCTGTGATGGGTGTACGTTCTATAGCCATAAGGCACTGAAGCAGTTTATAGATAGTAGAATTTAATATCTAATGAGGGTGTTGAAGGTAAAATGGTACAGAGAATAACAGAGGCCAACAAAAGATCAAAGGGATAATTGCTAGGATTTGGTCAGGATGGTGGTGTTTGCATGGGCCTACCTTTTCATAGCACCTTTCATTGGACTGTGCTAGCTTTTTGTTTACCACCCCCCACACACACACACACACTTAACAACCTTGAATAAATGAAAGTACTGGACATTTATAATTATGTACAGTATATCAGAGTCTACAACAGTGGTGGGAGAGACAAGAAGGACATTTGCTCTGGGGCCTGGAGATTAAAAGGGGCCAAGGGCTCCAGGCTGCCACTACTGCTACTATGGCAGTGCTGGCAGCTGAAGTCCTGGACCCTTTCAATTGCTACTGGAGCACTGTGTTGCATGCTCTGTGCAGCTCTGTGGGATGGGTGGGAGGGTCATGCCATGCTCTGAGTGGCCTGGAGGGCTTGCTGGTCCCAGCCCCATTCCTTCTGCCTGAGGTCCTGCTCCTTCCAGGAGTACAGAGACAGCCCCTCCAATTTGCATAGGGACTTGCAAAGGCTGTTGGCTAACCTGCAATATATTATTTTGCCACTAGATGTATTTGTATGGATAATGGTTCAGATAGGGTGTGGTTTCTGGTAAACAAGGGAGACAAAGTTAGAACTCAAACTATGTCGAAACTTGTTCTTGTTCTGGAGTTCATTTCAATAAAATCCTTTTTAAGGTATTCTGTGACTATACATAAAGATACCAATGTCTGAGGCAGACAGCAGAGAAAAGAGGTCATTGCTTTTTGGCTATCTGCAGGCTAGAAGGAAAAAATTGTCTGAGGGCAAGGATTCTTAGGCAAGAAAATATAGTTCTCTCTATGTTTGGCTTTCACCTTACCCTCTCGTTGAAATGAAATGTTGCTGTTGCTGTAATAATCTATTTTTTTCTGAATCTGTTTTTCCAGGAATTTTTGTTTATATTCTCTCGTTTGCAGTGTGTCTGTAATTCTCTTGTATGTGTTTGATATGATTATCAAAGGCTTGGAATTCGGTCTGTTGTAATTTATTTAAAAACAAAGTAACTGTTCTAATGATTAAATAAAAATCTAGATTTTCAAACAGACTGACATTATCCGTACCTAGTTACACAGAATACCACTACTCTAGTGCTTTACTAGCACTGCCTTCATTTTGTCATTGAATGCCTGCTCTGATTATTTCTACAAATGTGTGCCTCCAGACAGTCGTGTGATGTGGGAACAAAATGCAATTAAACTAGCTAGAGACACAAAGGGCAGTGAGAAAATTCTATAAATACTTTAGAAGCAAAAGGAAGACCAAGAATAGAGTAAGGCTGCTACTCAATTGGACGTGGAATGGGAGGAAATAACAGAATTTGTGGAAGTGGAAGAAGTGCTAAATGGTTGTTGTTGTTGTTGTTGTTGTTCAGTTTTTTCACCGGAAAGCATAGTAGCAATTGAACTTCTATCATAGCGAATGCCAGTGAAAATGAGGTAGGATCAGATGTTTAAATAGGGAAATAAGGAGTTAAGAAGTACTTAGACAAGCTAGATGTCTTCAGGTCAGAAGAAGTACATCCTAAAATACACAGTGAGATGACTGAAGTGATAGCTGAGCCATTATTGATTATCATCAAAAAGCCATGTGTTATGAGGTTCAGGGGCCCCCTACCGCTGTACCCCATCTGCAACCAGAAGTGACTCTCACTCAGCAGGTAGAACAGGAAGTTTATTAGTCGACAGAGACACAGCGTAGTACAGAGGTGTCATTACAGCAGGCAGAGACAGTCATTCCAATCCATCTTGAGGAAAGGAGGCTGAGGGGTGCCCCCATCTTGGGTCTAGTCCCCCTTCAGCACAGGCTAACAGCCTTCCAATTCTCCTCTCACCTTCTAACTGCCGGCCTCTGATTCAAAACCCACTGGGCTCCTCCCCACTTTTTGTTCAGGAACAGAGGTGCTACCTGCCAGCTCAGATAACAGACAGAAGGGAGTCATGCCCACCCTGTGCGAGCTGCTCAGCCTGTCACTCATACACATCCCCCACTACGGCACACCATGAAAGATGGGAGAGATTCCAGAGGACTGGAAAAAGGCAAATATAGTCTCAATAAGTTTCAAAATAGAGGGCCAGGAAAGATAACATGGAGAATTACAAACCATCCAATTTAACTTCAATACCTAGAAAGATAATGAAAGAACTAATTAAGCAATCTATTTGAAGATATCTAGAAGCAAATAAGGTGAGAAATAACAGCAGGGATTTGTCAAGAGCAAGTTGCATCAAACCAACCTGATAGCATTCTTCGGTAGGGTTACATTTCTAGTGGAGGGGAAAAGGAAGGAAATATGGCATATTGTGCCTTTAGTGATGGTTTTGATACTGTCTCCCATGACCTTCACATAAACAATATGAAAATACCATGTAGATGGAGCTACTTTAAGGTAGGTGCATAAGTGTATGGGTAACTGTTTCCAGAGAGCAGTTATCAGTGGTTGACAGTCAATGTGGAAGGCCATATTAAGTGGGGTTCCAGAATGCTCAGTTCTGGGTCTGGCTCTGACCAATATTTTCATTAATTAGTTACATAATGATAAAGCACATATACTAAGTCTGTGGACAATACCAAGCTTTGCTGCAACTGCTTTGGAGGACAGGACTAAAATTCAAAATGATCTGGACAAACTGGAGGAGTGGTCACAAATAAAGAGGATGAAATTCAATACAACTTAGGAAATGACTGCCTGGCAAGGAGTACTGTGGAAAGAGATCAGGGAGCCAACCTGAACCACAACCGAAATATGGATGAACAATGTAACAGCTGCTGTAAAAGCAGTCATCATTCTGGGATATATTAGCAGGAGTATTGTAAGGCATGAGATGTACTTCTTCCATTCTACTCTGCACTGATTAGGCCTGAACTGGAGTATTATTATATGTAGTTCTGGGTGCCACATTTCAGGAAAGAAATGGATAAGCTGGGGAAAGTCCAGAGAAGAGCAACAAAAATGCTCAAAGTTTCCAGAAAACATTATCTATATGGGAAGGTTGAAAAAATTGGATGTGTTTAATCTGCAGAAAAGAAGACTAAGAGGGGACAAGACGGTTTTCAAGTACATAAAAAGTTTTCTCGTGAAAGAAAGAGAAAAATTGTTCTCCTTAACTTCTGATGATAGAAGAAGCAATGAGCTTAAATTGGAGGAACAGAGGTTTAGGTTGGCCATTAGGAAAAACAACTTAACTTTCAGGGTAGTTAAACACTGGGATAAACAGCCTAGGGAGGTTGTGGAAACTTCATCATTGGAGATTTTTAAGAGTAGGTTAGATAAACACCCATCAGAGGTGGTCTATGTAATACTTGAGAGTAGGGGACTAGGCTAGATGATCTCTCCACATCCCTTCCAGTTCTGTAAGTATATGAAAGTGTTTATCCTTGGGCTATTCACTTGTATCTCTATCAAGTCCTGGTGTGAGCTTTGCTACATATATATGCAACAACTTGCATTGATTTGGCTCTTTTGTAAAAGCTACATTCTGCAGTTTCAATACTACAGGATAATGAATACAAGATTTTCACCAAGAACAATTATGTCCTGAAAGGCAGTTCAGAGAGACAAAGTGTGTGATCAATATCTTTCATTGGGCCAACTTCTGTTGGTGATAGAGACAAGCTTTTGAGCTACACAGAGCAATTCTTCAGGTCAGGGAAAGGTATTAAGAATGTCTCAGCTAAATACAAGATCAAACAGACAATTTTAGAATAAGTAGTTAGCACATAATCCAAGGCACTTGAAATACAGATGGCATTGTAATAGAAAGCTTTGTTAAATATGCACTGTTACTTGATATGAATTTGATTGCATTTAACTGTGATCATAAAAGCAAGCCCCGAGATAGGACATTCAATTCGGGGGTGAATTGCTCTGGATGATTTTCAGCTTGTATATTGCAATAATGGGCTAATTCTACATTGTATGGCATCAGATCAGTGAAATTATTGGAATGATGGATGCTATAGCCTGTGAATCTGGAATCAATATGTTCAATGGAAATTGCAATCACCTGTTTTTTATTGCAGCCTTGCCTCTCTGAAGACCTTTAAATATTTAGCCCTTACAGTAAAATTTTGGACAGAAGAGCCAACATGGTGTCTTTCGCTACTGTGAATTCCAGCATTGTGAAGTCCCAAACAATAAAAGAGCTTCTCATTATGGAAAGTTACAGCTAGGTCACAGTGACAAATAAATTACTTTTGAAATGCATTTTTCATATATATATTTGCCTATCCTGAGTTCCCTGGGAATGTGCCTGATTTGGTTTTGGCAATAAATTCCACTAGAGTCACAACCTAATAATGATCTTTACATATTGTGGTACTCTGTCTTGACCAGCAAAGCAGTGTATGTAATGGAAAAGGAGCATTCATCTAGTCCCAAGGCAGCTTCTGCAACTTGCCTCCAGGACATGTATGTGACTGAAGTATTCCAGGCTGTTTCTTACAGTGCTAGAGTAACCTTTATGCCACATTACACTCTCAATTTGCTCTCTAGTTTTGGTGCCTGGTTGAAGAAAGCAATCCTGCAATGACTTTGCCAATGCTCTTGAGGAACACTTCCTGTCATGGGGAGGTCTTTAACAGTAACTGTTAGAGGAGAGAAAATAAAAAAAAATTGCCAAAGTAACAGTACTAAGCCCCCATGAATTCATGTTTCTCAACCAACTTCTCCAGGTCCTTTATGAGAGATTTCTGAGTATATGGAACAAAATGTAGTGTGGTGTCTTTTATACACTGAAAAACAGATCTACAGTAAATCCATGAAACTTCAATTAAACTACTCCTGAATTACTACAGAGTGAAAGAGTATAGGCTCAATAGGTTTACAAAACACCATGTTATGTGTACAGGTTGAACCTCTGTTGTCTGGCACTTGAGGGACCTGCCCAGTATTGAATGACAGAATCTGACAGACCATGGAAGGTCAATATTATCTAGCAGCATTGCAAACACTCCCACTGCTTACTGGTCCCTTAGAAGACTTTTGGGGTAATTTAGATCTAAACAACAACACAGAACACTGAGAGTCAGGACTGGTGGATATAAAGAAACTTTATGGGACCACAGGAAACTTGGACACAGCCATGATAAGTGGTCATCCGGCTAACTAAAATCATGCCAGAATATAGATGTTGCCAGAATACAGAGTTCCAGATTATAGAGATTCTACCGATACTCTTCTCCCTCCTAGTGCCATCCAGGATGCAGACTCCCACTGTGATTAACAAATCCTGTGACCTCAAAAATTAGTCGAGATGAGCCTAAGACAAAACTCCTCAGCTGAAGACCCATCGAGTCAGGGAAGACTGCATCAGTATATGAATTCAATAGCTCCGATCTCCTCCTCCAACATGTGGGCTTTCTTCTGTCTTCCTCATGCCCCATTGCCAGATGACTTCAGCTCTTTTTTGCTGACTGCAACAGATTGCTTTAGGGCAGAACGATATAATCATAGTCAGCAACGATGAAAGGTATGAGCAGTAGGAATCTATCCTGATGGGTCAATTCTGCAGAGAGCTCATGAGCATCAGTGGGCTCGTTCGTGAGAGCTCAGAGAAATTTCAGGTGAACAATTAGCTGTCTCTTCACTTGAGAGTCCAATCACTCAAACTTCTAACCATAAAACCACTCTGAATTAAAATGAAGAAAGAGACTCAGTGGTGGTAATTCTAAAACCACTTAATCATTTTGGGCCTAATTCTTCCATTTTGCATTGGTTAGCATTTATTAAAATTAATCTGACTTTTAACAGAATTACTAACATCAGCAAGCACTATTCCACGTGAACGAAGCTTGTAGACCAGACTTCTTATGATGGTTAAAGAAACAAATTTTCTGGTGAAATTCCCACCTATTTCTTTATTCATAACCACAGTTTTTGGCAAAATCTATTGCACAATATTGCATATCTTCCAGAGCACCATTGAATGATATGTATAGTTCTATAATAATGTGAACAAGACTATCCAGTATCACGGATTCAAAGGACCTTGCTCTATTGTTATAGTTCCCTAAGTTGGAAGAACATCCCAGTGGATTTGAGGAAAGGAAAGCAACAAGTTACCTTTACCTAAGTTTTATTCCCACTGAAAAAGGATGTGTGGAATTTGCGCTTTTGTATCGTGTGACTTGCCAAAGGTCAGACAGGAAATTCGTAGCAGAGCTGGCAAATGAACCTAGGTATCCCGAGTCACAGGTTAGTGCCCTAGCCACTGGACTGATCATCTTCTTAAGTATTATGATGGCTTTAATTTTACATCATTACTTTTAACTTTATTACACATATCTTTGGTATCAGTGGTTGAGAGGGGATGCAGCAAATGCCTTGTCATTATGGGTTTTTTTGGAGGCGGGGCAAGCGGAGGTTGCTGTTTAAGCATACTGTTTCAGGAGGCTAGTGCCCTCTTTGCAGGGTCCATAACAGAGAGGTATTCTTTAAGAAGAACATCAGGGCATACTGGGGCTTTAGTGACTACACTTCATGTTTGTCACCTCATCAATGTTAATTTGGCTCTAAACTCAGTGAGCCGGCAGTGGCCTTTGACAAAAAGAAAGTAAAGAAATAATAAAATGGGGAAGTCCAGAAGAGAGAGACAAAGCCGAGGATGCACACACAAGAGGCATCATTCTGAGGTAGTTCTACTGTTTAATATATTTATTTTAGTACCTGATGTACTGAAATCATTATAGATTTTTTTTTCTTGCCCTGAAACAGAAATCCTATTTGAGCAGATTCATACATGCATGATGAAATCCTGTTTACAGTTCAGACAACATGGCTTTTGACTCACTGGGGATGTTTTCCTCTGTGCTCCAAGCAGATTTACAATATTTGGCTTGATTAATCTGTTGCCTTTGCCTGGTCTACTTAAAATGTCAAATTAATTGTTAATGTAGGAAAACAGTCAGGGCCAAATTCATAGCTGGCTGCCCCGCAAAGTTAAAGCATTCTCTCAACTATAAAGGGAGGGCAGGCTGAATATGAACTAAGGAGAAAAATACAGATCTGTGACATAATATTTATTCTTTGTAAATGAGTCAAATGCAGAATGGTCACAATGATGTGTCGGACAGCGTCTGGTGAAAGTCCACTACAAACAGTTTCTTTCTTAGCCATCACTCAGTAATAAGTAGGACATCTTCCTGTCACCCTTGTATGAGAGTCCAGAGTGGCGGAGTAACACTCCCCATGATGTTTCAAAAGCTCCTGGAGCTCCCAGCCACCATCGTTGACTTGATATGTTGAGCCTCTATGCAGTTGCCAACTTTGGCTCTCCCCACTCCCATTAACAGGCTTGGGTGCAAGACTACCTATATGAGAAACTAGCTGGCAGCAGAGGCCATTGGCCATTATGTTAATCACATAGGACACATCTACACTGGCAAGTTCTTTTGGAAAACCAGGACCTTTTTTGAAAGAACACATGGAGCATCCTCACTCAAAGATGCGTTCTTCCTGTTCTGAAATCAAAAGAGTGCAGCTCTTCTTCCAGAAGCCCTCTTCCGCTCCCAGATCAGGATGAGTGCCTCCTTTCAAAAGCTTCTTTTGGAAAAAAAAGGATGCGTTGATGCTTGCTGCACCCTTTATTTGAAAGAGCAGTCTTCATGGCACTGTATTTTTCAAGCCCTGGCCTGTGCTTTCAAAAGAGTGGGGGCTATGTGGACACGCTCTTTTGAAAGAAGATCCTCCAGAAGAGATCTTCCAGAAGATCATCTTTCTAAAAATCAATGTAGTGTAGACATGACCTAAGGTGCCACGGGACTACTTGTTATTTGTGACGCTACAGATTAACACAGCTACCCTTCTGATATCCTTTATTTAAATACATAACAATTATCCCAGAAATTGTCTTGTATATAAAAATTAGGTTCTCAGTCCAGCAATGTTGTTCCTAATTATTATATTAGGTGACTATCAACCCCAACTAATCCTTCTGAAAAATTTCTAGTAGATTTCCAGCAATATGTAGACAAGATAATCTAAATTTTATTTCTGGACAAATATTGAATAAATTAAACTAATAGAGTTTATGCAAGCAAATTCTCAAAATATAACCTTAATTTCTTTGATCAATTGGTCCCTCAGCCCTCATATAAATTGCGCCAATCACAGCACATATTCCATTTTTCTTGTATCCTGGCCTTCCTTGTCCTTTAAGCCATGTCCTTTCATGATAAAATCTTCCCATCTTTTTAGAGGTAGCTTGAATGGTCATTTCAGGTCCCACGGGTACTGCTTGGCTACAACTGGAGTCCATGAATTGTCAATGAGTTTCGCTATGTGCTCAGCCCATCACATTTTACAAGACTGCGCTGAGCGATGACATCCTTCCTTCTACTCTGCTGTCTGATCATTTCATTCAGCACTCAGTTGCAGATTTTAACTCCCAAAATTCTTCTTTCCTTCACCCAGAGCTGGTCCTAGGGACTGGCAAGCCAGGCGATCACCTGGGGCCTCCACTTCCAAGGGGCCTCCAAAAAGCCAGTTGGGTGCGTTGGGCTCAGCTGCTGTCTTGGCAGCCAGCTTTCCCCCATGCTGCACACTCCCGAGCAGGCACTCAGCTCCCAGGCTGGCCCTGGCATGCTGCCTGCGCTCTGCTCCTAGGTGGCCCCGGCCATGCTGCGCACTTCAGAATTGGGCCAGCTGCTGGGTGTGGAGCTGGGGCAGAGTGCTGGGCTCAGAGTTATCGTGGGAGCTGCCATTTGTGTAGGATGGGCCCCACCATCACCCTTTTCTTAAAAGACAGTTGCTGCTCCTCTGTCTTTGTGAGCCCCCACTGTTCTGCTGCAGTATAATGTTGCCATCAGTATGGTTGAGTTGAAGATGCGAGCACATGTTGCCTTACTGATTTTTCCTTGGAGGACATTCTTGATAGAATTGAATATGCACCAGTCTGCTTTCTTTATTCACTAGAGTTCACTTTTCTGGTTGTTGCATGTGCTAACTTCTTGACCCAAATAGACATGTCACTCAGCTTCTTCCATTTGTTCTCCCTAAACCGTTATTTGGGCTTTTGGCAAGGTATCAAACTGTATAAATTTCATTTAGGAGCAGTTGATTTTTAGTTTTTCGGCAATCAACAAAACAGCTGTGAATCTGAGATGATTTAACTGTTCCCTGTTGATGTTGATTCCACCCTCCCAATGCATCTGCCTCTGTACTATTTTGAGGCAGGTTGAGAAGAGTTTTGGTGTCTTCTTATTTCACTGGGATGTGAAAGGGCATATCAAATAAAGTTTTATCTATAGTACAGTCAGAATTTGCTTCCTTTAATACTTTGATGTAGTTTATATTGATGCCCTGCTCTGCAAGAGCTTTCAATACTACATTGATCTCTACACTGTCAAAGTTTTTTCATAGTTGATGAAGTTAATACCAAAGAGGAATTTGTATTCCTTGGAGTGTTCCAATTGCTGGTTTAGAGTGAAAATTGCTTCAAAAACCTTCCTTCTCTCTCAGCTGCTGCTCAACCAGACTGAGAGTTTTGTGGTTTGTTTTTGTTTTTGTTTTTGTTTTTGTTTTTGTTTTTGTTTTGGCGAACACCTTGTAGACATGTGAGAACAGGCATATTAGATGACAGTGAAGATCTAAAGAACTATCACTCTTTTTGTGCAGCAGAATCATACTAGACACCTTTCAGCTAGATGTTATCTTCTGCATTTCCAAGTAATGGCTGAAGCACTGAGCAAGGCTTTTCAGAGGTCTTGCCCTCCATCTCTCACCATTTTGGTAGTGAGTCCTTCTTTACTTGTGGCTTTTCTTTCCTTCATTTGGTGAACTGCATATCGAACTTCACAGACAAGACCTGGGAGTATGTGCTCACTGGTACTGTTGAAGCGTTGGTACTGGGACATTTATCTGAGAGAGGAATTGTTTAGCGTGGAAATGCTTTGCAGATGCTTCCATCCCCATTCTGTCAAAATAGCGATTGTAGGTTTTTATACATGAGAAGTGTATTCATTTGCCCCCCAATTTTCATGTATAAAAAACTAGAAATGAACAATTTAATTCTGCTACAAACTGGGAAACATATATTTTTTACAATTTGTCTTCATGCAGCTCACCGCATCCTGCACGTGTTGTGGGAAACAGAACTATACACAGTATTCCAGCAGAAATCACACCCGACCAGTACCAAATACAGTGGTGAAATAGCCTCTCTACTCCTACTCAAAATTCTTCGCAAGATCACAGTAGCCCTTTTGGCTACAATGTCACCTTGAAATCTAATGCTCAGCAGACTATCCACCATGACTCCCAAATCCATTGCACTTAGGCCATTTCTACACAGGCCACTTTCTTCAAAAGTGGCATGGTAATACACAACCCGAAATATGCTAATGAGGCATGGATGCAAATTCCCCATGCCTCATTAGCATACGGTCACGTGATTTGGAGTCCAGAAGACCCTTCTTCCAGACTCCACAACGCAGTGTAGAAGTGCAGCCCCTGGGGAGCTTCCGGAAGGAAGTCCTTCTTCCGGAAGCCCCTTCTTCCTGAAAATTTTTGGGAAGAAGGGGCCTCTGGAAGAAGGACTTCCTTCCAGAAGACCCCCCCCGGGAGCCGCACTTCTAAACAATGTTTTGGAGTCCGGAAGAATGGTCTTCCGGACTGCAAATCACATGACTGTATGCTAATGAGGTGCAGGGAATTTGCATCCATGCCTCATTAGCATATTTTGGGCCATGTATTACCATGCCACTTTCGAAGAAAGTGGCCTGTGTAGAAATGGCCTTACTGTGTCCCAGTTACCCATTATGTAAATATGGCCTCCATTCTTTGTTTCTACATATTTACACTTACTCCTATTCAAACACTTTGGTTACATCTACATTACAGAGATCTTTTGAAAGAAGCCCTTCCCGAAGATCTCTTCCAAAAGAACTTCTTTCGAAAGAATGTATCCGCACACAAAAAAAGGTGGATCAAAAGAGTGATCTGCTCTTTAAAAAGAGAGCATCCACACAGACCCCATTCTTTCAAAAGAATCGACCAGGGGTGGAAAAATCTGGTGCCATGAGGACTGCTTTTTCGAAAGAAGGGCCCTGCAGAGCATGTACCCACGTTTTCTTTCAAAAGAAGGTGCTATTCCTGAAATGGGAGTGGAAGAGCGCTTTAAAAAGGAGCACCACATTCTTTTGATTTGCTTTCAAAAGAACCCTTTTTCTGTGTAGATGCTCCATGGGATCTTTCAAAAGAGCCTCCTTCTTTCGAAAAATCTTTCAAAAGAACTTGCATGGTGACAAGTATCAGAGAGGTAGTCATGTTAGTCTGTGTCTTCAAAAGCAAGAAGTCCTGTGGCACCTCATAAACTAACAGATATTTTGGAGCATAAGCTTTCATGGGCAAGGATGCATGTGATGAAGAGAGTCTTTGCCCACCAAAGCTTATGCTCCAAAATATCTGTTAGTCTATAAGGTGCCTCAGGACTTCTTGTTGTTTTTCAAAAGAACTTGCTAGTGCAGACGCAGCCATATTGTTTGCTTGCACTCAGTTTACCAAGCAATCTAGATCACTTTGTATCAGTGACCTGTCTTCTCCATTAATTGTCACTCCCCCAACTTGTGCATCATCTGAAGACTTTAGCAGTGATGATTTTACATTTTTTCCCCAAGAGGAAAAAAACAACAAGATGACAAGAGGGCCAAGACCTGATCCCTGAGATACCACATTGCAAACACGCTCACTTGATGACAGATCTCCTTTTATAATTTCAATAAGTATCAGTCAGTCAGTTTTTAATCCATATAATTTGTGCTATATTGATTTTATATATTTCTAGATTTTTATCAAAATGCCTTGTGGTACCACATCTAACTCAATACAGAAGCCTAAGTATAATTAGGCCAGCAATATTACCTATCTCAATCATACTTGTTATTGCATCAGAAAAAAATATGAGTTAGTTTTATAGGCTCTACTTCTATATAAACCTATGTTAGTTGCATGAATTGCATTAGCCTCCTTTATTTCTTTATTTGAGTTCTCTATCAACTATTCCATTATCATATCTAGGATCACTGTTAGGCTGACAGGCTATAATTACTTAGAACATCCAGTTCACCTTTTAAATAAATGGAACAACATTTCTTCCACTCTTCTGGACTTCCTAATGCTCCAAGGTTTATTGAAAGTCAACATTTGTTTTCCAGTGATCTCAGCCAGCTCTTCTAAAACTCTTGAATGAATGTTATCCAGACCTACGTATTCTAAAAAAAGTCCTAATTTTAGTAGTTGCTGTTTAACATATTTAAGGTATATTAGTGGAATGGAAATAATGTTCTCATCACCATATGATGAGACTATATCCTCCGTTTTTCCTTAAAATATAGAACATAAATATGAAACACTTCTGCCTATTTTGCATTAGTATTGATAATTCTAACATTTCCAGTTAGCAATGAACTAATGACACTTTCAGGATTCCTTTCGTTCCTAATTTATGTTTTAAAAATTCTTATTGTTCTGTAACTCTGTTAGTCATAGATTTCTCCCTGTGTCCTTTGCTTACCATATCAGTTTTTTTTTATAATTCCAAACTTCAGATTTATATTCATTACAGCCAGCTTCCCCTTTATTCCATCTATTTATAATATATATCAATTTTACATTTTGGATTCATTTTACTGCTAAATCAGGACAGGTTTTTGGTTGGTTGGTTGGATTGTTTAAATAAAGCACAACCTTTCCCCTCAGTTGTGGGATTTTGGCTTTTAGGTATCTGGTAAGGTGTTCTTAAATGATTCCCGATTATCATTCACATTTTTCTGCTTAAATTCTTCCACCCAAGTGATTTGGCTAATAATTATTTGCAGCTTTGTGAAACTGGCCCTATTAGAGCACTAAGTGTGTGTGAGAGTGATGACATTGTTCAGGAGTTTATTTTGTTGCCACATTATAAATGTGATCAAGTCACTAGTACCTAAGCAACTGGTATTTTATTGGTTTGTTTCTTTTTTAGTTGTTTTTCTGTTACTCTCTTTGTCATCTGGGACAAGATTTAATAAAAAAAATATTTTATGGTGAGTGCAGCACTTCCTGAGTTAGGAAATTATCATCTATAATACTTAGAAATTCCAAGTAAGCATTAGCCTTCCAGCTTGTGTCACTCAAATGAAACCTCTACATTCATACAGTTTTTTCCTTAACTATTACAGATTGGCGCACAAGGAAGCAATCATCCTGTTCCCTTCTATGATTTTGTGGTCTGTTGCAAACTACAGTATCCCATCTTGTGCTTTACCTGTTATGACATGGAAACATAAGCATTCAAGAGCATTTTCTTCCAGCTTGCCAGTGATTCAGAAACAGGCAATGCTATTTTTGACACAGACAGCCATTCCCCCTCCCCTTTTGCCCACTCCATCTTTCCTCGCCATTGATTTTAGCATTCCAGCCATGTGAATCATCCCACCAGGTTTCAGTAATACCAGCCAGAGTGAATTTATGCCCATAAATAAGTCTCCCCTCAGCTATACTCATGCATCTCCATTGGCCCCTTACACTTCTGCCACTCCATGAAATGTTAAGTGAGGACAAAATATAGCCTTCAATGTATGCTGATGAGATTCTTTGCATGCTGTTCCACTACAGCAATGAGCAGTGGCAACTTCTCTACTCATGCAAGCAGAGCTCTGCCTTGCCAAAGAATTTAAAACCTGATCCCTAAACTCTACATTTTTTGCTGTCTACAATTTTTAAGGACGGTGAAGGAGGTATATATTCAATAAATAAGTCCTCAGGGATCACTTGTGGTTTGATTTAATCTGTCACATTACTTGTACTCTCTGTCTCTGCAGTAAAACTCAGTGTCAGAAAAAAGTGGTACTGCAGATGAGGTTCAAATCATGGCGCAGGTAATAGTGCCTCAGAAGGCTACTCTGTAACCATGGCAAATTACCTCACCCTACAAGTCACTTTGAGGACATTGCTTAATTACCCATGCCATCCTGGAGATTCAGAGCTACTGCTGCAATTAAGTCAAGCTCTGACAGCAGCGCTGTGAGGTTCTCTCTCCCAGCACTGATAAATTGGGGCTGGGGGGGGTGGCAGGTAAGAGGTGATTCTTGCATAACTGAGATGCCCAAAATCTCAAGGGTCAGGGAAAGTTGCAGTCATCCAGGCGTGGCAAGCACTGCATGTAGTAGCAAGATCCCCCAGTCATGGGGGAGCCAACCCTGGTGCTGAACAGTTCCTGCCTTGGAATGGCTGGCTGGTGAAGGATGAATTTGTGCATAGATCTCCCTGTATGGCTGCAGGGCCAGTGACACCTGATCCCTTCAGGTGCAAGAAGCTAAGAGCAGCTGTCCTGGCAGGTTGGAGCAGAGATCCCTGGCCAGGACTGCAAGCAGGAGGATGTATATTGGAATTTGAGAGTCTTATCAACATTGGCCTCATCTGTCAGAACAAGCCACCTGTGACCACTGGAAATAAGTGCTACACAGAAAATGTACTCATTAGTGTTTCCTTTCTCTGTACATTGTTACCTTCAAAGTGTGTGTGAATGTGAATATAGTTACCAATGTAACCGTCCTGGAGCTCAAGCTATGCTTTTCATACACAGAAGAATGAGTAGGTTATGGGCAGCTGCAACAGTACAAGCATCTTTCCCACTCATCTCTCCTATGTGCACCTCAGCCCTGCTTTGGGGAAAGGGGAAAGACTTCAGAATTCACCGCCTGGTCAGTTCTTGGGCTGCCTTCCCAGGCTAACAACAGGCATGCCAATTGTGGAGGTGGTTTGTGTGATGTGGTGTACTCTCTCTACTGGTTGAAAAAGCGTCTGCACTTCCTTGCCTCCATATATTCTTGGAAATTCCACTGCTGTTTAAAAATGGTTACAACTTTGTAACCCATAATATTCTATAAACAAGTCGCATGCTTCCATAAAGACATTTACTGCTTACAAGCTACCCGCACTGCTTGAGTGGCTAGAAGCAGCTGACTTCTGAGGTTGCATTTGTCAATGTATCCAAAGGTGTATAGTAAAGTGGCTTAACAAATATTGCAGTATCGAGAGACTGTTGACTTGAACAAAAATGAACAGATGTGTTGCACAGCTGAACAATAACAAGGGTGCTAATGTCCCAAATTAATAAAGCACTTCAAATCCCTTAGATTCCAAAAGACTTATGTTTGTGCTTAAAGTCACCTGCCTTTAGTCCCCTTAGCAATCCATCCCCTTACAAGGAAGTTCTTGCTCACATATTTAACTGTAAGTGAGTGGCGAGGTGCTGGAATGGAAACGTTAGTGTTTTGTCAGATAGGAAGTAGTAGAAATGTCTTTATATAGAGGGTAGCATGGGAAAAGGCATGAGAGAAGCAGATGAAGGAAGCTTCAAGGCTGGTACTTTGGCAGGGGAAAGAGACAATCTTAGTGGAGCTGACCAGGACAGATTTCATATTCAGGTTTGTGCTTCAACTTGATCTACATTCTAGTCCAGATGGGAACTGGACTGGTGTTAGTTTTCTGAACATCTTGGAGGAGTCCTTCTCTTGGGAGCAGCTATATTCACATTTGAATGTTAAGCACCAAATGAACAGCAATTAAACCCATCTGTCGCCCTGACATTTCGGCTCGGGAGGTATGCTGCCTGCCTGGGGCCCGTATCCGAGATGTTACAAAGGCATTGTCGAGGATTGTCCAGCCCTCAGACTACTATCCCATGCTTCTCATCCATGTGGGCACTAATGATACTGTGAGGTGTAATGCTGAGCAGGTCAAGAGTGACTACAGGGCTCTGGGGGCACGGGTGAAGGGGTTTGGGGTGCAGGTGGTATTCTCTTCAATCCTTCCTGTTGCGGGTAGGGGCCCAGGCAGAGACAGGTGCATCCTAGAGGTGAATGCCTGGCTGCGTGGATGGTGTCGCCGGGAAGGCTTCGGTTTCTTCGACCACGGGATGCTATTTCAGGAAGGACTGCTAGGCAGAGATGGCGTTCACCTTTTGAGGAGGGGAAAGACCATATTCGGACACAGACTTGCTAACCTGGTGAGGAGGGCTTTAAACTAGGTTTGCCGGGGACAGGGGAGCAAAGCCCGCAGGTAAGTGGAGAACATGGAAACCTGGGAGATGGGTCAGAAGTAGGAGGGAGCATGGGCAACAATGTCAGAGTAAAAAGAAGGCCAGGAAAAAACTGGGGGAAAAGTTCAAATCAATATCTAAGATGCCTATATACCAATGCAAGAAGTATGGGTAATAAGCAGGAAGAACTGGAAGTGCTAATAAATAAATACAACTATGATATCATTGGCATCACAGAAACTTGGTGGGATAATACACATGATTGGAATGTTGGTATTGAAGGCTACAGCCTGGTTAGGAAAGATAGACAGGGAAAAAAGGGGGGAGGTGTTGCCTTATATATGAAAAATGTACACACTTGGACTGAGGTGGAGATGGACATAGGAGATGGACATATTGAGAGTCTGTGGGTAAGTTTAAGAGGGGTAAAAAACAAGGGTGATGTCCTGTTAGGAGTCTACTACAGGCCACCTAACCAGGTGGAAGAGGTGGATGATGCTTTTTTTTAAACAACTAACAAAATCATCCAGAGCCCAGGATTTGGTGGTGATGGGGGACTTTAACTATCCAGATATATGCTGGGACACTAATACAGCGGGGCACAGACTATCCAATAAGTTCTTAGACTGCTGTTAGCCGGTGGCCAGGTAATGTGCGGTGAGGTACTCCCCTGGGTCCTAAGCAACCCAGTTTTTTACTGTTAGAGCAGGCAGCTCCTAGCACACTCACCCACGGCCAGGCTGTAGTAACCAAACAGTTAAAGTTCTTTTGTTGTGCCGGTTGTGTTGCAGTGACAAAAGGGTTAACAAAATAGTTAGGCTTGGATCTTAACTAGTTACAAGTTTATTAAGCTACAGTTATAAGCGTGCGGTTACAAAAGGCTATTGTTTACTTCTTATATGCTAGCAAAGTACAGGTGTTAACAAGTTACATTACAATCCAATACAAAGATATCTGTTATCATCTAACACAATGATACCTTGGCACTAGTTACAGAGCTCTAATTCTTTAGCTGTGCACAAAAAAAGTCAGAGACCTAGCATGGGTGTATCTTACCCTCTCTGCGTCTCTCGATACCAGCGTAGCCAAGCCGGATCGGTCACTCAATTCCGCGGAAAGACGAATACGAGGTTGGGCGTCCCCAGTAGTGGACCTCGGGAGGCAATCACCTGACCCGACCAGCAGGTAGTTGGTTGAAATGCACTCAAAGTTAGAGTTCTGCTGGACCCATCTTTTATACCCCCTTTTGGGTTATGTATTCTCTTTCTTATCTATGGTGCCAGATCATACTGGTCTGTCTTTGTGACGCCAGTTTGCTACAAGGGCATTTCTACTTAGTTTGCACTTGTAAGACAAGAGATAAACAATTTAGGAGTACAGGACATTCTTTTGTGCGGGCGGGGCACGTCCCCTTCTGAGTGATTGTGTGTGTGCATCATATTGATCAATGCCAGCTGGGGTGATTTCTTGAGGGTTCACCCCCCCTCTCATGTTGACAGTCTGGCCTGTTAGCCTTCTAGCTGTACTTTCTGCTTCTCAGGGTCACGATAAGCCAGCATATCTGGGCCTCAATGAGAGCATCAAAGACTGTGCTGTCAGCAGCCATTTCCGTGCCCTGTGTGCTCCTCAGTGGGGGGGGGCAACGAGGAAGCTGGCTTGTAAGGGGGAGACTCTGTCTGGCTACAACTGCATTGGAGACAATTTTTTATTCCAAAAAGTTGAAAAAGCTACCAGGGGAGAAACTGTTCTGGATTTGATTTTAACAAATAAGGAGGACTTGGTCGAGAATTTGAATGTGGGAGGCTGCTTGGGTGAAAGTGATCATGAAATCATAGAATTCACAATTCTAAGGACTGGTAGGAGGGATAACAGCAAAATAGAGATGATGGATTTCAGGAAGGCAGATTTTGGTAAACTCAGAGAGCTGGTAGGTAAGATCCCATGGGAGGAAAAACTGAGGGGAAAAACAACTGAGGAGAGTTGGCAGTTTTTCAAAGAGACATTATCAAGGGCCCAAAAACAAGCTATTCCCCTATGTAGGAAAGATAGTAAATACGGGCAAAGACCGCCTTGGCTTAACAAGGAGATCCTGCATGATCTCAAACTAAAAAAGGAATCCTATAAAAAATGGAAACTAGGACAAATTACAAAGAATGAACATAGGCAAATAACACAGGAATGCAGGAGTAAAATTAGAAAGGCTAAGGCACAAAATGAGCTCCAACTAGCTACAGGCATAAAGGGTAACAAGAAGGCCTTTTCCAAATATATTAGAAACAAGAGGAAGACCAAGGAGAGGGTAGGGCCATTGCTCAGTGAGGAGGGAGAAACAGCAACGGGGAACTTGGAAATGGCAGAGATGCTTAATGACTTCTTTGTTTCGGTCTTCACAGAGAAGTCTGAAGGAATGCCTGACATAGTGAATGCTGGTGGAAAAGGGGTAGAGTTAGTTTTTGAAATAAAAAAAGAACAATTTAAAAACCATTTGGAAAAATTAGATGTCTGCAAGTCACCAGGGCCTGATGAAATGCATCCTAGAATCCTCAAGGAGCTGATAGAAGAGGTAGCTGAGCCATTAGCTCTCATTTTTGGAAAGTCATGGGTGACAGGAGAGATTCCAGAAGACTGGAAGAGGGCAAATATAATGCCCATCTATGAAAAGGGGAACAAGAGCAACCCAGGAAATTACAGGCCAGTCAGCTTAACTTCTGTGCCAGGAAAGGTAATGGAGCAGGTAATTAAGGAAGTCATCTGCAAGCACTTGGAAGGTAATAAAGTGATAGGGAACAGCCAGCATGGTTTTGTAAAAAACAAATCATGTCAAACCAACCTGATAGCTTTTTTTGACACGATAACAAGACTCGTAGATAAGGGAGAAGCAGTGGATATGGTATACCTAGACTTTAGTAAAGCATTTGATACGGTCTCGCATAATATTCTTATCGACAAACTAGGCAAGTCCAACTAAAATGGGGCTGCAATAAGGTGGGTGCATAACTGGCTGGCTAATCGTACCCAGAGAGTAGTTGTTAATGGTGCTCAATCCCGCTGGAAAAGCATAACAAGTGGGGTTCCGCATGGGGTCTGTTTTGGGACCAGTTTTGTTCAATATCTTCATTAATGATTTGGATATTGGAATATAAAGTACGCTTATTAAGTTTGCAGATGATACCAAGCTGGGAGGGGTTGCAACTACCTTGGAGGATAGGGTCATAATTCAGAATGATCTAGATAAATTGGAGAAATGGTCTGAAGTAAACAGGATGAAGTTTAATAAAGATAAATGTAAGGTGCTGCACTTAGGAAGGAATAATCTGTTTCACACATACAGAATGGGAAAAGACTGTCTAGGAAGGAGTACAGCAGAAAGGGATCGAGGGGTTCTAGTAGATCACAAGTTAAATATGAGTCAACAGTGTGATGCTGTTGCAAAAAAAAGCAAACATGATGCTGGGATGCATTAGCAGGTGTGTTGTGAACAAGACACGAGAAATCATTCTTCCGCTCTACTCTGCGCTGGTTAGGCCTCAGCTGGAATATTGTGTCCAGTTCTGGGCACCCCAATTCAAGAAAGATGTGGAGAAATTAAAGAAGGTCCAGAGAAGAGCAACTAGAATGATAAAAGGTCTGGAGAACATGACTTATGAAGAAAGGCTGAAAGAATTGGGCTTGTTTAGCTTGGAAAACAGAAGATTGAGGGGGGACATGATAGCAGTTTTCAGATATCTTAACGGGTGTCATAAGGAGGAGGGAGAAAACTTGTTCTCCTTGGCCTCTGAGGAGAGAACAAGAGGCAATGGACTTAAGCTGCAGCAAGGGAAGTTTTGGTTGGACATTAGGAAAAAGTTCCTAACTGTCAGGGTGGTCAAGTACTGAAATAAGTTGCCAAGGGAAGTTGTGGAATCTCCCTCGCTGGAGATATTTAAGAACAGATTAGATAGATGTCTATCAGGGATGGTGTAGATAGTGGTCGGTCCTGCCGTCGGGGCAGGGGACTGGACTCGATGGCCTCTCGAGGCCCCTTCCGGTCCTAGTGTTCTATGATTCTATGATTCTATGACTAATATTATTTACCCCATAGCCAGCCAATTTCCCCTGCTGTGCAGTGTATCTGGAAGGTAAGAGCTGCTAAATCTTATGGGGAGGACAGCAGAAAGAATGTGGTAATTCCCCAGCCGCATTGCCACTTGTCTTCCCTCCAATATCAATATGACACAGCTTTTGATCCATGTGTCCAAGAGAACCATGGCAAGGAGAAAAGCCAGAGACACCACCATAGCTTATTCCCTTTCATTTAATCAAGATTCATGATGTTATCTAGCTCTAAGATTCTATTTTCTGAATGCACCTGCAACTTCTCCTATGTAGCTGTTCAGCACTTCAGAGTGGTCAGCCAGGAGCAACACAGTCAGGGAGGAAGCGAGGATACCCATAAAAACAGCTGTGCAAAAGTTTGAGGAGGTAGCATTCCACATCTAAGGTCAGTGTAGAAGATGTCACTGTGGTGTGTAGGGGCCATAGAGAACAGTGGAACATTACCAACAGAATGAAGATATCTTGGAGAGGCAGGCCAGAGCAGAGTTGCATAGGGTCTAGAAGATGACAACAAAAATCTTAAATCTGACCTAGTGGAGTAGTGTGACTTTTGTGTGCAAATATAAGAAGATGCAGACAAGTTGCTGCTAAGACAACCTGCTCTACATTACCAGGTAAACCTATCCAGACCAATTTCTCCATGTGTCTGGAGTGAATTACATCTGTCTACCTAATTTCTGTAGGAAATGTGGAAAATTATGGAGTCTTATATTTGTTCTCCCTCCAGTTACACTGTACTATGATTTATTGGTGAAGATTCACTGATGATTTCCTCCTAGGGAATGTTAAGAAGTCACTGGCTGAGAAATGTAGCTGACTAACATGATCAGTTCCACCCCAATCCAATGCACTTTTCAGCAAGGCATTTGTTGCAACAGATCAAGAGAAATATCCTTTGAGACTAATATTTTAAAGTGTTCCCATCAATTACAGTTGTGCCATAAATATGACAGGTTTAAACTAAGGCAGCTGAGAAATTATATGTATTAAAAATTACAGGGATAAGATCTTTTCTGTACTGGTACATAAAGATTTAATCTCCAGGGTTAAGTACCCAGAACACATCAGTTGTGTCAAGATAATAACTAGAAGGATGCCTGGAGAAATGTTCTCATGGTTATTTCCCACAGCCTTGGTGTGTTCTTTGAAGGAAGAAGGAAATGCCCTTGCCAGAGCACAGGTGCAAAATAGACATAGAATTTTAAGGGTAGCTTAACCACTCCCGTGAAGACATTTTGCAGGAAACAAGAGGGAACCTGGCCACGGAGAATTAACCCACATGAGAGCTCTTATCATTTCATCTGCTGTTCTAGGAATACTCCACAGACTTCTGATTAAAGGAGACAAAGTTAAAATGATCTGGGAAACCAGATGGGTTGAGTCAGCAAGTTGGAAATATTTCACTGTTTCAATACAGCCATTATTACACTTACAGGAACGTTTAACTGAACTTAGGGATGGGTGTCTGTTTCCCTGTTAAAATTGTTCCACTATGCAAGAAATACTAAGGTTTCCATTGTGCTAGCGAGAAAGTAAGAATCACTCTATGGCCTAGTGGTTACAGCAGCTGATTCCTCTCCCTGCTCCAATGGCTATTTAAGTCTATAATGAAAACTGGAAAAAACATCAAGAGGACAGGTGGAGACCGAGCTCAGGAAATAGCACAATTCTTAGAGCACTCACCTAGCACGTGTGATACCTTGAGTCAAGCCTTGGCTGCATATCAGACAGAGTGGAGATCTGAACACCTAAGTCTCCATCATCCTAACAGCTTGGGCTATCAGGAATAATTGGGCACTGCTTCCCTCTTTTTCATGTGGGCCGTGTGTGTTCTGTGCACCAGACTGGGCCCCCCAAAGTCAGTCAGGCAGGGGAACATCTATTGTTTAATCTGCTGGGGTGTCTATATGTGAGCATGGAGCAACGCAGCACCAACAGGACTCGATTGACTTTGCACATAACCAGCAGCTGTATTTTAGGCCCTTACAGAGCCAAACAACAGGGAAGCAGCAATTTATGTGGATCTAAATTTTGGACATAGGCATGTAAAGTGGTAGGTAGGACTCCATGTCCCTTTATAGAATAGTCGTAATAGCCTAAGGAGATCAGAGTACTGGACAATCTTTTCTTTAGTTCATAAAACGAAAAGAATCTCTTATGCTCTCTTTCCTATCCAGGATTTCAGTGCTCTGTTATTCTGTATGGAGAGAAAACAAGTTGGTTTTGATACAGATAACTGCACCAATGAGACTTTTATAAGGCATTTAACAGAGTACCTTGTGGCATTCTGATGAAAAACTTAGCATCATACAGTATCAACAAAGCACACATTCAATGGAAGATGCACCGAATAAATGACAAACCTCAAAAAGTAGTTGTTAGTAAGGAAGTGGTCATAGAATGGCCATAGAATTGTAGTAGAGTTCTGCAAAGATCAGTCCTAGGCTCAGTACTAATCAATGCTTTCATTAATGAGCTGGAACCAGCTATAAAATCACTGCCGATAAAATCTGCAGGTAATATACAAATAGGCAGAAAGGTAAAATGAAGAGGACAAGGCAATCAAAGCCATCTGGATCATGACAAATTTGGCCCACTTAAAAAACATGTTTTTTTAAGATAACCAAATGCAAAGTTACAAAACGAATACAGCAGCCCTGTAGCCTCTTGAAGACTAACAATATTATTTATTAGGTGATGAACTTTATTGGGAAAGACCCACTTCAGAGCTGAAAATTACTGAGAGAAGAACTGAGATTAAAAAAAAGGAATTGGCTAAAAAGGGAGGAGTTGGGAGGGAAACTAAAAAACCTTCCCCCCGTTCTACCCCCTTATTAGCTGATTTCTTTTTTTTTTCCCTCAGTTTCTTTTTTTCTCAGTAATTCTCCAGATCTGAAGAAGTGGGTCTTTCCCACAAAAGCTCATCACTTAGTAAATATTATTAGTCTTTAAGGTGCTACAGAACTGGTTTTATTTGTTTTGTGAAGATACAGACTAATACAACTACCCCTCTGAGAATATTCCAAATGCAAAGTTGTACATCTATGAATGAGGAGCACAGGCCATACCTACAGAATGGGGGACCCATTCTGGAAAGTAGTGACTCTGAAAAGGATTTAGGGGCCACATTGGATTTGAAAATGAACACAAACTTCCAGTGTGATGCTGTGGCAAAGGGGGCTAATGTGATCTCTATGAATAGAGAAACAGCTAGTACGAACAGAAAGATGTTTTTTACTCTGTATACATCATTGGTCAGACAAAAATTGTAATCCTGAATAAAGTTCCACTCTTGACATTTTAAGAAGGATGTCAAAAATTGGAGCGGGTACAGAGAAATGGCACAAAAAATTATTCAAGGTCCCAAAAAAGTCTTACAGTGAGAGACTTAACAAGCTCAATCCATTTCTGAGAAAGAAGATTTGAGAGGTGACTTGTTTGCAGTGTATAAGTACCTTAACAGAGAGCAAATGCCAGTTACTAAGGCTCATTTTAATTTAGCAGAGAAAGGCAATAAGAATCAACAGTAGGAAAATGTCAGAACAATTCATATTTAGAAATTGTATACATTTTTTTTAATAGTGAGGATGACTGACTGTTGAAGCAGGGTACCAAGGAAAGTAGTGGATTCTCCATCTCTTAATGGCCTCACATGAAGATACCTCCCCAAAAGGTGTGCTTAATGCCCCAGTGTAATGGGGGTTAACTCCATTTTCATCTGTTTATAAAAACATAAACTAATGAATTCAACTTTATTGCAGTAGGGTATTCTTTTTCTACATTTGGAAAAATCAAAACAAAAATTCCCACCTGTTGAGGTTAACTTTGTCTTGCTAGTTTTAGAATTGCATTTATCATCTTTTTCCTTTCCAGGAAGCTTTCATATATATATATTACTGAATTTGAATAATGCAGAGTTGGTTTTTCTAATGCAATGCAGACTTGGTTTTTCTAATGAAGTTAGGCTTTACACCAGACACTGGCCTGTACTATGTAATAGCTCACACAGGCCTCAGTTCAGCAAAGTATTTGACTACATGGTTGAATATTTGGTTAAGGCTATCGCTATTCATGAAATTCCCTATGGGCTCAATGTTAAACAAGAACTTATAGTCAGTAGGCGTAAAGCCTGTGCCTAACACATTTGCCTAAAGTTAAGCACCTGCTTAAGTGCTTTACTGAAAAGGGGATGCACTGTCAAATTAAGGACCCAGCATAGCCCTCTATTCGCAGGTCTGATTCCAAGGTATTAATAGAGTTAGGTTCATCTGGGATGTGAATTAGTTATTGATTAACTATGTAAATTCACAAGAAATGACTACAGACCAGTGTATGCAAAACTATTAAACTACTTCACTCCTGGCTATTTACAGCTCAGTTTTGTTTGTTGGTTTGTTTCCTTTTTGCCTTTCTTCATTTTAAATTTGCTGTCTGGTCATGTCGCTGGGTGTTTGTCTCCATGCCTCAGACAATGCATTTTCACAGGTTCTCTTATTCTGGTAACTTCAGCAGGTAATTGAGTCACATATTTCACTTTCCAAGATGGCAGTGCTAAGATTACTGTGAGGAGATACGAACAGGGGAAGGTTGTAAATTACAGAAACAGATTTAGTGGACACATGGCGGCAACACAGATGTAAGTGACTTGCCTTCATCTCACACGCATACAGTATTTTTCTGAAGTTGATATAAGCTCTCATCAGCTTCCAAATACAATTCAAGCAACCTTAAGGCTATAATAACGAGGTGTTCTGTCAACAATAAATCAACAAAACATGGCGCTTTTGTTGACAGTATTCTGCTGTTCGCCCATGAGGCAGAATGCCTCTCTTGTCAGATCTCTGTCGGCAGAAAGCCAGTATGGAAGTTCCAGGGGCCTTCTGTCAACAGAAAAGGCCTGCAGGACACTGGGCAGCTGCCCTGAGGGACACCCTGTCCACAGCAATTGGAGCTCCTCCAGCCATTCTTAAAGCTGCAGGAAGCCCCAGAAACCCTGTGGCAAGAAGCTGAGAGCAGGGAAGCAGCAGAGCCACAGGCTGCTTGTCCCCACGCCCTCACAGCCTCTCCTTTCAGATGATTGATAAAAGATGGCAGAGAGCCAGCCACACCGTGAAACCCCCCCAGGCCCTCTAGGGATCAGCTGAAGGGGTCCCAGGAGCCATCCTGTGGCACAAAACATCAGCCCTCCTCCCCTCCAGACCGGGCCTGAGGTCCAGGACCTGCTGAGCATGTGGGCTGTTGAAGAGACCCTTCTCAAATCCTTGGTAAAGGGGAGGAGTGCCCCTGCATACACGCAGCTGGCCACCGCACTGGCAACACGGGGTCACCCCACCTGCACCATGGAGCAGGTGTGGGCAAAGGTGAAAGAACACTGCCAGAGCTACACCAGGGCCCATGATCCCAGGTGGAAGTCAGGGCAGGACCCACAACCTGCCCCCTATTACAAGGAGCTGCACAAGCTCCTGGGGTGGATGAAACTAACCTACTGGCCTCTCCCATCACACTGTGGCAGAGCCCCCCCACCTGCAACTGAAGTTGGAGGAGGACCAGTAGCACCCTGGGACCCAACCCCCACCAGAGCTGGAGGTGGATATGGGGCCAAGGCCAACAGTAGCACCCTGGTCATTGCCCTGGACTTGGCCCCCTGCAACCAGGCCACCTCCAGGGTGTCCCCAGAGCTGTTCAAGGGTCCCTCCAGTAAGTACTCTGCAGGTCACACACATCAGGGGGTGGGGGGTGGGTGCAGACAGGGTGTGCGGTGAGCCTTCCCAGGCCAGCTGGGGAGGAACCTCAAACTGTGGTACCAACACATGGAGCCATGCACAAGGTAGTGTGTCCCACCCAGACCCAGCAGGCAGCCACTGGGCACAGGTGCAACCCTCATGAGAGCCTGAAGGAGCCCCTGCCATGGGTAGAAGTGGGCTATGCACATGCCTGCCAGCCTGACCCCAGACACACACAGGAGTACAGATCACACTCTGAGCTGCATGTGTGGGGTGAGGGGGCCTGGAGAGGGTCAGGCTGTGCCTGGATCACCTGCCACCCATGTGGGGACCCCTCTGTGTCTAGACACCTCCCCTTGCCTGTTAACCCATTGAGGAGAGGAAGAAGGGACCCACAAATGGTCAGCCCATTCCCCAAGGCACTGTGAAGTCCCCATACATCAGGGCCAGCTGTGCAGGGCACACACACCTGTGCTCCTGGGACATCTCCATCCTGTGGTCCAGGGGGTGTTGGTTGGTGCTCATGGTGGGGGCAGAGCCTTAGGGGCTGTGCTGTGTGGCTGACCAAACTCCTCAAGTGATGGCTGCGAAATGACTGGGAATGGCAGTCATGGGCATGGGGCCAACTGATGTCTTGCTTGACACCACCACAGGAGTCTGGCAGGACCTGTTGGCCCATCCAGCTGTGGGTGCTGACCGCACACCCCCATCACCACTGCCCTCCCACTGCCCTGCCCCTGCCAGCCATCTTCCAAGCCTTCCTTGATTTTTGGCAATGAATTAGGACCATGCCTGCCCCCAGTGCTCCCCAGGCCCCCTTGCTCCTACTGCCAACCCAGACCCTGCTGCATCCCCACTGCCTCTGTATCTCCCCATGCTCCCAGTGCCAACATTGCCCCAGTGGGGACCCTGAACCCACAGCAGGAAGGAATCCTTAGTCCCACACTGCTCAGGCACCCACTCCCCTATGGGGTTTTGGCCTCCCACCCTCTTTACAGCTTCAAACCCCCACACCCCCTGTCCAAGGCCCCCCATCCAATTTCTGACGCCCCATATGCCATGTCCCAAGCTCCCACACTCTATATAGTTCACTGTTTTCATACTGTAGGTAAATAACTTTTTCTTAAAATGTTTATTTTCAAACTGTTGATTTTTGTTCAAGTAAAAAAAGTTTCTCAGCCACCACTCCCGCATCCCTCTTTATTGGACAGGGGTCAGCTAGGGGTGAGAGGGCAATGGGAGGGACTGTGGTGGGGACAGGGTAGGGCTGCAGGCCTGAGGCCTCAGATGGGGTCCTCTGGGGAGGGTCATTGGGGGCTGTGGGAGAAGCTCTCCCTTAGAGCCTTGCAGATCCACAACCCATTCCAATGGCCTGGGCAGACTGGAGTTGCAGCCAGCTGCTCATAGACCCCTCCCCCCACCCTGGGAAGCAGACCTTTCCCTTTTCCTCCACAATGTTGTGGAGGCCACAACATGCCACCACTACTTGGAGGACATTGTGCTCCCCCATGTCCAGATGCATGAAGAGGCACCTGAAGCATGCCTTCAGGTAGCTGAAGGTACACTCAGCCAGCAGCTGTACCCAGTTGAGTCAGGTATTAAACAGATCTTGGCTCAGGTCCAGCTGCCCCTTGTAGGGTTTCATATGCCAGGGCATGAAGGGGTAGGCTGCATCCCCCCACCCATGAACAGTAGCATGTGGACATTCCTGACCGCCAGCTCCTGGCAGTGGACAAAGGTACCTGCCTCCATCTTCCAGCACAGGCCGGAGATGTGGAACACTCATGCATCGTGTTTCTGGTCTGACCACCTGACATAAACAATGAGGATTTGTCCTCAGTGCTTTAATGTTTGTGGGAAGAAAATGCAGAAGGGATATGTACTGTCTCAAAGCTAATTTTTATGACTATATCCAACCGACGTTTTATGTCCAGCTCTGCTCTTTTGTACTAATAATAACATGGTATGGAAGTTTAGATGGGGGGGTACCCAATTTACAAAAGATTCAGCACCACATATGTAAGTGTTCATAATAAGGGCCAGATTATTAAAGTAGCTCTCATTTAGGCACCAGAGTGCTCAACTCTCATTAGTTCCTGTTTTGACACTTTATGGCTATGTCTACACTAGCCCCAGAATTTCAAAAGAGGCATGACAATAAACCTAATCGAAAGATGCTAAGGAGGCACTGCATATTCTTGGCAGCGCCTCATCAGCTTACTGGCAGCTGCAGCACTTTGAAAGTGCCGCTTTTGATGGCGCATGGCTCATCTACATGGCGTCTTTTGGAAAGGACCCTGCACACTTTGAAATCTCCTTATTCCTGTAGAAATAAAGGGATTTCAAAGTGTGTGGGGTCCTTTTGAAAAGGACCCCATGTAGACGAGCCACGTGTGATCAAAAGCGGCACTTTCGAAGTGCCGTGGCCACCCTTATGCTAATGAGGCACTGCATATTCATGGCAGTGCCTCATTAGCATCTGTCAATTAGGTTCATTATAATACCTTTTCAAAGTTCTGGGGCTAGAGTAGACATAGCCTATATGTAATTTCCCAGACACAACTCTGCCTCACCTTTCTCCTATCATCTAATGGCCCCTTTCTTTCTTTGCTCATGTCTTCTGTTCTTTCTTCTTGAGCACCATTCTCTGCCCCTCTTTCCTTTCAACTTTACTGGCCTTTGCCTCTTTGCCTACATCTTCCTCTTTGCTTCCCTCTCTAACCTTCCCTCTCTGCTCCTCTGTTTGTTCTTCCTATGTCTGTCATTCCCATGTTTCCCATTTCCTGTTAGTGGTTCCTTTCTTTTCTTCTCTAAAGTTCGTATAGAACTGATAAGATGATGACCAAAGGATGGAAGTTACACATCTCATAGAGCTGGAAGGGACTTCGGGAAGTCATCTAGTCCAGTCCCCTGCCCCGTTGGCAGAACCAAGCACCCTCTCTCTCTTTTTTTTTTAAATTTTAAATCTATTTTGCCCCAGATCGCTAAATGGCCCCCTCAGAGACTGAGCTCACAACCCTGGGTTTAGCAGGTCAATGCTCAAACAACTGAGATATCATTAGGTTCAACCTAGCCAGTGGATATAATAGGCCAGGGGAAAGAGTGTTGTCCTTGGTGTGGCCACTACCACCACCCTACTGCCAGAAGCCTGGGTGTTGGTGGTACTGCCTGCATTTTGCCTCTTCCACTCCCTGCTCCATGTTTTCCTTTAGGCCTCCACTGCCAGCCACTACCTGGCTGAGTCCTTGCACTCCTCTACTCCACTCCCGTGCAAAGTCATCCCCACCTGCCTCTTCCCACACCCCTGAGGCATTGGGAGCTTTACAGAAAAGGGGTATGGAGGAGAGGCATACTGTGGTGAGTAGCAGGTGCTGAGGCCTTGTGGAGAACAGGAGGGACATGGGGAGCAGCAAGTGGTGGGGGCCTGGCAGTGGGAGGAGAGAAGGAATGCAGCGAGTGTTGGGAGGATGGCTGAGTGCGTAGAAGGGCTGAGGATTCGCGGTGGGAGCCTGGGACCAAGTGGAAGGAGTGGGAGTGGTCCATAGGTGGAAGAGCTAGGTCTGAGGATGGAAGTAGCAGGGCAGGGAGCTGGTATCCCACAGGAACCTTCACCCACCACCAATGAGGTTCACATTGTGATATCTCCCTTACTCAGAGGAATATAGGGGTACTGCAGAGTACATAGGGATGAACTTGTTTGGAAAGTTGTTGAGTCACTTAATGGTGCTGTCACAAATAGTCTTACAAATTTAGCTTTAATGAATGCTTTGGCAGTTAGAGTTTGGAAAGATTCGTAGATTCATGTATATTACAGCCAGACAGTGGTTATGTTTGTCTAGCTGGACATTTTCCATATAACACAAACTTCTCAAGAGATGGTAAATCTCTTAGGCTGGGTCTACACTTGCCCCCAACTTCGAAGGGGGCATGTTAATCAGGGTGATAGGAGATTACTAATGAAGTGCTGCAGGAAATATGCAGCACTTCATTAAGCTAATTCTTCCCTGCAGCAACTTCGAAGTGTCAAACTTCAAAGTGCTGGCATGCATGTTGCCGCAGGCACTTGTGCCCATGCTACTTCAAAGTGCCTTTACTTCTCAAAAGTTTGGCGAGTAAAGGCACTTCAAAGTAGCGCAAGCACTTCAAAGTGCCTGCGGCTACATGCATGCCAGCACTTCGAAGTCTGACACTTCGAAGTTGCCACGGGGGAGAATTAGGCTAATGAAGTGCTGCATATTCACTGCAATGCTTCATTAGTAATCTCCCATCACTGTGATTAACATGCCCCCTTTAAAGTTGGGGGCAAGTATAGACAAGCCCTTAGAAAGGCAACCAGTGTCAATCTAAAGATGGTCAGATGTTAAATGTAAGCTGCAGTTCTTCTTTGAACTGGTTCCTATACCAAGTAAAAGATGGTTACTGCCTGAGTCTCTCTCACTGAACCTTTTCGTAGGCCTTGGGTTCATGCCAATGGGTTACAATCATGCAAGCAATAATGTAGAATATATAACATCAGAAGGCATGTAAGTCTAGAAGCATCCAAAGAAAAGTCAGCTTGAAAATCTTCCTAAAACTGTATGCTTTTCTGTGGAAGCTCTTCATGTGCATGAGGAATGCTGATCCAATGTTGGTGCTACCGCTGTGTCAATAAATGATCACTAAAGCCCAAAACAGACCTCTTACACTAGAGGAAATAAATGAACTGCGCCCTGATAAAGTACTGGAAGAAGTCTTACTTGCAATTCATTGCAGAAGCAAATACTACAGTGTAGAGAAATTCTAATCCTTTGTGAAAGTGCTTTTTGAAACAATTTTTTGCATTTAACTGGAACAATGTGAGAGCTTGAAACAGTGGCCATCATTTATTTGCACTTGCTGATTTGTAGCAACTTGTTAATTAGCAGATGAGGGTGTTGGGAGTTTTTTTCTGGGTCAAAGTAAAAAGGAGGAAAACTGTTTATTGTTGTGGCAAATCCTGAAGTCCTGGTGCAACTCACAGGTAAGTGTATATTATAGGACCCTCTCTGTGCCAAACCACAGAGGGATACGACTTATTACAGCCCCCTCCTACAAACCTGATTTGATCACCTGTTGCATTGGCCAAGAAGCTGGTCATCACATTTGTGGAGTCTTTAGCTTGGCAGTTTTTATCCAAGTTGGTACTTCAGGATCTGCCCAGGCTTGTTATTTATTATTGCTGAGGGTCTACCATGTGCTTGACTGCATACAAAGTATAGAAGATAGCTATGTCCATGGTCCATGTAGCAGAAGAATCTGATCCTGTATCCTCCAGTAGAAAGATGAGGGGACTTGGATGTCTCAGAATCAGTGCCTTGCAGTCAAACGAAATTATGTTCCTCTCACCAAGAGGAGTGAGAAGGGTTTTGCTGAAATGTGGCTGTGCAGATGTAAGACCTTCATAATTACCCAATTTGAGTGTACAAAAGAACGCACATTTGGGATTGCATTTTTGGGAACTGATTTGAAACAGACCAAGCTTAGGTCAGCGTCCATCAGACTTCACTTAGTTGTTGTGATAGCATTGTTTGAAGTGGTTCCTTTCGGTTCTGGCTGAGGATCATAAACCAGGGAGCAAGGGTATAAGCTGCCACCCACAGTCAACTCAGAGGTAAGCAGCACACATCTGGAAACAGTCATTGCTCTAGAAAGAGCAGCAGCAGAGTACAAGAAGGAATTGCTGATTCATGCCTTTGGCTAGTTTGGTTTTCAGGAATTCACTGGTTTATGAAAAGATGAAATCTAGAATTGCTTAATTATACAGGGCAAGATGTCAGCATCCTGTATAAGTGATTATCAACGAAAAATGAGTATTTTTATCTGACATACATGACTAATTTCCCTTGATTTCTATAGTTCAGACTCTTGTTTTAATTTTACTAGGCACACTTTGAAGAAAATATGGAGAAGGGATGTGGTAACTGTCAATGAATACTTCAGACATAGAGGAGGAAATGCAAGGGAGCTATATTTTAGGATATTTAAAGAAAAGAGAAATCAAAGAGTAATGTGCTGAAGAGAAAGGAAGTCTGTTCAGTTTTGCCCATTTTCTGACTAAAATAGCAATGACACCATCTGAACAATGCAATCATTTGCCAAGAGAAATGGGGGCTTACTCTGGCAAAGGGCTATATAGAGAGATAAGGCCTTTGACAAAGATCCGAGATCTGACTTCAGAATCCTCTGTATCTCTTGTCTTCCTGCGTTCTGTTAACAAACTGTACAAAAATAAGATTGTTACTCTCTCATCATTTAATTAAGCCATTTTTGTTCTGTAAGTAAGCACTACTTACTTACGTGGGTAGTAATAATGAATGGCATGTGTTGTTTGTATTTCAGTAGCAGGAAGGGGTGTCAGAGAAGATCAGGATTTCATTATAATGGGTCAGGTACAAACACATACAGTAAACTCTTTCATATCCAGCAGCCCTGGGACTGGGAGGTTGCCGGATTTGAAACTATTACAGATACTAGAGAGGGATCCCTTGCCACCAGTTCTCCGGGGAGTTACGACAGCAGTGCTCCCCTCTCAGAAGCACTCGACAGCCTAGTCCCAGAGTGCCGCCTCCACGCATGTGACCTGCTGTGCATGTCCCTCACAGCTCAGACCTCAGCCCATGTGGGAGCGGAGGGGGAGGCACGCAGTTCATAAATGAGGGAATTGAGGTACAAGGAGATTAAGTGGCTTGACCAAGATGTCACAGCCTGTCTGCTGGAGAGCAGGGAACTGAATGCAGCCTTTCTGAGAACCTTCCAGTACCTTCACCCTCAATACTGCCTTCCTCTTGCACAGCAAGAGATTACAAACTTTCAACCAGCAGAAGTTCTGAAAATGCAGACCTATGCTTTTGCTTTGGAAAAACCTCCTTAAATAATTTTGGCAGATTTACTATTGTACATAACGATGCCACAGCATAAAATAATTCCTGGATTCCTATTTCAGAAATAAGTTAAAAGCAGGCCACTTTTATTCAATGAACTCATAAGTTACTGACTGAAGATACTGACTCTAAACAATCATCTTCTATTGATCAAGTTAGCTTTAATTCCAGCCCACCTCTTCCCCAAAGGAATTATGGTAAGACTCACATTCTCTTTTCCTAGGCTCAATTATTCTTTGTTTTTCCATACCACTCACCCTAGAATTGAGAACAGCAAAGGTCACGTAGGTCATGCTTAGCTAGTCACAAATGTCATACTACATTATCTGTGACACAGAATATAATTATCTTTTCACAAGCGGCAGTTAGGAAGAATACCCCCCATCAATTCTCTTCAGTTTCAACCATGTTAAATTCTAAAGTATTATAGCCATGAGACTCTAGTGTCTTAACAGACTTAAATCAGACACCATATATGCATGGCATTACTGTTTAATAGGAGCATTCAAAAATAAGAATTTCACAAGAAAAAACATAATGCAAACATTTTGATTATTATATTATTATATTATTTTGATTATTTGAAAAAGCCTTTTTTATAAGACTTTCTGTTGTAAAAGTACTTTGCACTTAGACAACACCTTCCTTCTTGGGATATTAACCTGCCCCAGACAGATTAATAGATTAAGTTGCTAAAATATGTTAGTAGTATATTAGGATATGTCTATACAGCAGTTGTTTCAAAATAGCAGCCTCTATTTTGAAATAACTATGCTAGTGTCTACACAATGCAACCACTTTTTCAAAATAATTTTGAAGTAGTGCATGACTCATTTCAAAATTGGTAAACCTCATTGTATGAAGAGTAGTGCACCCAATGGCTCTAGTTCAAAATAGGCTCTATTGTGAGTAGATGCTCTGTTTCAAAATAGCTGAATGCTATTTCAACATTCATTTTGTATGTAGCTGTGCTATTTCAAAATCATCTGTTCTGGAATACCTCCTTCAGAATAGCTTATTTTGGCATAATGCTGCTGTGTAGACATAGACTTACTGATGGACTCCTCATTTCAAGAAGTTAAGTATAAGAATTTCTCTTTCATAGATGAGGACCATCCCAAGAAAGGTAGGTATTATCCTCATCCTTATTAAAACTGGCAAGAAAGGATGTATGGAAAAGTTGTGTCAAATTTTCAGCATGCATGCTTAATTTCGGACATCTCCCTTTCTAGGTGCCCAGCATAACTAGCCAAAGGGGCTTTCTGTATCTCTCATAGGCGGTCTGAATGACACCTCCAGATCTCCTGAATCCCAGTTTCCTTTCTTCTCTCCTTCCACAACTAGACAGAGATTTAAAGGCTATGTTTGGGTATCTGTAGACTGACACTGAAAGGACCCTGGATCACCAATAAACAGTTCCATTTAGTGGAAATGTTGGTTTTTTACAATGCCATATTCAGAGGGTAATTTTTGCCCAGTTTACTTTCCTGTATCTAATGGTCTCTGGTTGCAGCAGTTACTGAAAGGTGTCATTGGAATGAAATAGCTTTGGACATCATCTGGGATTTCACTATGCTACAATAGGCTGAAAATGTCCAGACACTGGCATTTCTTCTGATTTCTTTCTAATAGTATATGTTTTTCTGTCATTTGTGGTGAACTTGCAAAAGCTCATATTCTCATTCTCAGTGAAAGAATGGCTCTAAGCCCTCCATGATAGGCAGGATATAGTTTAACTTGGGCTAAAGGCACACTGAGAATTCAAGCTTTTTTTTCTTTTTCTTTTCTCCCTACAGGAGTGTAACTACCAGAATTAGGATGAGCACAAAAATGAGCTTTGGAGGAATAGAAATCCAACAACTTTCAAGTGACTGAATGCCTGAGGAGTCCCACTCGTTTTATATTAATACTGATTTCACCCTGACAAGAGTCAACAGTATGCCCTTGTTGCCAAGAAGGCTAACAGCATATTGGGCTACTTTAGTAGGCGCATTGCCAACAGACCAAGGGACGTGGTTATTCCCATCTGTTTGGCACTGGTGAGGCCACATCTGAAATGTTGAGTCTAGTTTTGAGCCGCCTATTACACAAAAGGTGTGGACAAATTAGAGAAAGTCCAGTAGAGGACAATAAAAATTATTAGCAGGCTGGAGCATATGACATGAGTCTGTAGAAGAGAAGAATGGGGAAAATTTGATAGCAGTCTTCATCTGCCTTAAACGGGATTCCCAAGAGGATGGAGCTAGGTTATTCTCAGTAGTGGAGGGTAACAGAACAAGAAGCAATGATTGGAAGTTGCAGTGAGAGAGAACAAGGTTGGATATTAGGAAAAGCTATTTCACTAGGAGGGTGGTGACGCACTGGAATGGGTTGCCTAGGGATGTGGTGAATCTCCATCTGCAGAGGTTTCTAAGGCCAGGTTTGACAAAGCCCTGACTAAGATGACTTAGCTGGGTTTGGTCCTTCTTTTAACAGGGAGTTATACTAGATGATTTCCTAAGGTCTCTTTCAATTCTTATCTTCTCTAATTATATGAATACCAAGATGGAGTTTCATGGATTGTATGATTTCAGTGAACACACAGACAAGCAACTTGTCTCCATCTCCATGGACCCTTTGCCAATGGAGAGATAGCTATTTACTGCACTCTTCCATGCAAGCCTGGGATAGGGAATCATCTGCATATTTGATGAGAGGCAGCTATTAGTCTGGCTCACTAATTTCCCTTTACTTCCTCTGGTAGCCTTTGGACATCCACCCAGTAACACAGGGCAGTCAGGTAGAGCATCCATAGCACTACATGTAACAAATGGATGTATTGTAATTCCTTCCAAACATTAGAGAAAAATTGGTAAAGTTACCCCACCTCTCCAACAATGGCTTGAATTATTTCCTGATTTTTTTCAAATTCCAAAGCTTTTGCCTGATGAAAACAGGGAACATAGTAACATATTAAACATTGTTGAAGGACATTTACTTTATGTTCCTAACAATTTTTTCTGGAGTTAAATAAATGTAACAGACAATAAAGTCTTCATCTGCATTTGGTCAGCCATTATAGGTATTGACTTCTGCTGTAAAAACTACCAGTCTGAATAGATAGCATAACAGAGAGAGATAGCATCAACTCATCCTCAAAAATAAATAAAATCTCCTTTCCAAACATTTTAATTGAAAAACAATTGTGTGAGATACCAATGTATTCTAAATATGTTGTGCTCTTTCCAGCACTGAGTTCCCAAAAGTGTACATTACTGACTGCCCAGGAGACAAGTTGGCTACTTCTCCGAAAGCAAGAAAAAAGACTAAATGAAATACCTGCATGCTACATAGAATAGAATAAATCATGTAACTGGGATTCTTATTCCCCATGTACTGCAACTCGCTATACATCCTATTATTCCTATTATTTACTATTTACTAATTATTATTATGTGTAGTAGAGTAGGAGGTAGAAACCCCAACTGAGCTCAGAGCCTCTCTGTGTGTCACGTATGCATGTAGTTAGAGTCTTAGACCCAAAAAGCTTAATATCTAAGTAGATTAGACAAAACACAGGTGAAATATAAATATCGCCATTTCACACATGGAGAAGTATGAGAGAGAAAGATTCTGATTTACCCAGTCACAAGGGAGTCAATTTTTTTTTTCTTTCTTGCTGGTCTTCCCACCTTCCAGGTTTCAGAATCACTGCATGTAGATTCATTCTGGAGCTTACAGGATGCCACTTTTACAGGTCAATACCTTTTGAAGTGACTTTAGTCTGGAGAAAGCCCATAGTTAGTTATCAGCAATGACCTCTCCTTGACCCTCACAGCAAATGCATGTAACATTAAACATTAACCAGAAACCTTAAAAGCAGCAAGAGGTAAGTGAAAATCAAAACAACAATGGACAAATAGGAAAATGCCAAAGATGGTGCTCTTGTCTGGTTTATTACAGCATTATGTTTCCACTTGACATTTTTGAGCAGACACAACCTACTTCTTTGCCTTTATCTTTGCATAAGAAAAAGGCCAAAAGAACTTGAAAGAAGTAGATTTCACTGTGAATCTCGCTAAAGGCATTCTTTAAAACATCAAGGTGAAAGGATTTTTTTTAGCTGTAGGAAATTGTAGCAACATACATTTCTTTAGATACAGGTTGAACCTCTCTCATCCAGCACCCTCGTGACCTGACCAGTGCCAAATTAGAGAATTTGCTGGATGACAGGAGGTCAATATTTTCTAGCACAATACCAACACTTCCACTGCTTACTGGGGCCTTAGAAGCCATTTAGGGGTAAACTACAGTCAAATAACAGCACAGAACACTGAGTGCCAGGACTGGTGGCTGTATACAAAGTTTATGGGACCCCAGGAGACTTGGCCATCCCTTTGATAAGTGGTCATCCAGCTAACTAAAATCATGCCGGATTACAGATATTGCTGGAGAAGAGAGTTCCAGATTAGTGAGGTTCAGTCTTTAGTCTCAGAGTGATAGCCATGCTAGTCTGCAGCTTCACAAATAACAAGCATGCCTGTAGCACCTTAGAAACTAACAAATGTATTAGGTCATGTGTTTTCATGGGTAAAACCCACTTCTTCAGATAGGTATTCATGAAAAAATAACTTGCTTGAATTTATGTGTAATGTCTAATATCCTTGTTGCTAGCTTAGTGGAAGCTCCTCTTCATGCCTACTGTCAAGTCATTAGTGACAAAGAAATCATAGTTGAAAAACAGTTGAATTGCTGGTTCTGTAATGCACGCATTGTAAAAGATGGCCTATCAACCTTAGCCTCTGGGAAGAGAGTGTCTGCAGGACTCTGATTAACAGTAAATGCATGCAGTGAAGCCAAGAATTTCCTATTTGTTTTATTTAATAACAAAGGAAAGATCTGAATAATCATTCTCCTTCTTAGCCTTTTTAGAAATGAAGGGTGGGAGAAAAAGCAGACAGCAAAGGGTCCTTCAAATCCATGTAGCAGTCATAAACTAGTCTCTCATCTACTGGTATCCCCAGCCCATCTCTGAAGCTTACTAGTATGTTCACATGGGATCCCAAGCAGTCAGTCTTTGAGGGAAGTTATTACATCTTGTGAAAAAAGCAAATTTGAGGTTTTCTGATAAGACCCTTAAGTCTGGTCTTCCCAAGAGGGCTGTAACACAGAAAAGGCTGAGCAGGTGGCAGTAATCAGCATTACATACATTCGCGCATTTTCTATAATGTGGATTACCACGGATTTCCCGCCGCACCTCCTGGGGGAGACTTTGAATGAATTGGAAGTGTTTTCAGACCACTTGGGTAGCATTTCTATCATAAATTTCACAGCTGTAGCTTACTTGTTTTTAAACAAATATAAAAACAGCCCTATTCTCTCCCCATGAAGTAGGAAGGGTGGGAGCATGGATTCTTCATTTTCTCCTCTTATCCACTATCATGCCAGTACAACAGATTGTTTTTGTTCACTAATGGCTATGGCTATCCCATTCAATATTTTTTCAACTTTTGCTTATGCACTAGTAAGCCACTGTTAATCTGTGAAGGTTGAATGATACAGTCATGTCTCAGAATCCATTAGTGAGGAAAAAGTAATGAGGTTAGGCATGGATACCCTGTTACTGGGGGGGTGGGGTGGAAAGGCAAGTTTAAACATGTTGAGCTTGCTTCTCTTCTCACTTTAACCTCTATAATGCTATGTCTATGCTACATCATGAATTTGAATATAAGGCACTTAGCTCAGTTTTAAATTGTGACAGTTCATACATCACATACCATTTTTTCAAATTTAGGCTGATCTATGGCTGATCTTCTTACTCCGCCTACCCTGTGGGATTAATTCAAAGTTTGAATGTAATCATTCGGATCAATGGTAGTGTGAAAACAGCTTCAATTTAAACTGGATTCTTTGGCCTTCAAAGGAATCCCACATGTATCCCACAATGCCCCACAGTTGTCCATTCTGGCCTGTTGCATCTCCGATGCGCTCCAGGTGTGCAGGAAGTTAGGTAACAGGAAGCCCGCAAATTTGAAAAGTGGATGGAGTGCCAGTTGACATAATACAGCCATCTGGGTGATCCCAGGGCAGTATGACAGTCCCCTGCCTCTCACATTATTTGGCTAATAATGAGAAAGTTTTGTTGACCTCCATGCCCTGTGTTTGACACATCTGTGTAGTGAACTGGAAAGCCAAAAATCCTTTTCCCCTGCCTGAGGGAGCTGGCTTCAGCTGTTATGTTTTGCACTTTCCTCAACTTTACTGTCTTACTCTTTCCTCAAACAGAAATCTCTTCCTGTAGTATTTTTGGGGATGATGTTTCTGGGAAAAGTGGCTGGAGTGCTAGCTGACATAACACAGCACCTGGGTGATCCCAGATCAGTATGACAGTCATACCTAAATGTGCTCTTTCTATGGTGGAAAAGCAGCTGAGCAGCCATTATACATGGGTCAGTCACCTTCTGAAGCAAGCCTATTTGGTTTTCCTTCACTTGGGATTCCCTACTTTTCCTTTTTTCCTTCTTTCAGAAAAAATGGTCATTTGCTTTCCACAGGAGAAGGGGGAATGAGGGCAATGCAATGTGGGAAGATGACTCCATACACCCACACCAACCTGAGGGGCATTTTTTTTCTCATACTGCACCATAGAAAAAACCAAGAATGCTATGGAGCTGATGGAATTGTGGGATAGGTTCCCACAATGCACTGCTGTAACAGTCGATGTTCAGTGATTCAGTGTGGCAGCACTAAGTCAACTTTGTGGGGAAGTGAGGATACTCAAATTGGAATTCAGAAGACCCAGCATTATAAAATCAATGTTAATACAATTTGATTTATATCATAGTGTAGATGTAGCCTAAGTCAGAAGTAAGTGAGCTCAAGAGAGTAGTAAAAAGCCTTACATGCACAAATGGTCCCAAGGAAGTCAATGTAATTAAACCCATGTGAGACAAATGGTCTTATTTTCTTCTTTCTTAAACCAGTCTTAGACCAGTTTAATGCAAATGACTTTACTTATTTGTATTGGAGTTGGGACAGCAGACCTCAGTCAGGCACTGTACCCACTCACACAGTGCAAAGATGATCCCTGCTTCAAAGAATTTATAATCTGAGACAGAGCAACTGAGGGGGTGAAATGTGTGCAGTTGTACAAGAGTCTGGGATTGCAACGTATTCTTTATAATAGAAATATTATATACCTGTACCTCGGTGGGTATGGCTGCTTACAGCTCCCACTGGCCACAGATTGCTGTTCCCATCTAATCAGAGCAATAGGAAGTGGCACAAACCAGGACACCACTTCACGCAGCTTGCAATGGCCAACAGTGAGCCATGGCCAGCAAGAACTGCAAACAGCTGTACCAGCAGAGATGCAGGTTTATAAAGTGTCACCAGCCTGCCAGGGACTAACTCTGGTGAACCACATCTGGCCACCAGGCTTCTTATTGCCCTCCCCCGATGTAGCCTGATCTCCTGTAAAACACAGGCTATAGAACTTTACCCAGCATAAACAGATCTTTTAGAAAAGCAATCCTAACTTTGATTTAACTGTGATGGAGAATACTCCATGACCCCAGGTAAGTTGTTCCAATGGTTAGTTACTCTCATTGTTTAACATTTATACTTTATTTTCAGTCTGAATTTGACTGAAGAGCCCACTGTTAAATATTTGTTCCCTACATAGATACACAGACTGTAATTAAGTTGTCCATTAATCTTGTCTTTGTTCCACTAAATAAATTGAACTCCTTGTGTCTGTCAGTAAATGGCTTGTTCTCTAATCTTGCAGACATTTCTTGTGGCTCTTCTTTGAACCTTGTCTAATTTATCAATTGCCTTTCTCATTGCTGACAGCAGAACTTGGCAAAGTATTCCAGCAGTGGTCACCCCAGCACCCAATTCAAAGGTAAACTGTCTTCTCTTCCCCTATTTGAGATTCTCCTGTTTATGCATGAATGGACTGCATTAGCCCTCTTGGTCATTATGTCATCCTGGAGCTCATGTGCAGCTAATTATCTAGCAGCAAGCCCAAATCTTTTTTTTTCAGACTCACATCCTTTAAGTGTAGCCTACATTATTTATTCCTCCATGTACACACTCACAGCATTCTGTCGACAGAGTCTCAACAGAACTCTGCATTTGCCTCGACAGTATTAACTCTCAAAATTTTGAGGCATAACAATCTTTCGACAGAGTATTGCCAACAGAAGTACAGTGTAGACACTCCTGTCGACAGACAGGGCTTCCGGTTGCCGCGCAGCCCTCTTTGCTGAGCTGCCATTCCAGTTTCTGGCACCAGAGGGCAGTGCAGTCTGGCAGCCCTCTGTCGACAGAACAAGTTATGTGAGGATGCAATCTGTTGACAGCAACAAGAAGGCCTGTGGTTCCTTATAGACTTCTAAACAGATATTTTGGAGCATAAGCTTTCATGGGCAAAGACCCGCTTCATCAGATGCATGACTCATGCACCTGATGAAGCGGGTCTTTGCCCATGAAAGCTTATGCTTCAAAATATCTGTGAATCTATAAGGTGCCACAGGACTTCTTGTTGTTCTCAAAGACACAGACTAACTTGGCTACCTCTGTGATACTTGCAACCATGCAAAATGTGTTGACAGAGGTTCCGTCGAGATTTCCCTGTCAACAGTAACTTCTGTCGACAGATGGTTCTAGTGTAAACATAGCCATACTGTTTGTACCTATTTAGGAAGAGATCTGACATGTTCACCACCTTTTCTGTGCCATTATATCAATGTTAAGCATATTTTACTTGCAAAAAATGAAAAAAAATCACTTTGAACGCTTCAACTAAAATTTATCTTTTTCAGTTTCCTTTAATATTTTTTAAATGTTTGAAATGTTGACTTTTTTCATGATTTGAAATATGAGTTTTAAAAAAAATGGAACAAAAAATCATTTTCTGAGAAGCTCTTATTTTCAGTAGATTGTAGCAGTAATCTTAAATATATGAGCAGTGTTGTCAGTTGAAAGTCATTCTGTCTCAGTTAGCTTAGGCTGATAAGGAAAATACTATCTTCTTTTGTTTATATGCTATTGTGTAGTGAAATCTGAAGGTTTCAAAAGCTTTTCTGAAGCTGGAAGCTTCAGATATTTTCAGTTTTCTAGTTTTTCTTGGTTTTATCACTATTACCTTGGGACTTCTTGATTCCTGTTTTGTGTGACACATCTTGCTTTCCAAACAATGGGCCTGTCAGTTCACTCCTTTTTATTTGGAGACATGATAATTCTCCTTTTTATTTTTTTAAGACTCCATTTCTCCATGCTCGTGGCACTTTATCATTTCACTTAGCAGTCAAAAAGCTTTAGTAAGAGGAAAACCTATATACAACTACAATGTAGTCCCTTTTAGTCTCCTCTCTGATGGAGCTCCCTTATGCTTCAATGCACTGAAGGCTTTATTTTTCAAAGCACATAAGCATTTTTTCCCCTGGAAAGAGGGAGAATAAATCATTAGTTCATTGCATTCAGTCTGTTCCTGAATAGCATATTTAAAACTAGTGTATTCTAATATTACATTCTTGCAAGGAGCAAACAGTTATCAATTTTTGTATTAAAAGATCATGCTATTAGTGTTAACTGAACTGTTGTACGGAATTTTAAAAATGGTGGTTAGAGAATAATTCCCTAGCAGAGGTGCAAAGGGAAAAACAGGTTGAAGTTTTCTTGGCGAGGAACTACATTTTCTGGTGTGTCATACATCTCCATGCACACAGTCAGTGGCTGAAAAACAAGAGAAGCTTCTTAGAAGGAAGCCACATTCTAATTTTGCTACAATTAGTTCCCACTGAACTCAATAGGATTGCAACATTGCATAGGAAAAAAGAATTTGAACCTGTGTTAATAAAAAATCTGCATCTAATTCTAAATAAAGCCTGGCTAAAGAACTCTCTCTCAAATCTCACAACAGTAGTTCTGTTCTCTAGGCTGGTTACAGATTTAAGGTCCAATATTCAAATTTGAGGGCTTAAAGCTCATCCCCTCTGAATTCACAATTGGGCACAAATATACCTATTTCAGCACCTAAATATGAATTCAGCTGTAATTCAAACCAGAATGAATTTTGCTCCCATAGAAATTAGTTATGATCTTGTCATATAACAAGGAGGCATGTCTTCCTATTTATGAAGTAACATACTAGAAATTCTTTCGTATGATGATTTATCGATACAAATGAACACAGGACAGCAGCATGTAAAATGGAAACTGTCACCTGAAATTGGCTGCAATTTCCGTACAGTCAAGGTATCCAAGCACAGTAAAACATTGATGCAATAATGTCATTAGCATGCAGGCGGTACCCTAACTGTTCCTCAAAGTCAGTGGCTCATTTAAATGCTTCAGTGATCAAGCTTGTTACATTGCCAGATAGCTGGCTGACACTATGAAGCCTTAAAATGAACATACCTCTCTCATTAATCCATTAACCAGATGCACATCCTCTGGCTGATCCAGTGTCTGAGGTAAGCTCAAATATTACAATACTCAAACACATAAGTAATTGTAATAAAAATGTACAAGAAACTAATAGCATGAGTAGAAGTGCACAGCAGTCTTATGGAGTTTCTATATTTAAGGTTCAGTTGTACTTCCGACTAGTGGAGCCATAATCTGTTAAAGCAATTACTTGTAGAGACGTTCAGAACATCTCACAACACCACTTCCTTTCTCTTGCTTTGCAAGGCTCCTCGTTCTAGCGTAAGCAGGGAAGGGTTCCTCTATAGTAGGGAACTTCCCTAGTTTATAAATTACCTCAGTGAAACAAGCTAGTGAAAGGATTTGATTTGTGGCTCCCACTGCTTTATCCAGAGGCCTTGAGGGCTTCCCTTCCACTCTTCTGTGTGGCAGAGTCCTTGTAATCCCTGCCAGGCCGAGCCCCCTCAGTCTACAATTCCAGCAGGGGCTCACCCCAAAACTTTGTTGCAGGGGTTAGGGTGTCCCCAATCCAGGCTACTCTTTCTGCATTGGACCCTTCTTTGACGGACTGATCATTACTGAAGGTATGTTTTAGTCATGGGTAGTTTTAGTAAAAGTCATGGATGGGTCATTGTCAGTAACCAAAACTCACCTGTCAATGACTTACTATATGTCCCTAACTAAATCTTGGGGGAAGGGGTTGTTGTGGGAGCTTGTGGGAGATAGTCTGTGAGAGGCTCTGGACTGTTTTCCTAGTCCCTCTGGTTCTGGTTGTTGCAGCTGTCCTACCTCTCAGGTATAGTCTCTGGCCTGCTTATGTGGGTCTGCTCCCTGCATGGGTCTGGGCCCTGTGCTGCTTCTCTGGTTCTCCCTGGCTGGCATAACCCTGCTCCTCAGCTTAGCTCATACTCCTGCTTTCCCCTTAGCTTAGCCCCACTCTGTTCCAGGCAATTCCACCTCACCCACAGGATGGGACCCCCTAGCCTCTTGTATCCCTCATAAGCCTGCCTGGTTTATCAGTCTAGCTGACCTGGAGCACTGGCATCTCCCCATTTGTTCAGGGGACTGTCTGTCTCAGAGTCTTTGATTTCCCATTGGCCCTTCCCCTTTCTATTGGTATTGGAACTACCCAACCAAAAAAACCCACTGAGTTTTAGTAAGGGGTCAACAGTCCCCTGACACTGGGGGTTGTCCCTACATGTTTTCAACCAAAGTCCTTAAACAGTAGATACAAGTGTGAAACTCTAAATGAACTGGTACATAAAGTTTCTGTTTCGAGCACATGGGTTATAAGGTATCAGACTTCAGTGGGAGAAGGGTTGGAGTGACTTCATGCTTAGCGAGAGCAAGAAGTCTGTGTGGAACATCGGGTTAGTTTTTGGTTTGTAAGGCACCTTTTGAAGCCACTCAGTCAGTAAGACAGAAGTGGCCCCTTTTAAGAGAGAGATTTATAGACACAATTCAAATGCAGGTTCTAAAATGTATCCTATGGTGTCAACATTTCATGTGTACTACAGTGCATGTATCTATCAACATAAACAGGCACGCAAATATATATAAAATATGTGTGTATGCACATATACATAAATGTATACCTGTCTATCCTTTGGGTGGATGTGACTGTCTTATGCTTTCACCAAACATTCACTTGCCTTTCAATGATTGCTTAAAATCTGATAGATAAAACCAGTGATCTTCAGAGACAGTTTTTCTGCACTGGAGGCTTCAGATGCTATATGGCAGTTTCTTAGAAGAAACTTCCTGCCACTTTTGTGAGGTCAAATAAAGGTCATCAATGATGGAGTCCAATTTCCATTTTTCACAGTGATTATTGGTCAGTGTTGAATGAATGCACCAAATTTCAAGACTGTAGATCTGCAAGATATCCCAAGAGTTGAAATCAGTGACTGAACCTGTGACCTGAGAGGTTGCAGAGGAATATGGCGTATGGAATGAGTGGACAAATTTCATGACTGCAGTTTAAAAGGCATTTGAGCAGTTGAACTGAGATAAAACACTGGTTTTAAAGTGATCTGTAATGTGTAGGTCAAATTTCAGATCTCCTCATGCCTTTCTCCTGTTCTTAATGGCCCATAATAAATATTTATGCCAAAGTTCAATATTCTAGCTCAATGGGAACATGGATGTTAATTGTGTTAACCTGTACATTGGTTATGAGTGCCTATATTAAAATAGATGTGGGTGCTTATGTAAATAGCACTTACCCATAACAATCTGAACTGCTCTTTTTTTGGAAATCAAACAAAATCTGATACAATCAGAAGGATTTTTATGGTGGCTTGTGGGGTGGGGTTTTAGAGTGAATAACAAAATTCTTAGGTTTTGATGCAGAAAAAGCCGCCAGTGAAATCATTCTAGCAATTTGAAAGAAAAGGGTGCTGTTTGAGAGCTCTATGTACTATATACAGAGAGAGAGAGAGAGAGAGAGAGAGGGAGAGAGATTAACCAACCATGACACAAATTACCTAGAGACCTGGTGTCTTCCCTGTCACTTAGAGCCTTTAAATCAACACTAGGGCTGTGGCCACCCTTGGCCAAAATTTCGAAAGGGCCATGCTTATGGCCAAATCAGATAATGTTAATGAGATACTGAAATGAATATTCAGCACCTCATTAGCATGCTGCTGGATACGGCACTTCGAAAGTGCCACATTTCACTCACGAGCGGCTCGTCTATATGGGGGCCCTTTTCGAAAGGACCCTGCAAACATCAAAATCCCCTTGTTCCTATCAGCTAGAAAAAGGGGATTTTTGACATTTGCAGGGTTCTTTTGAAAAGGACCCCTGGGTAGATGAGCTGTGCGCAAGTGAAACGCAGTACTTTCAAAATGCTGTGGCTGGCAGCATGCTAATGAGGCACTGAATATTCATTTCAGCGCCTTATTAGCATTCTCCAATTTGGCCATTAGCAAGGCCATTTCAAAGTTTTCCCCTACTGTAGACGTAGCCTGGGTGTCTTTCTAAAACATATTCTCTAATTGAACTAGAAGTTATGGGCTAGATTCAGGAATCTGTTGCTGAAATTCAATGGTCTGGATTTAAGTGTGTGTGTGTGTGTGTGTGCACACGCACACTTAAATATTAAAGCTGATTGATTTGGTTTTTTATTTCCTTTCAAATGCCAAAGAAATCCCTATGATCAAAGCTCATTCAAAGTTTAATAATAATCTGTCCAGGGATTATCACCAAGCAGCATAACAAAACCTGGAATAAACTGATTTAATTACCAGTGATTGAAAGCAGCAAAATATTCCATGCACCCACTCCTCCATTATACCCTTCTTATAGCCTCTTTTTTTTCAAACATGAGTGCCTAAAACTAAGATGCTTGAAAAATGACTTGCTTTTTTCTCACTTTTCCAAAAGCTCTCTGTGAAGTCAGTGAGAATTATTGGATGCTCATCAGTCTTGAAAACCAAGCCCCTTAGCTTAGATTTAGGAATCTAACTTTAAGCACCTATTTTTGAAAATCTTAGCCCTAGCCAACAGCAGGTCTTTGCAGGGCTCAACAGGCTTAGGCCATTTTGGACTATTAGGCTACATCTATACAGCAAAGTTATTTCAGGATAACAGTCAAAATTATTTCACTAGCGTCTGCACTAAGCAACCACTATTTCAGAATAAATATAGGAGTCGATCATTCTGTTAGATTTTCCTTTGGTAGGCTGGCATGGTCTCTTCCACACAGCAGTGGGTGTCAGAGTTAACAGCCCATTAAGATGAAAGGGACACCTCACAAACTGCAGTCTCCTACTTGCCTTAGCCTTCTTCCCTCTCCAGCTCTCTAAGTCTAATTCTCCATTGCTCAAAACAAAAAAGCAGTCATGTAGCCCTTTAAAGACTAACAAAATAATTTATTTTATTTATTTATTAACTGATCCTTATTTATTAGGTGACTGTTAGTCTTTAAAGGGCTACATGAGTGCTTTTTTGTTTTCACAGAATACAGACGAACACAGCTATCTCTCTGTCACTATTCTCCATTGCTCCACTGCCTTCAGCCCTTTCTGGCCCTCAGCCTGAGTTCTCCATCTTATAATCAGCAGACAACACCCTTTACTGGTCTCCTGCCTTCAGCCTTCCTGCAGGAGCCACCTACAACATCTTTCAGGGACAGTCTCTGGCAGCTTTCATGTGCCAGTCTCTCACTTCCAAAAAGCTCGTCTGCCCCTTTTCCTGACTAACTCTCCCTGCCTTCCCCCAGGTAACCCCACCCACCACTATATATATGCCCCAAGAGCCCTTACTTAAACCCACTTAGGAGACAGCTGACTTGTCACAGATCTAATGGCCTTTTTCCTCTGTAAAGGGCCAGTGCTCCCTTGTGAAAGGTCCCGTATTGCCACTGGCAAAATTCACTGTTTAATTTTTCTCAGAAAGATGGCTGCTCTCAAGAGAAAGGTCAATATATGTGGAATTTTAAACGAGTTTTCTAATACATCTTTATAATTTTGATGTGATTTGCATTATCGTTTTCAGAACTTACTGGCTGTTCACTGAGCCAAATGGATGGCCCGTTACCCCTCAGGGTAGCCATAGAGTGAGTAGTGGGGAGCCTTTGTATTGCTGTGTGATTTGCTTTGAGAGCTGGAATAAGATGCAATATTAGGCTGGTTTGAAACATTTGAGGAAGAGATAAGTTAAATGGTATGTTGGCCCTTTTCTTCCAGCTGGGAACGGCTACGTCTACACGTGAAGCCTACATCGAAGTAGCCTATTTCGATGTGGTGACATCGAAATAGACTATTTCGATGAATAACGTCTACACGTCCTCCAGGGCTGGCAACGTCGATGTTCAACATCGACGTTGTGCAGCACCACATCGAAATAGGTGCAGCGAGGGAACGTCTACACGCCACAGTAGCACACATCAAAATAAGGGTGCCAGGCACAGCTGCAGACAGGGTCACAGGGCGGACTCAACAGCCAGCCGCTCCCTTAAAGGGCCCCTCCCAGACACACTTGCACTAAACAGCACAAGATCCACAGAGCCGACAACGAGTTGCAGACCCTGTGCATGCAGCATGAATCCCCCGCTGCAGCAGCAGCAGCCAGAAGCCCTGGGCTAAGGGCTGCTGCACACGGTGACCATAGAGCCCCGCACGGGCTGGAGAGACAGCGTCTCTCAACCCCCCAGCTGATGGCTGCCATGGAGGACCCCACAATTTCGACGTTGCGGGACGCGGATTGTCTACACGGTCCCAACTTCGACGTTGAACGTCAAAGTAGGGCGCTATTCCGATCCCCTCATGAGGTTAGCGACTTCGACGTCTCGCCGCCTAACATCGAAGTTAACTTCGAAATAGCCCCTGACGCGTGTAGCCGCGACGGGCGCTATTTCGAAGTTAGTGCCGCTACTTCGAAGTAGCGTGCACGTGTAGACACAGCTAACATGAGCAGTGATAACAGATTCTTCTGCCATGGTCAGTAACTAGGTCTGCCTCACTCCCAGGAGATTAATTCCCCACCAAACAGATGATTACAGTCCAGCTCCTGCATCCATGGGCAAACTCAGTCAGAATCTGATTTCAGTTAGCTGTGTTGACTTATCCTATGCACAAGGAGAGGTAGGAGACACATAACAAACAGGATTACTGAGTTAATCTTAATCTTACTGTCACAGACATCAGAATGATTTGTAAACCGTTATTATCGCCTAGAGGAGATGTATTTTATTTTATGGCAATAAATTTAATTGTTATAAAAGGTGACTTGCAAAGGGGAAAACTGGTGCCAGGGAGGACTTATGAAATTATGACATTGAAAGTCAAGGGACTGAAAGCTGAGCTGCTGACAGGGAAAAGTCATCTTAGGCTGCTTAAGGCTTTGTTTCTAGTAAGCACAGTTTAATATTAGTGAGTAATATATGTTTGTAAGAGACTGCGGTGTGTGATGTGTCCTCTTCATTTTAATGGGCTGTTAACTCTGAAACCCACTGCTGTATGGAAGGGACCCCATCAACACTAGCCTAGCAGAGGAAAATCTATGAAAGGGTCTTTGCTGCTCCCACTTCCATCAGAGTTCTGCTGGTGGTTGGCAGAGCCCCCTTCTATAAAGTCTTCTGTTCCAAAGGGTGGGGGTCAGTCCTTCTTCTGATATTGGCCTCAGACCATCTTCAGAAAGGAGAGCATCGTCAAGGGAGTGGATAGGTTGTACCCTGCCCAAATTGGAGTGTGGTGAGCAGTTACCTATCAGGTGTCTTTGTAATGGTGGCCTGTGCTGATACTCTCTCAAATCTAGGCAGAATATAGAACTGCATCCAGTGAACAGCGTGCTTAAAACCCTGAACAGTTGAATCCAGCCTTGGCTGTCCACTATATTAGAGGTTCATGTCATCTGTCCTTCAATGGGCCACTCTGTGAACAGGAAAGAAGTTTATCACTGGTGGTTCACAAAGGACTTGATTTGAAGGAAGAAAAAAATAGCCACATCTAGCTTCCAGTTGACTGAAACTAGTTCTCAATCTTGGTCCCAGAAGGTTGCTGAGTGAAGGGTAAGAAGTTCTCTTACACTTTTTGCTGGCACATCTAGTTTGGTTTCAGTGTATATTCAGGTCAGTTCTAATTTTTTTTCCCATACCAATTCACTCAACCTGGATGTCAAATCAAGTGAGAAAGCTGCAAAATTCACACAGATGCTAAATGAATATTTGATACTCTTGCTGATACTATAAATTCTCTGGTGCCAAGTTTTTGAACACAATAAAGCTCTACAAGCTCTGTAATTCCCACTGCTGAAGTGCAATGAGAAAAAAATTGACAGTATATCAAATCTCTAAGAAGGAAACACTCCAGTTTTCTAAATAAAAACTATAAGAGCAGTTGCTTAAGGGGTTATGTGCTATTATCTAAAAGCTGAAAAGATTTGATCCCTGATTTTTGTATATATAGTAACACTCCAAGATAGAGCAGAATTTCTTCTATGTGTAGGGCCAACAGCAGCCCCTGTGCTGAAGTGTTACTGTGCCAGGACAGTGCTTACTTTTTAAAAGAACACATCTTAGATCAGATACTTACAACATGTCTATTTCCAAACAGCTCACAAAACAGAGACCGAACTTGGGAATTATTTGAATTCTTTTGTTGAGACCAATGTATTGTGAGCATGCCTGTCTTCAGTATTTCTAAGGCACCTATCACTTTATCAGGTCAGATCTCAGTTAAATCACACAAGGAATTCTCTGCCATTGCTTGGGTGCAGGGAGTGGCTTTATAGGATGTGATCCTTTGTTGGTTTTGTCTAAAAGAAGGCAGGTCTTGCCTGCCAAAGTTAAATCACACAAGGAATTCTCTGCCATTGCTTGGGTGCAGGGAGTGGCTTTATAGGATGTGATCCTTTGTTGGTTTTGTCTAAAAGAAGGCAGGTCTTGCCTGTCAAAGTAAACACAGCTGGGATTGAGATCAACTGAAGGACATGACAAACATGCAGTCCTCCTGCTGAGAAGGCCTAGCCCCCACACCCCAAAGACTAGACTTGGATTGTGAACTGTCAGAGCATAGAGACCAGGCTTAGTGTGATCTTATTTGGGGTATGTCTACCCACCCCTCAAGAAATGAAGGACTGATTGCAGCATGGATAGACATATCCCATCACCAACAACAACGATGGGCTCAGTGCCTGTTGATGTCCCAATGTCTCCCTCACTATTTCCTTCTATCTTCCTCTGTGCAGTGTGGAGTAGCTTAATTTCTGTAGACTAGCTCCACACCAATCTACTATATCATCTACCCATTCTCTGTGGGGTCTGCCTTTTCTATTCAAACCGTCCATTATGCTGAATACCAGGCTCTTGACTTTTCTCTTGTCATTCATTCTGCAGATATACCTGAATAGCTATAGCTTCCATTATAACCTTCTTCAGTAGGTTCTCTTTTGACTGTATCTTCCTATATTATTCCTCGCTGGTAACCTTCTGCATTCATCCTATGCTCAGGATCTTTCTATAATAACTCCTCTTGAATGCCAATATTCTTCTTTTTTAATCTTTTATTATCACCCATGTCTCACATCTGTACAACATGCTGCTAAATACGCACATTTTCAAGATACTCAGCTTCATTCCTAAGCTAATCACTTTGCTTTTCCAGATTTTTTCCATCACCTTCAAATTCACTCTTGCTTTTGCTATTGTAGTCACTATTTCCTTCTTACAGTCTAGATCACGGCATGTTGCTCCTAGATAAGTGAACTTCTCAACTTTCTCTAGTTCAATCCCATCTACACTGATCTTCCTTCCTATTTCCTTATCTCCAAATACCATTGGTTTGATTTTATCAGTCTTCATAATCAGTGCATACTGCTTCCCTTCCTCATAGCATCTGCATCATTCTCTCTAGCTCCTCATCATCTTCCTCAATAACTATTTCATTCACGAACCTCAAGTTGTTAATTTTCATCCCATGTACTTATATCCCTTCTACCTCTTCCTTGATCTTGTCCAGTGCTCTTGCCAGGTGCATGATGAAGATACTTGGCGATATTGGATGTCCTTGTCTCCTACCTCTACTCATTCTAAAACAATTTCCCAACTCTCCCCATGTTCTCACCACTACCTCCTCATTGTTGTTGATATCCTTCAACAACTGTATCAGTCTGTTATCCACTCCAAACGACTCCAACTCCATCCAAGTCACTTTCTGATATATACTGTCGAATGTCTTCTGAAAATTGATGAAGCAATTGTAGATATTCTTGTTCTTGCATTAAGCTTTCTCCACTATCAGTCTTAATGACAATATCTGCACCTATGTTAGCTTTAATTCTGGTAGCACCAGGAATAATATCAGTGAAGACCCTGTCCCAAAGATTTTATAGTTAGAGCAGGTTGGAAACCAAAATTTCTACTCTGCGGGAAACACCAAAATTCCCCACACCCCAATTCCACATAAAAAGAGTTCTGAATCAGAAAGAAAAGGCAAACTTTATAAATTTCCAACAGAACAAAAATTCTGAGAAATAAGTTTCAGGCCATTTAATATTTTATTTTCATAAAGTTGTAATGCTAAATGCAATATAATCAATCACTATATAAAATACAATACTTTAACATAAAAGTCAAAACAAAAATGAATTGAAATGATCAAAATGAAACAATTTTACCTTACCACAATGAAATGTTTTGACAACATTCAGACAAGAAAGCTAGTATGATTTGTTTAGATTTTTTCCTGTCAAAAATTTATCAGAAATGACATGTTTCATGGGAACATTTTGATTTAGACAAAACTATGTTCTGACAGAAAACTGTTTCATCAAAACTTTTTTGACCGATTCTATTTACAGTCTAAATTTATAAAATAGCAGGTAGCTATATTCTGGTGTTAGGACTAGAAAGAAGAAGGGTAATAAAAATAAAAGTAAGTGACAATTAATGCAGTTACAGTGGTAATTACAATGTTTCTCCATTGGGATAATGCCTTTTATGTAATCTACTTGAACCACACCTACACACACCACTACTGAACACCTCTTAGCCACAGCGAAATACTTCCTCACATGTCTTTCTAGCTTCAGCTGTGTTTGTGCAGCACCTGGCACAATAGAGTCCTGGTTCATTACTGGGGCTCATAGGAAATATGGTAATACAAATAATTGATTATAATGATTGTGAATGATAAAGGTAAATGTAATTAATATAATTCCTATAAAGATGGCAGGTAGTATATTTGGCTAGTCAACTGAAATAAAGTTATAGAATCATAGAAGTGTAGGACTGGAAGGGAATTCAGTTGCCCAATCCCTTGTAATCAAGGCAGAATTTAGACTGTGTCTGAACTGCAGACTTTTGTCAATGTGGCTTATTTTGACATTATAATGTCTAAATAAGTAATGCAGGAAAATCAGCCACAACATTATCTTATCTCAAATTATCCTGCTTGGCTGTGTGAACACTTTGAGGAATTTTGTTGGAAAAAAAAGTTTAAAAAAATAGTGTAGACAAGTGCTACAAGTGCTAAGGAATAATTAGACCATTCCGTGCATGTGTTTGTGTAACCAGTTCTCAAAAACCTGCAGTGACAGAGAATCCACGACTTCCCTGGACAATTTGTTCCAGGGTTTAACTACCCTGATAGTTAGAAGCTTTTTCCTAAATTGCCTTTGCTGCTGTTTAAACCCATTGCTCAGTGTCCTAATCTCTGAGATTAAAGAAGAACAATTTTTATCCTTCCTCATTGTAACAGCCTTATGTATTTGAAAACAGTTATGTTCCCTTCATGTTCTCTTCTCAGAGTAAAGACACCCATTTTTTTCATTCATTCCTCATAGGTTATGTTTTCTAAATCTTTGATCATTTTTTGTCCCTCTCCTCTGGACTTTCTTTAATTTGCCCACATCTTTTCTGAAATATGACGCCCAGAACTAGCCACAATTCTCCAGCTGAGGCCTTATCAGAATGGAATAGAACAAAAGAATTATTTCTTGTGACTTGCTTAAAACACTCCTGAAAACATATCCCAGAATGATGTTTTTCTTTCTTTACAACAGTGTTACATAGATGTAATATATCACATATTTAGCTTATGAACCACTCTATCACCCAGATACCATTGACAGTAAAGGTTGAACTGCTCTTGTCCAGCACCCTCAGGACCTGGACAATGCCAAAACAGAGGATTTGCCAGACCACAGAAGGTCAGTGTTGTCTAGCAGCATTGCCAACAGTTCCACTGCTTGCCAGGCTCTTAGAAGATGTTTAGGGGGTCACTTAGAGCTACATAAGAGCCCAGAACTTTGGGCTGGTGGCTGTAAATTTTATGGCTATGTCTACACATGCCCCCTCCTTTTGGAAGGGATATATAAATGAAGCCGGTCAAAAATGCTAACGAGTCACTGATAAGAATATTCAGCACCTCATTTACCCAATGACGACCACCCAGGGTGTCAAAAGTGCTGCTTTTGAATTGCAAACTAGCCATGTAGATGGGGTTTCTTCAAAAGGAAACCCCATCTACATGGCTAGTTTGCAATTCGAAAGCATCACTTTCAATGCTCCGGGTGGTCGCCATTATGCAAATGAGGCACTGGATATTCATATCAGCTCCTTATTAGCATTTTCAACCCACTTCATTTACATGCCCCTTCCAAAACAGAGGGGCATTTGTAGGCATAGCCTATGAGACTGCTTGAAACTTGGACATCCAGCTAATTAAATCAAGCCAGATCATGTATGTTGGTGGACCAGAGAGTGCCAGACTAGAGAGGTTCTACCTGTATTCCCTGCTAGACAGACAATTTCCATTTTGTGTGTGTGCAAATGATTGTTCCTTCCTAAAAGAACTACTTTACATTTGTCCTTATTAAATTTCATCCTATTTATTTCAGTCCATTTCACCAGTTTGTCTATTTTGAATTTTATTTCTATCCGCTAAAGCACTAGCAACCCCTCTCCACTTGCTATCTTCTGCAAACTTTATAAGTGTATTTTCTATGTGATTATCTGAATCCTTGATCCCTGCAGGATCGCTCTCATTATGCCCTTGCAGCATGATTGTAAATCACTGTTAAGCACTCCCTGGGAAAGGTTTTCCAGACAATTACACACCTAACATTGAGGTAAATTTTCTTACTTTGTAACAAAACAAACCAGCAATCATGTAGCACTTTAAAGACTAACAAAATAATTTATTAGGGGATGAGCTTTCGTGGGGCAGACCCACTTCTTCAGATCTGGAGATATAGCATTTCCAGTACAGACTTACATTTACGTAACAGAGAGATCCAAAAAAGAAATTAAATAAAAACTGACAAATCCGATACATTGAACTCAAGATAGGGTGAGGGGTATGAGATACTAATAAGTGTCCTGCCTAAGATCATTACGAATACCAAAGGAAGAGAAACAGTCCCTGTAATGCATGATATAATCGCTGTCTCTGTTGAGACCAGGTATTAATGTATCGAATTTGAGTATGAACTCCAGTTCAGACATCTCCCTTTGTAATCTGCTGTTAAAGTCTCTTTGTTGCAGGACACATATTCTCAGGTCTTTAACAGAATGGCCCACTCCATTGAAATGCTCACTGGCAGGTTTAATTGTATTCAGATTCAAAATGTCTGCTCTGTGTCTATTCATTCTTTGGCAAAGTGTTTGTCCAGTTTGTCCGATGTACATAGCAGAGGGCATTGCTGTCACATGATGTCATATATAACATTGGTTGAAGTACAGGAGCATGGGCCCCTGATCTTGTAATTAACACGGTTAGGTTCAGTGATGGTATCTCTAACATAAATATGTGAACAAAGTTGATAATGGGGTTTGTTGCAAGGAAAAGTCCCAGGATTAGTACTACTGTGGTATGGCCTGTGGTTGCTAGTGAGTATTTTCGTTAGGTTAGGAGATTGTCTACAGGAGATAACAGGCCACTCACCTCGGGCTTGTCTACACTTGCCCCCAACTTAGCAGCAGGCATGTTAATCAGGGCAATGGGAGATTATAAACAAAGTGCTGCAGTGAAAAAATGAAGCACTACATTAGGTTAATTCTCCCCCATGGCAACTTTGAAGTATTGAACTTCGAAGTGCCCACGCTACTTCAAAATTTTTTGAGGAGTAAAGGGACTTTGAAGTTGCATGGGCACTTTGAAGTGCTTGTGGCTACAAGCATGCCAGCACTTCGAAGTCTGACACTTTGAAATTGCTGCGGGGGAGAATTAGCCTAATGAAGTGCTGCGTATTCACTGCAGTTCTTCATCAGTAATCTCCCATAGCCCTGATTAACATACCCTGTTCGAAGCTGGGGGCCAGGGTATACCCAACCCTAGGGCTTTCTGGAGTGTTGCATCATGTTCTAGTATAGGTTGCAGGTTTTTGATGATGAGCTGCAGGGGTTTGGAGGCTACAGGTAATGACAAGTGGTGTTCTGTTATTGACCTTCTTGGGCCTATCTTGAAGTAGCTGGTTTCTGGGTATTCACCTGGCCCTGTCAATCTGTTGGGTTTTTTTTCACCCCTTAGTTTGAGTAAGAGAAGGTTTCGTGACACAGTATCGAAACCCTTCTTAAAGTCAAGATATGCCACATATGCTATCTCCCATCTACAAGGCTTTTTACTCTGAAAACAAGATATTAAGTTGATTAGACACATTGTGTTCTTGACAAATCCACATTGTCTGTTACTTAGTTCTGGGTATCTGCAAATTGATTGCTTAATTATTTGCTCCATTAGCTTTCTGGTAATGGAAGTTGAACTGACTGGTCGGTAATCCCCTGGGTTGTCCTTATTCCCCATTTTCTGGATTGGCACTATATTTACTGTTTTCCAGTCCTCTGGGATCTCGCCATTAATGGCTCTATGTTATTTAGCTCTAACTGCCTCCTTGAGTATTTCAGGATGTAGTCATCAAGCCATGGTGACTTGAAAATGTTAAACTTGCCTAAGTAATTTTTAGCTTGTTCTTTCATAATTTTAGCCTCAGATCCTAACTCCTGTTCAATGGAATTCATTATGATAGACATCAGATTGCTACTAACATTTTTGGTAAAAACTGAAACAAAGTTATTAGTCATTTAATAAGCGCAGGATTCCCATTCTATTTGTAGTACTCAGAGGCACTGAGACCTGATCCGGGGTGAGTAAAGTCTCTGCTCTACAGCCTCAGATGTGCACCAGCTGGCCTTTAGCTCATGTTGCAGCATGCCAGGCTTTAGAACACATGCTCACAGGTTCTACCCCTGGTGCTGGCAACCCAGGTCTGTCAGAGTTAGAATTGGGAGCTTGTCTGGGATGAACTACTGGAAGGTCTCGAAAGCTCAGAATGTGCTTCCTCAGCCCAGGGAAGCATCCCAGAGGCACTGAGACTCTATCCGGAGTGAGTAAAGTTTCTGCTCTACAGCTGAGTGCCAGCTGGCCTTTAGCTCATGTTGTAGAGTGCAGGGCTTTAGACCCTATACTCGCAGATTCTATCCCTGGTGCCCGCAACCCAGGCCTGTTGGTGTTTCGTATTGACTGTATTGTGAGTCTCATGGTATTTGCTACATTTTTAAAGCTTCATCCCAGAAATTTACATGAATAGATAAAAAATTCTGTTATTTTTCTTTCTTTCGTAAGATTCTAGCCTTCATGACTACCAAGGAAAACTTGGAATTCTGACCCCTTTACCCCAATGGTTGAAAAATCAGAAAATAAGACAACTTCCACTCCAAAAAGCCTTTTTATTTTTATTATGATTTTAAGTCAATCTCATGATTTCTACATAGTTAGGGCAGGAAATACTGCCGGAGTTTTGTGTATACCAAACATTAGTAGTTTTATCCAGTTTCTAGGGACAGTCGTGGCTCTTGGTATTTGTATTCACTGGGGCCTGACCTTAGATTTATTTGCATCTGTGTTCAGAATCTTGCTTGTCTTCCAAAAGAACTGCTTAAGGTCTTATACAGAGGCATAAAAGACTCTGGCATTTCCCATATAAAATAATTTTTACCTGAATGTTTTGAATACTATACCAGGTATCCATAGTCAACTACATCCATGTTACTGATCAGTTCTTTGCCATCTTACTGAGGTAAATCTAGGCACTCACAGATTTGTCAAGTATTGATTTAAAGCCAAACTTTGAGGCCTGCACCAAGGCTGAATAAACAGATTTGGCTTGAAGAGTTTCTGCAGAAGTCTGAGAAGATCTGAATCCACCCATTCTCCTACTACACAGTGTGGACTAGCCTTGGGGCTAAAATAGCCTACCCATCTGTTGCTCATAAAGTCCACTTCAAGTTGATGAGGCCACTGGACATAGAGCTTGGTGGGAGTTTTGGAACAAATGGCTTTTTATTGAAAAATGTTGGCTCAATGCAACTGAAACTGTTCACAACAAATGGTTGGGTTCAACAAATTTCCTAACTTATAAAAATGTCTGGGGGTGGTGGGGGAGGGGGAGGCTGTTCAGAATTCTGTGAATGTTTTCTTTTGACATTTTCAAAGTCACAAATTCTGGCTTTCCAGTTCAAAGTGACTATTTTCATGTAGGACATGCAAGCACATAAGACAAAAAACTGAAAAAGAGAAAGAAGTTAAAATTGCAATGTTTATCATATCTTACAGTTTGATCCCTATTTGAGATGTAAAAAAAAAATTCTCTCTCTTGAAAATCTTTAGTGGCTGGGAAAACCGTTTTCTATCCACCTACTCATGCGATGTGTTGCTGACCAATGTTGCTTCTGAGATTTTCCATCTATATTCAGTTTTTTATCAATCCAAATGCAGGATAAATTTCTTACATGCACTGAGGCATGTCTGAATGAGTACCACCAGTAGAAACAAAACCCAGCTGTGGGGGCTCTGCTAGTGAGCTGGGCATTGTTCGAATCTCCTCTGAGTGGCTGCACAAACACACAGCTTAGATGGAACCCTGGTGCTTGCTACCCTCCAACCTGTGCCCAGCACACAGACCTTTCCATTCATGGAAAGCAGAGAGCTCCACTGTGCACAGGTGAGTTGGAATCCTTTTATGTGCTCCTTCCATTCTGCCCCTCATGTTCTGTATGTACATCATTCCCACTGTAATCAGGCAGTGTGTATCTCCTTGCATATGGCAGGGAAAATCCTGCCACTCTAAAACTTTCTTTGATTATTTCCAGAATATTAAAATCTTATAGTTTAAAGGGCAAGAAAATAACACCACCCTCTCATCCAAATGCTGCAAAACCACTTTCAGTGCCTCTCTATAATGGAGAACTTGCTTTCCTTAAGGGAAGAAGCATGCAGATGATATACTGATTTAGGATTTGGGTGGAGTAGACCACAAAGGAATAAACTGAAAACATATGGAGTGAATGATTTGCAAAATAAAAAAAATGTGCTTCAATATCTCTATAGATAGATCTGGAAATATAAATATATAATATAGTTTACTCGTGAAACAAAGCACAGATGATTTGGCCACATTTAGGCCAAACCAAACACTCACATTAAACATTGCACTTGGCCGCATTTCAAAACAGGCAGCAGCAGCCACATTGCGAGAGAAAGGGACTGCTTGCCAAAATTGCGTCAGACACACATTAGCGAAGGAGGAAATGAGTTTACTTGAGCCAGCTGGGACATGAGAGGGGCTGGGTCTTGCAATGAATTGTGGGAAAGGGTTCCCCCTTCTGAAAGGTTTGCAAAGTTCAGCCAAAGCTTTACAAAAAAGACCAAACTCCAAAGAAGAAAAGATTTTTTGTTCATTACTGTATCTGCCATGAGAAGAATAATATCACCAATCAGCTAAATCCATGAGGGTAGTTAAAAGAAAGGGAGATGCAAAGTTTTATATTGGCAGAAATGGACTGAAGCCTCTTTTGGACAAACAACATCATTATAAAAGGAGCTTCACAGAATCACAGGGCTGGAAGGGACCTCAGGAGGTCATCTAGTCCAGCCACCTGCTTCAAGCAGGATCAACCCCTACTAAGTCATCCCAGCCAGGACCTTGTCCAGCAGGGACTTAAAAACCTCAAGGGATGGAGAATCCACCACCTCTCTAGGCAAGGCATTCCAATGCTTCACCACCTGCCTGGTGAAGTAGTTTTTCCTAATATCTAACCTACACCTTTCCGTCTTCAACTTCTGACCATTACTCCTTGTTCTGCCATCTGACACCACTGAAAGCAGTTTCTCACCCTCCTTTTCAGAGCTCTCCTTCAGGAAGTTGAAGGCTGCTATTAAATCACCTCTAAGTCTTCTCTTCTGTAAACTGAACAAGCCCAAATCCCTCAGCCTATCCTCATAGGTCTTGTGCTCCAGATCCTTAATCATTTTTGTTGCCCTTCACTGAACCTGCTCCAGTAACAACTACTGCTTATTGCTAGAACACAAGTAGATAGATTTTCATTAGGAGTGGTCTTATTGTTGGGATAAATTTACATGTAGGATCTAAGCTTTGGAGAAAATATGGAAGGGAACAATTTTCTCAAAATGCTATCATTTTCTTGTAAATATAGATAAAACCTGGAGGGTGTAAGTGGGTAGATATGGAGGGGGACAGCAGATCAAATCTTGACTTCACTGAAATTGCAGGCAAAGCTCCCACAAACTTACATAAGAACAAAACAACAGTCCGGTAACACTTTAAAGACTAACAAAGCAATTTATTAGGCAATGCGCTTTCCTGGGGCAGACCCACTTCTTCAGATGTCTTCTGTCCCACGAAAGCTCATCACCTAATAAATTATTTTGTTAGTCTATAAAGTGCTACTGGACTGCTTTTGTGTTTTGATAGTATATAGACTACCACGGATATCTCTCTGTTACTTTACATAAGAACATAAGAAAGGCCACACTGGCTCAGCCCAAAGGCCCATCTAGCCCAGTGTCCTGTCTTCCAAAGTAGCCTATGCCAGATGCCACAGAAGGAGTGAATAGAACAGGTAATCACCAACGTAATCCCTCTCCTGATATCCATTTCCAGTCTGACAAACAGAATCTAGGGACCACATTCCTACCTATCCTGGCTAACAGCCATTGATGAACCTAACATCCATGAATTTATCTAGTTATTTTCCAAACTCTGGTAGGCTGTGTCTACACGTGCCCCAAACTTCGAAATGGCCATGCAAATGGCCATTTCGAAGTTTACTAATGAAGCGCTGACATGCATATTCAGCGCTTCATTAGCATGCGGGCGGCAGCGGCGCTTCGAAATTGATGAGCCTTCCAGCCACGCGGCGCGTCCAGATGGGGCTCCTTTTCGAAAGGGCCCCACCTACTTCGAAGTCCCCTTATTCCCATGAGCTCATGGGCCATTTCGAAGTTTGGGGCACGTGTAGACACAGCCGTAAAGTCCTGGTCCTCACAACATCCTCTGGCAAGTGGTTCCACAGGCCTACCATGCACTGTCTGAAGAAATACTTTCTTTTGTTAGTTTTAAACCTGCTACCCATTAATTTAATTTGGTTACCCCTAGTTCTTATGTTATGGGAAAAAGTAACTCAGAATTGATCTTCCAGGGTTCCACAAAATTGAACCCCTGTTTACTTCTGTGCTCTCCGGAAGAGAGTTTAAGACTTCTGGTGTTTGGGAACCTGCCCTCCTCCAGTCCTTCAAAAATCTCAACTTAAAATCGGAGGCACAGATTTAGGTTCTTTTTTTTAGCCTTTTAAATTTTTTCATCCCTGCTGTTTGTTTTCGTCAATGCGGGCAGAAGTTGTCATTGGTCAGAATTGAGTAATGAAACTTTATCCTAGCCACAACACTTACATTAGGGCTAGGAGCGTGGAGATATACAACCACTATTAGGGCTAGGAGATACACAACCACTATGGACCAGATTCTGTTGGTGAGAGAGACATGCTTTTGTGCTTACATACAGCCTTTCTTCAAGGTCAATGTGGCAGTTCTGATTCCTTGAAGAAGCTGCTCAAAATTCGTCTGGAGTGTTTACCCTAAAATCAACGGTATCACAGTCCTTATCATTAGTGCTAAATATCTATTCCCCACAAATATGGGTAATGAATTGTTTCTCTGTCTTAAAGCTTAGAAAACTGATTAGGGAATTTGACAGACTGAGCTGATCAAAAAGCAAAGTGTACATTTTCTGATTAATAACAGCTAGCTCTGACATATCGCTGACTGGTACTAATTATCAAAGTAGAGGAGGTCAGTATTGCTATTTATAATGGGGCTAAAGAGGTAAAGAAATTTCTCTGAGGTTACCCTGAAGACCAGTGGCAGAGCCATGCAAAGAACACAAGTCTCCTTAGTGCCAATTCAATAATCTGTTCACGACGTCACATTGCCTATCTGAAACACCTGTTACTTTTTCTAAAGACTGTGCCTGCAAGATTTACAGCTTCACACCCCAGAACTTAATAGAAAATCAGACTGTTTGAAAATTTGAAATATTTCAAATGACCTGATATCAGGGCTGTGTGGCCAGATGAGCGTGTTTTCCACTCTTGAGGCATGTCTATGCTACTTGCAGAGACTTGACTGAAGTACACACAGGTGTTACTACACTAGCTTTTGATCTAGCTACTTTAAATAACAACAGCAATAAGGCAACAGCATCACAGGCTAGCTGCTTGAGTACATACCCAAGCTGCCAGACCAGTTTATACCATCCATGTGGCTACAATTTCATTGCTACTATTCAAGCTAACTAGATCAAAGTGAGCTGGGATATGTCTTAGGCCTGGTCTACACTGGGGATCAAAGCTGATCCCAGATATGCAATCCTAGCCATGTTCTTAGCATAGCTAGAATCGGCATATCAGGATTGACTTTGTTCTCTGGTGCAGATCAGGGATCTTCAGGCATCAGCATGGAGTACCAGGGTCAACAGTTGAGCCCAGAGAGATTGATCACAGCATTACCAACCTCCGCACCTGCCATAAGTATAAACACACCCTGAGTGGGCTGAAGTCACGCCTCTGGTTTGCAGTCTGGAGATAAAAGTTTCTGTTTGTTCAGCATAATTCCTTGAAACACTGTGAGGGGCAATACTAGTTTCTTCAGGAACCATAAATGTACTCTGGCATGTATTTTGCTACATTTGAGTGTAGAGATGTTTCTTTTTGAGGTATAATTATTTACGTAGACTTGAAGTTATTTGCTCCTTAAATCTGTTGTGATGTGTGCTCTACATACTTCTGAAATATTCCTCATTTTGGGGGATTTCACCATTTAAGGCCAAGGTTACATAGCTACCAAACTAAATTGATTCCCTTGCTTTTACTGCTAAAAATTATTTGCATCAGAATTAATGAACCATGAAATTGAGGCTAAAGATTTAATTTACAGTAAAGAAAGGAATCCCACAGGAATGCCTATGTTAATAATTGGAAGCTGCAGTGTCTAATCCATATTCTGTAGATATCATGGGCCAAACTGATAGCAGATGTAACACCGATGGTGCTACATCTGGATGAAGCTAGCCCTGTGTGGTTTGCTTTGACAGGTCAGGCTTCCTTATGGATTACATATGCTGAAATGCCTACGGGTTCTCTGAATAGTGTCGTCACTGTAAAATGCAACAGCTGTGGAGTACTCTGCAGGGTTCCGACTACAGCTCATTACAGTGCTAGCTGGACTAGTGTCAGCAGTTTAGGTCATTGAATGTCTCTAGGGAAAGAGTGTGGATGATCATTCCACATTGTATCATGGCATGGGATATATTTTGTTTCCAGCCTCCTTTGTTGCTGTCATCTAGGTTTAACACTGTCAGCATGCTGTTTGGTTTGGAATTTCCAGAAGGAACAGTAATGAAGACTTAGCTCTGTTTAATGGCAGGACTGAGATTCTGGAAACTGAGTATAAAGAGACTGAGACTTGATAAGGAAGGTGAAGAGAAGCCCATGAAAGTGTCCTGATCTTGTAGAGATTGAAGCCTTATTAATGGCTGAAAGTGATCATCAGCTTTTTAGGGCAGTCAATATCACTCACTATGTATTTATGATGTACCTGGAGCAATGGTTCCCAATCTAAATAGGAGTCACTTGATGCTATCATATTACTATTATTACTATAATATTTGAATCACAGTAGTGTTTTGTGGCTTCAACTGGGGATCCATTACAGCTGGACCTGTAAAACATAAAAAAATCAGGTGTCTTCTGTGCCCCAAGTAACTTACAATGTAAACAGTGCTAATAATTTTGAGTTCTGATAATTCTCCATAAAGAAAATCTTGATAATTACCATTCACACTTCTAAAGTTTCACGATCTTCCACACATGACCTTTTCTCATGTGCAGGAAACCTGCTTTGGGGATGGAAAATATATTTTCCTGCTCACCTATAAATGAAACCAGTTCCCGTCCACCTGAAAAATTACATGCGGCCTGTAACGTCTCTTCTCTGGACATAACTAGAATACCTTTCTTTGCCTGGGTTCATGTGATTTAAAGGAAGACACTGTAAACTAAGAGTTGTTAATGCTAAAGAAAGTAAGTATAAGTATGTTATAAAGTTTTTTGTTAACTTTTATCATGTTTTCACCTGAATGAAAGTCCATCCTTTGGCAGTTTGCAGCATGTTCACTACAGCCTGAGTAATTTAGAGAACTCTTTGATATTGGCAATGATCCACCGGCTGTGTGCTAGGAAAAATCTCAGACTGCTGCAACTAGTGCAAATTTGGTAGAGTGCCTGAAATATTCCATTGTGGGAAAGACTGCTAGGTTTTTCTGACTAAGCTGGTATCTTAAAAGTTATTTAAGATGTGACCATGAGTTCATTGGCACAATGTAGACTCATACCAGTATGATTTTTTAAAACTATATAGTCTCTTATCCAGGATTAGTATTAATATTTATTCCTTATCTTCCATAATAAAAATAACTTGCTAAAGTAATGTGCTATGTGTGTTGACTAGGATTCTTTTTCTGGAAACTATTTTTTCTTTTTTTCCTGAATTTAAAAGAAGTTCAGCCAAAGATTATGCTCTAAGCCTCATCCCCCCAAAAAGCTTTTTCTTAAAGAAGCTATGTTCAATAAAACTAGTCATTTTTTTCAGTAGCTCTAAAACAAAATTCATGTCACCAAAAAAGTATTCAGATCAGATGCAAAAACTTTATAATAAACAGTGCACAAATAGATTTACATGCTTTTAAATAAATAAATAGGGAAGAGAAATTAGAAAAGTTCTCAAGGACTTACATTTCTCACTTTTTATGCTATTCTATAAATGAATCCTCAATCTTACAAATCCTTCCTCATCTGAGTAGTGTCTTTCAAGTCAACAGAATGATTGTAAGTGCTACTCACATGACTCAGAGTTTGCATGATCAAGCCCCTATGTAAATATTTTTCTCTTGTGCATAAGGATGAATGAAGCAGCAAAAAAGCTCATTTAATTTTCTTATCCTGGAAAGCAAAATATAAGTATTTAGGTCTCCATATTGTAAAGGCCAGATACTCAAGGCAGTACTAACTTTTGCCAGTAACACAAGTCCCCTTGGGTTTGTCCTACCAGATCAGATAGCTGGACAACAGTAGATTATAGCTACACTCCTAACTAACTCTGGATCACCCTCCTACACCCAGGAGAGGGCCAAGAACCAGTGCTGTACATTCAATTGCACAGCCCAGAGAATTATTTTTTTCAAGAGGTGTTACCCTCCAGTGGATAGTATTTGTCCCTTAAACTTTTTCATCTTGGCAGGTGCAACCAACTTATGTGCTGCAAAGTTCAGCTGCACCTATGGCTTTACCACCTATCCCTTAATAATGGCTGGCAACCTGCCCTCCAGCAGGGGTGAGTGTTTGCCATCTCCGTCTGTCATGGACCCAGTTCTTCCTCACTGGCATTCACCAGAAAGTACATTTCCTCAATGCAGTTGATGTGGCACAAGGTATCCATAACACCAATACTACCTCAGTAATTCACACAAATCTCAACTTAGAGAAGACTTACTTCTAGTGCTCTCACATCTCACCCTGTATCCTTACAAATGGACTGCCCAATTGCAGATCAGGTTTTCCCACAAAATAACATGATATATAGTGATTTAGGAAGGAGTTGTATTGGCAAGTCAGCAATCAAAGAAACTCATCTTAACCCAACAGTCAAACAAATCTACTGACTGAGGTATAGCAGTCATATGCCATAGCACCATAACATGAAATTTTAAAATAATATTATAATGCAGTTGATCAAATTTGCATGAAACTTCCAACAGTCTCCTAGGCACTTTACTTCCCACTTGAGTTGTAACAGGCTACTTTTAAACTGTAGTGTCCTTTGTGAACCAAATTGGGGGAAAGGACACCAGGGGGCTTATTCATCAGTTAATAAAGGAAAAAAGTTCATTATTGAAAGAGTGGTCTGTGAGAGAAGACTTTTCTCCCCTGGAAATATTCATGTTCAAAATCTTCTCATGCATCTAAAGTTGGAACTTCAAGAAAAGGAGACACTCCAAATAGATAGCCCCTTGAGACATTTTTAGAAAATGTAGGCCAGTTAACAATATCCAGCTATGTGGCATTCTAGCAAAAATAAAATCTTTTCTGTGTGAACTACTGGGTGGTGTACTGTTACTTTAGTTCTCTCAAAAATATGATCAGCTGTATTCTTGCATCTTGTGTTTTACTCTGCACAGTCATGAATTCCTAGATGAAGGAAGGAATTGCCATATCAGAATCTACCAGTGCTTCATTTAGCCCATTATTTTTCCTCCAGGAGTAACCTACACCTGACGCTTCAATAGAAGCTGAAAAACTACCATTTATATATGCAGCCAATTAATACCATATTAATAATTTAATTTGCACTCAGTTGAGACAACATAGTATAATTTTTCAGTGGCCTATAGTACAATTTTTAGGGCTTGTCTACACTTCCACCTTCCTTTGAAGGAAGGATGCTAATTAGGGTGTTGGGAGTTTACTAATGAAGTGCTGCTGTGCAAAGGCAGCACTTCATTAAGCAAATTCCCCCCATGGCAACTTTGAAGTTTTAAACTAGCCTTGGCTCACCCGCCAGTACTTTGAAGTGCTGGGGCAACTTCGAAGTCCCTTTACTCCTCAAAATATTGATCTCCCATGATCTGGCAATTCTCTCATCCAAGGGCAGAAACAACTAATTGCATAGTGCTTCAGCTGACCAGCAACTTAAACCCCCCGCCATCCCAATGCACCCAAACCGCAGCAACTTAACCCCTGCCCCGCCAGCCTCGTGCTCCTAAACTGCTGCAGCCTAACCCCTTCCCCCTACATGGACCCAACCCACCACCATGTTTTAACCCTCCCTCCCACTCATGTCCCCAAACTACCCCCCGCCTTTAGCCCCCCACAACCCCAGGTTCACTTACCTTTCAAAAGCAGCACCCCCTGCTGGCACTCTGAGCACTTGAAACCAATCAGAGACTTTTACGTGTATTTTAGTAGGAATTTAGTGTCTCTCTTACGAGTTTTCGCCTACGAGGAAAAAGTTAGGAACCAATTGTGCTCGTATGGTGAGGGATGAGTATATATTCATATTTCAGATGCTTATTCTATATGGCTGCATCTACACTGACCCTTAGTGGCTGTAGCTTGATGCAAATTAGCAGTGTTGAAAATGCAAGTGACATATCATTTGCATATTCTCATAAATAATTTGAATATTCATGCAAGATCTCCCTGCTGGCAGAGGCTGCTGCCGGCAGAAAACAAGTAGTGTGTAGATGTGGTTCTGCTGGCAAAAACCCCCTTTGCTGGCAGTCTCTTATCCCTGATTTTTTCCAGGCGTAAGAGGCTGTAGACCAAAGGGATTTTTGCTCGAAGAACCACATCTGCACTGCTTGTTTTCTGCCAGCAGTACCCTGTGCCAGCAAGGTGATCTCATACAAATATGCAAATAGCTGTGTGAATATTCAAATGAGTGACTATTTGCATTTTCAAGACCACTCATTTTCATCAAGCTGCTGGCAGTACAGCTCAGTGTAGATACAGCCTAGGTGTCCTTTGCCCTTGTGGAGAAGTCCTTTTGCCATTCAGCCTCTTTAGCCTATGCCATGTTCCTAATTCAGGTGGTGTAACCTCGGAGCCTGATAGTTGAAATGTTAAAATCCATTTTATTTCCTGGCAAGTAGCAATTGGGTTGATTTATGAAGACAGAGTAGTGATAGGACCTCATAGAACATGAGGGAAACCATAATTGTTTACAGTCCCACTCTGCAGTTCCCAGCCAAGAAACTTTCACTCTGTGCAATCTGTTTGTAGAACGTGTTTCCATGCCTCCTAGAAACAAATACACTTGATGCAGTTGAATGTGATGTCTCCCTGCGTACAAAAACTAGAGACTGTTCCAGCCCACGCCACTAGATATGTAAATGCTTTGCACTAGGTTGAATTCCCAACATTCAGGAAAATCATTTGTTGTACCATACAGAGGATCGCTTGCTGTAAATCCGGAATAGCTACCCTGACTTAGTCCATAAAGTTACCCTGGCTAAATTAGATCCAAGAAGATTTTTGCTTTCTCTTTTATTGCGATCTTTGCTTAGTAGTCTTAAATCCTGCAGTAACCCAACCAAAAGAAATCCTCCTTAGCTCCTATTGCTCACTATCAAGTAAAGTAGCATAAGGAAGACAAAGCTCTTAGACTCACACTGAGATAGATGTGCCACTCCCATGGGAGCATTTGTGGGAACAGCTGACTCCAGACGCTTCTCTTGGAAAGGGCCTAAGAGCGAGAGTGCAATAATGGACACATTTGACACGAAAGTTTCAGGAAAAATGATCATCAGCTGCACAGTAAAGTCTCCCCTGGATTCCCCTGTTAAAAGTCTGAGGTAAATTAAGCACATTCCTCTATGGCAAGATGCCCAAGACTTCTGGGAAGTATATTCAAATAATCACTGTACCAAGAAAATCAGCAACACTTCAAAACTGTACAGTGTACAGGCTATAATTAGGGATGTTGATCTACCCACAGTTTTATGCTTAAAGTTCCTTTGGAAACTCCGGACAATAAAAGGAAGCAACATCCTCAATGCACTTCAAGATGTTTTCTATTTTGGTGAATGAATGATCCCAGGAATCCACCCTAAGCATAAGCTAATAATTGCTTTCTCATCTGGACTTGTTTACAACCCCTTTTGCTTCCATACACTCCTTTCCCATTATTTCCACACATTATATGTTCCTATTCTATAAATGATAGGTACTCAGAGGTGACATTCAAATTCTCACTTGGCACGTGTCCTGAACAAACAGAAAATGCTTCACTGTAGCAGGAGAGATGAAAATTCAACGAGTCATCCTGCTGCCAGTAACTGAGATGAAATTCAATCAAGTCCTGGGTTGTATTTTTCCAGAGAGAAAGAGACTTATCTGAGGAGATGCTGAGTGCCTTCAACTTACATAGCTATCACTTGGAGCTCAGGATGCCTAGCACCTTTTAGGAACTACCACAATCTGGTTAAAATTTACCAGATAGAAATTTTCTTACAGATACACTGGGTGGCAGTTTTGTCTCTTATTAGGAAAATGCATAGTATTTCTTTCCAGCCCATACTTAAAATGTTAGAACACTTTGGAGAATGATCTTAATAGTATGTCAAGATGACTCATGCATGTAACAAAGTGGGTCTTTGCCCATGAAAGCTTATGCTCCAAAATATCTGTTAGTCTATAAGGTACCTCAGACTTGTTTGTTTTGAAGATACAGACTAACTCAGCTACCCCCCTGATATGCTCAGGGAATAATTTTCCAACCACTTAGGCAACCATCTTATCATAGCTTCATCTAGGTTGTATTTACTGTCTATAAAAGAAGCAGCACTCACCATATGATAGGTGATTTTGGCCATGAATATTGTGATTGGAGCATGTTTGATAGTATAGAGAGACAAATTCTTCCACCCTTACTGATTATTAGTTATTTACTTCATAAGCAGGGCCACTGATTTCATGGGGTAGCTCACATGGATGAGGGGATACTGGAATCTATCCCTTAATAGTTTTACACTTTTTTTCACGGCCAACTAAATTTTGATTATGGTTATTTTAAATGTCTCCCTGTCAGAAAATGATGTCAATATCTGACTGTATGAGCTACTGGACACACTTACAGTGTGACCCCCTATCTGTTGGTCCCAAGGGCATGGTGCATTTGTACCCATTCAAAGATCAAGCAATTACTAAGTGATCCACTAGGAGTAATTTTACAATAACAATAATAAAAGCCTCTTGTTTTACAGAATGAGGAGCATGACTGAGTTGATGAGAGGCAGTAGTTCACATTTTTGACACCTGAGTGGTCCTGAAATGAGCAAAAGATTACCCATTTTGCATATATTGCATTGTTAAAGCTGTCCCATGTACCCCACTCTTCACATTAACAATAAACAGATGATGCCATTCACATTCTAGCTAACATTATAGTGAAAAAAATAAGTGCAAAACACAAGTATTTATTTTGGGGTCAATTGTCCATGACAGTAAATTGAATACCATAGTGCATAGTTTATAAAATCATAGAGACAGAGATGAAACACAGTGATAAAGTCCTCTAATTCATCTCCCAACTAGTGTGGTGTTGTCCGTAGTAGGGCAACTTCTGTGCTTTCAGGCACCCTAGATTTAAAGGTCCTAAGCAACAAAATGATCAGTTGGCTATGGGGAAATGGAGGATACTTTGTGTGATTGTGTATGAAACATTTTGCTTCACTTGTCATTGTGTACCTGACAAGTTGTGTTCTCAGGACAACAAAACAGACCAGTGAAAATGTGTAAAACAATGTCATGCCACTTGTTTCCACAGTGAAGACAATTTTTTGTGAGATGAGACTGTTCTAATGGGGAAATTATAAAAGTGGCCCCAAACTTGAACAGGCAAGGATAATGATCATAGAATTTTGCATTACACTTTGCATTACAACTATTTTAAAGGGTTCTAACTGTAACTTATGTCTGCTGGAATGACTTACTGCACTGTTCTACCAGGAAAAAATAGATGCCTACAGTACAGTGGCTGGCTGTAGGTGGGGGGGTTTCTCATTACTACCTGTGGTTTTGGCAGCAGAATGAGTTCTGTTCCCATTGTCTCTAAGGAGTTCTGAGTTGCTGCAATCACGAAGCAGCCAAGGACTTGCACAAGATACCATTATGTCTGCCATATCCTCAGTGATGACATTTCATCTTATTTTGACTTTAACAGTTTGCTGTGTTATTTATGAGAGTCATAACATTAGTACCTTTTTATTTCAAAAGTTTTTTTTTGTTTTAGTGGGAAGATTATTGAGGCCCAAAGCTGACTAAAATTCAGAAACAGATTGCACATTTCTCTACAGAAGGACATTCCTGGGTACATTAAATAAGAAAAAAAAAACTAAGGATATAAGCCCTCATGCCTCAGGGTATAACCCAGCCATGAATTGCCTATGGTTAGAAGAATCCTTTGCAATTGACATGTTATTCAATAATTACCACTAATAGATTTTCTTGTGTTTATTTCTGAAATCTCCGATGTCCTACAGCACAGTGTACAAGGTGGACTACTGTTTGAATCCAGTTGGTAATTCCTAGTTCCCCATTGCACTGCAAATTATCTGGGTTACTGGGCTCAACCTCTCTTCCCTATGGCCAAAAGAACACATGCTCCATCCATCCATGACAGGACAGGTTTAGGTTGTTTGAAGAGTCCCGGCATTCTGTTGGCTTATCTTCATCCAGACCCACCAGTGATGGGGAGGATAAAGGAGGCAATTGCCCAAGGGCCCAGTGTTCCAAAGAGGCCTGGAGCTCCAGCCACTGCCACTGCTACTTTGGCTGCAGTGGCAGCCAGCACTCCAGTTTCCTTTAAAGGGAAGATAGGGCCATGGTCCAGGTGGCACTGAGGGCCAAATGCACTGAGATCTGCCCCTTGTGCCCCATCTCTGTCCCTTCCCAGCTTGCCTTGAGACCCATGGTGGTTTTCGGCACTGCTGTCCTCAACCCTTTAGCCTTTTAAACTTGTCCTTTTCACCTCATCCTCCCTAGTATAAGGAGTGAGGACAACAGGTCTTCTCCCTTTCCATCTCCCTTTCCATGTGGTCAAGAGGAGAAGCACTCCTCCTTTTTTCCTTCACTCCCTGCAAGATGAGTAGGGAAGGAAACTGAAGTATCTTTCATCCATACCTCCAGGAAAGGGAAGAGGGTTGAATAGCTGTGTCTGTTCTGAGGGGAGGCCAAGGGAGGCCCACTGTTTTTTGCTCTGTTATGGCAGCTTTGCCTAAGACCAGGTAAAGCTAACAGAACACTATTTAATGGCAGCTACTGCAGTACAAAGTGCAATTCAGGTCTGTTTTGTTTTGTTTTGTTTTCAAACTGGAATCAGGAGCCTCCTTCAGTCTTCAGTTATGTGGGTCCCAGATTCTGATTTCTTAATGGAAAAGGGGCCCTCAGTGATTTCTGTGCCCAACTAGAAGACAAGTTTTGTTGAGCTCCAGTGAAAGTCCATTCTGCTGTCCTCCAACAACCAAGATCATAACAAAATGGAGCCAAATGAGAGGGGAAATGAGGAGGAAATCCACTATGGAGGAAATTTTATATCTGGAACATTTAGGTTTATATAGCTCCTTTTCAGAATCTGAAAGTACTTTTCATAAGAACGGCCATTCCTCTACCACTGAAACTCCTAACATAACACAATGATACAGGGAGGAAAAATGGGTTGTGTAACCCAATGATCCTCAATCAGAAGGAAAAAATGGTTTTCCAGGTGGTACACCAACTCTAGATATTTGCCTACCTTTACAACAGGCTACATAAAAAGCAATAGTGAAGTCAGTACAAACTAAACTTTCATATCGAGAATGAATTATTTATATTGCTCTGAAGTACAATATTTATATTACAGTTGATTTGTTTTATAATTATATGGGGAAAATATGAGAAAGGAAGTAATATTCCAGTACTATTGTGCTGTGACACTTGGGTATGTTTGTCTTGTTTTGTAAGTAAGTAGTTTTAAAATGAGGTGAAACTTGGGGTACTCAAGACAAATCAGACTCCTGAAAGAGGTACAGTAGTCTAGAAAAGTTGAGAACCATTGATGTAAGAATTCCCAAAGAATTCCTTGATGCCTGAATACTGCCCTCTAGTGAGATCAGTCACACCTGACTGGATAACATTGCTTATGTGTATTTAAAACAGCATACAGCTGTATTCTATGCAGGCCAACATATTGACTTTCATGCAGTTGCATGGATTAGTGATGAGCACAGATCAGGTATTTTGCTGCAACTTTTAAAGCAATGACAAGATCATATACACACTCTGAAATTAATAAATGTGTCCCCCTCATTGAAAATCTTCATTACTTTTTAAGTGATTCAATATACTGTAATGCAAAGTGGCATTATCTCTAATGAAGTAAGATAATTACGCTAATGGCATGACCAGTGATGCTAAGTTCACAATGTGCAACTTGTAATGAGACTCCTGGATCAATAAGCAGCTCTTTGCCTTGTCACACCATCCACGTGGTAGGATATTTTTCAGAAGACAAAAGGTTCCTGAAAAATGCAAAAAACTAACCCCAAAAATGTTTTCAATATTCTCCATCAAACCAATGTTTCCCTCTGGCTATACCGTGTGTTATCTCTCTGTCCAGCCATGTACCTCGTTAATCAAAGTGATATGTATACAGAATATTATTCCTTTATAAATACCAAACAGGGATGGATGGTGCTATTTTCCACATAAAATTAGACATCTGGTAATTCTCAATGTTACCAGCATGTTCATTAATATTTGGAGGGATTAAGATGTTATATTTTTCATTAGAAAATCAAAATACAGGTTGAAACTCTCTAATCCAGCACCCTTGGGACCTGACCAATGCCAAACAAGACACTTTGCCCCACCACGGGAGGTCAGTATTGAATAGCAGCATTAACAACACTTCTACTGCTTATGTGTCTCTTAGAAGACACAGAGGTGTAAATTGCAGCTAAATAACAGCACAGAACACTGAGCGGTAGGACTGGTGGCTATAAACAAACTTTATGGGACTTTGCGAAACTTGGCCACACCCATGACAAGTGGTCATCCAGCTGACTGCAATCATGCTGGATTATGGATGTTGCCAGAAAAGAGATTTTTGGATTAGAGAGGTTCAACCTTAATTCCTTATGTGGACAGCACTATGTCAATGGGAGACCAATCTCCCATCAATATAGCTCCCACCTCTTTCATGTTTCCAGGAATGGATGGATTCTCAAGAAGCTTGTCATTCTAAAGAAGGCATTATTGAAAACCAACCAAGAGTCTACAGAGACAACAGATTTCCCTGAAAAGATAAAATGAGATGTACATTTCACTGTCAAGTCAAGCTGAGTAAAGAAAATATTTTTCTCTGTGGCCCTGTCTACACTAGCCAAAAACTTTGAAATGGCCATGCAAATGGCCATTTCGAAGTTTACTAATGAAATGCTGAAATACATATTCAGCACCTCATTAGCATGCGGGCAGCCGCAGCACTTCGAAATTGAACCGGCTCGCCGCTGCGTGGATCATCCAGACGGGGCTCCTTTTCGAAAGGACCCCGGCTACTTCGAAGTCCCCTTATTCCTATGAGCAGATGGGAATAAGGGGACTTCAAAGTAGGCAGGGTCCTTTTGAAAAGGAGTCCCATCTGGACGAGCCGCGTGGCAGCGAGCCACATCAATTTCAAAGTGCTATGGCTTCCCACATACTAATGAGGCGCTGAATATGTATTTCAGCGCTTCATTAGTAAACTTCGAAATGGCCGTTTGCATGGCCATTTCAAAGTTTTTGCTTAGTGTAGACATGGCCTGTATCTTGAACATTATTTGTACTGAACCCACAGTGTAGGAAAGACCTTTTCCATTCATTTCCACTAGGGTGGCAACCTGGGCTGCAGCTATCATGAGCTGGTAGATTTCAAGATCCTTACAAAAGGAAGAAAGGTAAGCAGTAAAATACAGACCCTTGATTTCAAGAGCAGAATTTGACTCCCTGAGGGGACTGATGAGCAGGATCCCTTGGAACATGAAGATGAAGGGGGAAAGAGTTCAGGAGAACGGGCAGTGTTTTAAAGGAGTCTTACTGGAGACAAAGGACCAAACCATTCTGCTGCATAGTAAGAAAAAAAAAGATGGTAGGCAACCAGCTTGGCTTAACAGGGAAATCCTTGGTCAGCTTAAACGCCAAAAAGGATGTAACAGAGAGGAAGCCGTGCTAGTCAATACACTATCAAAACAAAAAGCAGTCAACTAGCACTTTAAAGATTAGCAAAATAGTTTATTAGGTGAGCTTTCGTGGACAGACCCACTTCTTCAGACCATAGCCAGACCAGAACAGACTCAATAAGAAACTATTTTGCTAGTCCTTAAAGTGCTATTTGACTGCTTTTTGTTTCAAAAAGTATGTATATAAGAAGCGGAAACATGGACCATTGACTAAGGAGGAGTATAAATATATGGCTGGAGAATGCCAAGCAGTAGTCAAGACAGCGAAACCACAATTGGAACTGCAGCTGGCAAGCAATTTGAAGGGTAACAAGAAGGGTTTCTATAGGCCTGTTAAGAATAAGAGGGTTATCAGGAAAGGAGTGGGGCCATTACTGGATGAGAGAGGTAACCTAGTGATGGATCATGTAAAAAAAGCTGAAGTACTCAATGATTTTTTGCCTCAGTCTTCATTGACAAGGACAAGTCCCTCACTATGGTGCTAGGAAATGCTGTATGGGAAGGTGGAGGGCATCCCTCAGTGGAGAACAAACAAGTTAAGAGCTATCTAGAAAAACTAGATTTACACAAATCCTTGGGTCTGTATTTAATGTACCCAAGGGTACTGACGGAATTGGCAGACGTCATTGCCAAGCCTTTGGCTGTTATCTTTGAAGACTCTTGGAGATTAGGAGAGATCCTGGATGATTGGAAAAATGTGAAAGTAGTGCTCGTCTTTAAAAAAGGGAAGAACAAGAAACCAGGGAACTATAGACCAGTCAGCCTTACCTCAGTCCCCAGAAAAATCATGGAGGGGATCCTCAAGGAATTCATTTTGGAGAGCTTGGAAGAGGGGAAAGTGATCAAGAGTAGACAACATGGATTCACCAAGGGCAAGTTGTGCCTGACCAATTTGATTAGCTTCTGTGATGAGGTAACAGGCTCTGTGGACATGGGGAAGTCAGTGGATGTGATCTCCTTTGACTTCAGCAAAGCTTTTGATACAGTTTCCTACAACATTCTTGCCCATAAGTTAAGGAAATATGGATTGGATACATGGACTATAAGATGGATAGAAAGCTGGCTTCATGGTTGGGCCCAGTGAGTAGTGGTCAATGGCTCAATATCTGGATGGTGGTCAGTATCAAGTGGAGTGCCTCAATACTCGGTTCTGAGGCCAGTGTTGTTCAGTATCTTTATTAATGACCTGGATGTGGGACTGGGTGGCACCCTTGTCAAGTCTACAGATTACATCAAGCTAGGGGAGAGGTAGATACCTTGGAGGGTAGAGACAGGATCCAGAGTGACCTTGATAAATTGGAGGATTGGGCCACAAGAAATTTGAATCCACTCCTCATTAGCATATTTTGGGCCATGTATTACTATGCCTCTTTCAAAGAAAGTGGCCTGCGTAGAAACAGCTTTAGTGATTATGGTAGATGAAAGGCTGGCTATAATTGAACCGTGTGCCCTTGTAGCTAAGAAGGCTAACAGAGTATTGGGATGCATTAGGAGGAGCATTTCAAGCAGATCTAGAGAAGTTGTTGTTCCCCTCTATTTGGCTCTATTGAGGCCACATTTGGAGTATTGTGTCCAGTTTTGGGCCCCCCTAGATGCGGAAGTGCTGGAGCAGGTTCAGTGGAAGGCAATGAAAATGATGAAGGGGCTGGATCACATGACCTGTGACAACAGATCTGGTGTTATTTAGTTTGAAGAAGAGAAGAATGAGGGGTGGTTTAATAGCAGCCCTCAACTTCCTTATGGGGAGTTCTAAAGAAGATGGAGAGAAACTGTTCTCAGTGGTGACAGATGGTAGAACACAGAGCAATGGTCTGAAGTTGCAGAAGGAGAAGAGTAGGTTGGATATTAGGAAAAACTACTTACCACAAGGGGGGTGAAGCACTGGAATGGATTGCCTACAAGGGTGGTAGAATCTCCATCCCTAGAAGTTTTAAGTCCCAACTTTACAAAGTCCAGGCTGGGATGACTTAATTTAGGTTGATCCTGCTTGAAGCAGGGGGCTGGACTAGATGACCTCCTGAGGTCCCTTCCAGCCCTATGATTCTGTGATTCCCTCTGGATGACACCTTATATTTTTTTTCAACTGTAAATTTCTTATTAGGGAACACAAACATATTTTCCTGTCTCACAAACCATGCAAGAGGAAAATGAGACTGAGTGACACTAGCTTGGAATATAGTGCAGCAACTTTGCCTGCTTCTACCATGAGGTGCACACACACGTGCACTCTGACAAGAGTGCAAAACAGCCATAAAGCCAGTGAATTTGACCTCCTGGAAATTCCACTGGCTATCACTGGCAAAGTAAGATCTTCCTTGATATAAAAAGGCATGGCTAGAGAAAAGGGGTTTGTAAACAAAGGTTAACTACACTCTACTAATTCCTGAGGGCTGAAATGGCCTCCCACCTTCCGACAGGAGGGGGCAAAGGGGGCAACTGCCCCAGGACCCAGTGATTCAAAAGAACACCTGGCCACCATCACAGCAGCAGCCGGAGCCTCAAGCTCTTTAAACCACTGCTAGAGTTGAGTGCTGCCTGGAGGAATTTTGGTGTGCTCCAGGCAGCACCGAGGTCTGCCTGGAAGAAGTTAGTCCCAGTCCTGGCCTTCTGCCCAAAGTTCAGCCCTTCCAGGGCCATGGAGCCACCTTCCCCCCAGTCTTGCCCAGGGGCCCGACAAGTCTGTAGGCCCTATTGAGTGACTCAATGGGCCACCAGACATAGCTAGAGATTCTTGTAGGCTGCTTTAACTGCTTAAATCAGTCCTTTGAGGGAACCAACTTTCTTCTCACTCCATGTAGGTCTTGTGCTAAGCTGCCCTGGTCTCACTAGCTGTGTCTACACGTGCACGCTACTTCGAAGTAGTGGCACTAACTTCGAAATAGCGCCCGTCGCGGCTACACACATCGGGCGCTATTTCGAAGTTAACTTCGACGTTAGGCAGCGAGACGTCGAAGTCACTAACCTCATGAGGGGATCGGAATAGCGCCCTACTTTGACGTTCAACGTCGAAGTAGGGACCATGTAGACAATCCGCGTCCCGCAACGTCGAAATTGCCGGGTCCTCCATGGCGGCCATCAGCTAGGGGGTTGAGAGACGCTCTCTCCAGCCCCTCAGCTCACTGGTGGCTGCATGGAGCGGCCCCTTAAAGGTCCCCTCCCCCTCCCTTCCTCTGCAGGAAGCTGAGGGAACATGCAGGCTGCAGCCTGCACACGCGGCCAGCCTGCACCACCCTCAGCCCCCCAGGCTGGGAAGTGGCAGCGGGGCCCCTCCTGGATGGAGGCCGAGCTGCGGGACCTGCTGGGGCTCTGGAGCGAGGAGGAGGTGCTCCAGGTAATGGGGAGCAAGAGGCGGAACGCGGATGCGTTCGCTCGGCTGGCCGACAGCCTGACTGCCCAGGGTCACCCTGACCGCACTCCTGACCACGTCAGGAGTAAGGTCAAGGAGCTGCGGCAGGGTTACTCCTGGGCCCGGGATGCGGCCAGCCCATCTGGGGCCGCCCCCGTCACTTGCCCCTTTTACAGGGAGCTCAGGGACATCCTGGGCTCCCAGCACACCTCCTCCCCTCCGGCCACCCTTGACACCTCGGCTGACGAGCCCCAGCAGGCCCTGCAGCCGGAGTCCGCCCCGGAGGCAAGCCCCGCACCCCGGGGGCCCCCCCCGGAGGCCACCCCCGGGACATTGTGGCAGGAGGAGGAGGAGGAGGAGGAGGGGGGCTCCTCCTCCGCTGAATCCAGCCTGCAGATCCTCTTCCTGCCATCCCGGAGCAGCAGCAGGGCCTCCGCCCCCCGGGGATCTCCGGACCGTGGGAGCGGACCGACAGGTAGGTACCCCCCTCTGGTGGACACCCCTGGGCTTGAGGGGCGGGGGTAAGAGATATGTTCCAGGGCCCCCCACATGCTCACATGGCCATGGCCCCAAGGACACCAGGGCCATGGCCCTCACAGCACTGCATCCATCAGCCCCTGCCCCCCCCACCCCACATGACAGTGCCATGCCCCATCCCCGGGCCAGGGGGAGCGGAACCTTGAGGGGCCCCCCGGAGGAGGGGGTGGGACACCCCGCAGCAGCAGCATGTGATGGAGTGGGGGGAGTGCCAAAGGGAGACTCAGGCTACATATGAGCAACAAGAGCCGAATAGCTCCCAGGGGCAAAGAAGGATCCTGGGGCTACAGCTGGCAGGTGACACCTCTGCCCTGAACAAACAGGAGGGAGGAGCCGAGCTGGCTTGGACTTGGGGGGCGAGGGCGGGAGCCACAGGTAGAGGCTAGGGGAAGGGAGAGCTGGAAGGCAGCCAGCCGGAGGAGGGGGAAAGCTGCATCCCCGAGGGGCACCCCTTGGGGTCTTCTCCCCACGACGGGTTGGAAGGACTGACTCTTCCAACAGCTGGTGCTGTCACTCCTGGGAGAAACTGGGCATCTGTGGCCTAAGAAACCTCTCCTACTCTCAGACCCTGCGGGGTGAAGTGAGAGTCGCTCCCACCAGGGGACGGGGTGCAGTGCAGGGGGACCCCTGAACCCCATCCATCACAGCAGCATCTCCCGGGGACGGGGATGGGGAACCTGCAGCACAGGGCTGGGGGCACAAAGGCCACGGCTCGGGGCCCACACTAACGCCTGTCTCCATTCTTCTTCCCCCTCTCCTCTCCTGTGTCCTGCACCTGCACCATCAGAAGGACCGGAAGAGAGCGCCGGCGAGGCGTCAGTCGTCCTGGAGAGCCCTCCGGGACCATCGCTCCAGGGCAGCCCCTCGGCCGAGGACCGACCGGCCCCACGGCGGGCTAGATGGCGGACCCCGAGCCTCCAACCGCCAACGGCGACGGACCCCCAGCTGCTGGCCATCCACCGTCGGCAGCTGGAGGTCGCGGAGCAGCACCTCCAGCTGCAGGAGCGGGCGCTGGCCTGGCGCCAGGAGGCATGGGGGGCCTACATGGACACATTTAACCGCCTGGTGGACTACCTGGCCCCCCATGCCGCGCCGGCCGCAACCTCGCCCGCCCTGCCTGCTCCTGCAGCCCCACCACCAGCTGCTCCACCCGTCGCCGTCCCGTCCGCCATCGCCCCGCCACCCACCGGTGAGGGCCGGAGCGCCGAGGGACCCCTGGAGCCACCTGACACTCGCCGGCCACCGTACCTTCCGATCCAGCCCACTCCCACCCAGCCACGGACCAGGCTGCGAGCACGGCGGGGCTCCCAGCCGCCAACGCCCAGTGCCGGGCTATAGGGGCGAGGGGCCCGGGATGTGGCCCCCCCCCTTGTATATAGTTGGACCCTGTTGTTTTCAGCCCCCAGTTTGCCCCGTCCCCACCATGTAAATAGTTCTCCCCTTTATCCTCCCTGGTTTTCTTTTTATTATTGTGGACAGTTGTTTCTTTGGATTGTTTTATTTTTGTACGTATTGCTTTTGTTCAACGTTTGTGCCTAGTTTTTGGTTTGTGGTTCACATATTTATTTACAGTCATAAAAAAAAAACTTCGGAAAGAAAAAAAAAAGTTTACGTTCAGCCACAAGTGCGTGCTGTCATTTGTCCAGGACAAGTGGCGGGGGGGGGGCGGGGGGGTGCTCCATGGTGTGGGCGTTGAGGCAGGAGTGTGGGGGAGGAAGGGGCGGGCAGTAGGGGGCCTGGGCAGAGTTCACCCCGCAGCCTGTTCATTGAAGTGGGCCCACAGGGCCTCCCGGACCCGGGTCCCCTCGGGGTCCACCTGCCAACTGGGGGCAGCAGGTGGCTGGATGTGTGCCCTGGCAGCCTCCGCAGCCCAGCCCTGGAAAAAGGTCTCCCCCTTGCTCTCGACCAAATTGTGCAGGGCGCAGCAGGCACCCACAATCTGGGGGATGTTGTTGGGGCCCGCATCCAGGCGGGTCAGGAAACATCTCCAGCGTCCCTTCAGGTGGCCAAATGAGCGCTCCACCACCTGGCGCGCGTGGTTCAGGTGCTCGTTGAAGCTCTCCTGGCTAGCAGAGAGATGGCCCGTGTAGGGGTGCACGAGCCACGGCCGGAGGGGGTAGGCCGCATCTGCGATAACGCAGAAGGGCATGGTGGTGTCCCCCAGGGGGATCTCCCGCTGGAGGATGTAGTTCTCCGCCTCCAGCCGGCGGCACAGGCCCGAGTTCCGGAAAACCCGGGCGTCGTGGGTGCTTCCAGGCCAGCCCACGTAAATGTCTTGGAAACGTCCCCGGCTGTCCACCAAGGCCTGGAGGATGACAGAATGGTAGCCCTTTCGATTGAGGTATCGTCCTCCACTGTGATGCGGGGCGCGGATGGGGATGTGAGTCCCATCCAGAGCCCCGAAGCAGTTGGGGAAGCCCAGGGTGGCAAAGGCGGCGATGGTGGCATCTGGGTCCCCCAGCCTCACGAGCCTGTGCAGGAGCATGGCGTTGATGGCACGCACAACCTGCAGAGAAAGCACATGGGACAGCACCAATGAGGGGTGAGCAGGGTGTGCGTGGCCCTGCCCTGCCCTGCCCTGCCCTGCCCTGCCCTCTCCCCGTGGGTTCGCTTACCTCCATGAAGACAGCCCCGACGGTGGCCTTGCCGACACCAAACTGCTGCCCCACAGATCGGTAGCTGTCTGGAGTGGCCAGCTTCCAGACAGCGATGCCGACCCGTTTCTGCACTGTGAGGGCACGCCGCATGGCAGTGTCCTGGTGCCTGAGTGCGGGGGTGAGCCACTGGCACAGCTCCAGGAATGTCTGCCGGGTCATCCTGAAGTTCCTGAGCCAGTGGTCGTCGTCCCACTCCCCAAGCACCAGCCGCTCCCACCAGTCGGTGCTGGTGGGGTAGCTCCACAGCCGCTGGCATGTGAGGCGGGGGGTGGGGCGGGGTGCTGCAGGGGTAGGGGTTGAGCCCTGCTGCCCTGGGGGCATCTCCTCCCCTGGGGCAAGGAGGTGCTCAGCTGCCTCCCGCATGGCACGGAGCAGGGCAAGCCCTGCTCCTGCCAGGAGGGCTGGGTGGACCTCTGGCTACTGCTGCTGCTGCTGCTGCTGGGGGTCCATGACTGCGGCGCCCGGGGTCTGTGTGCTATGGCTCCTCAGACCGCGTGCTGTGCAGGCTGAGTGTGTCTGGGAGGGGCCCTTTAAGGGAGTGGCTAGCTGTTGCCCCGGAAGCGCTAGTCCGCCCATTGACCCTGTCTGCAGCTGTGCCTGGCATCCCTATTTCAATGTGTGCTACTTGGGCGTGTAGACGTTCCCTCGCTGCGCCTATTTCGATGTTGGGCTGCGCAACGTCGAAGTTGAACATCGACGTTGCCGGCCCTGGAGGACGTGTAGACGCTATTTATCGAAATAGCCTATTTCGATGTCGCCACATCGAAATAGGCTACTTCAAAGTAGCGTGCACGTGTAGACGTAGCCACTGTGAGATATAATAGCAGTCAGCAGAATATATAAAAAGTAGAAATCAGAAATTACAAAGGATGAATATAAGCAAATAGTATGGCTGTGTCTACACTACCTCCCTCCTTCGAAGGGAGGATGGTAAGTAGAGTGTTGGGAGTTTATTAATGAAGTGCTGCTGTGCATATGCAGCACTTCATTAAGCAAATTTCCCCCCACGTCAACTTTGAAGTTTTAAACTTGGAAGTACTGCTCACCCACTGGTACTTCAAAGTGCTCAGGCAACTTCAAAGTCCCTTTACGCCTCAAAATTTTGAGACGTAAAGGAACTTTGTATTAAGTGTAAGTTGTTTCCACTTATAAACATGAAACATTGTATTTGTTTAGTTTGAGGAAGAAAAGACCGAGGGAGGACATATATTTCAAGTACTGTACACAAAAGATTTTTACAAGAAGAAGGATGCAAAATTGTTCTCTTAATATGTAGGAAAAGGGCAAGAATTAATTATCATAAATTGCAGCAAGGGAGGTTTAGGTCGAACATTAAGAGAAAACTGTCATGGTAGCTCAACACTAGAACAAATTGCCTAGGGAGGTTGTGGAATTTTTGTCACAGCTGATTTTTAAGAACAGGTTGGACAAACACCTGTCAGATGTGGTCTAGTTATTACTCAGCCCTGCCTTAAGTGCAGGGGACAGGAGTAGATGACCTATTGAGGTCCCTTCCAGACCAACCTTCCATGATTCAGTACCAGGGATGAAGTAACTCCATTGTCTTTTGATATCAGGAATGTCCACTATTTAAGCCTGTCACTTCTGGCACTTGTTTTCAAGGCATTTTTTTAACTAAACAGAAACTTTGTGGACTGAGATAACATTGAATTTTAAATTTCATTTTAAGGCAACTGAAAGTGCTTTAGCCTAAAGCACTATAACACTTTAATTCTATACGTAGCCAAATGAGGCACAGAAATTTAATAAGCTAGGACTTTTCAATTGATTGGGCAAAGGTATAACACAATCTAACAGACGGAAGTTGAAGATGGACATATTTAGGTAGGAATAAAATGCATTTTTTTTCCTGGTGAAGGTATTTAACCATTAGAACAACTTACTAAAGGTTGTGGTGGATTTTCCATTATTGGAAGTTTTAAATTAAGATTGCAAGACTGGATGTTTTTTTAAAGGATGTAATAAAATAATAGAAATGTAGGGCTGGAAGAACTTAAAGATGTCATCTTGTCCAGCACCCTGCAGCAAGGCAGGACTAAATATATCTAGATCATCTATGACAGATTTTTTAACAGTTTTGAAAACCCATCATTGACAGGGATTCCACAACCTCCCTTGGAAACTCATCCTAATAGCTGACTCTCTTAAAAGATAGAAGGTGCTTCATAATATCTAACCTCTTCCTTGCTGCAGTGTGAGCATATACTTTTGATCCTACCTTCAGTGGATATGGAACAAAATTGATCATGGTTCTCTTTACAACAGCCTTTAACATATTGGAAGACCGCTTTCAGGTCCCATTCAGTCTTTTTTGTCAAAGATGTGCTGATATTTAACTTTTCTTTATAGGTCACCTTTTATACTGTATCACTTGAACTCTTTCTAGTTAGTCCACATTTTGGCATCCAGGCCAAGACACGGTTCTCCAGCTGAGGCCTTATCAATACTAGATTGGACAGTTACTGTGCACAGCTCACATGAGAAGCCTGTTAATATACACCAGTACAATATTAGTCTTTTTCTATCCTGCCACAATCCTCTCATCCTTTTCTGTAATACTGCTGCCTTGCCAGTTATTCCCCATTTTGTAGTTGTGCGTTAGATCTTTCTTCCTAAGTGTAGTATTCTGGCACTTGCCTTTTTTGAATTTCATCTTGATGATTTCATACCGGTTCTTCAATTTGTCTAGGTCAGTTTGAACTCTAATCCTGCCCTCCAAAGTGCTTGCAACCCCTCCCACTATGGTATCATCTGCAAATCTTCATCCTATTATTTAAGTCATTAATAAAAATATTGAATTCTACAGGATACAGGACAGATCCCATTGGACCTATGCTTCCTCTCAGTTTGACAGCAAACCAATTACTCTCTGAGTAAGATCTTTCAACCCGTTATATACCCCAGCTTATAGTAATTTCATCTAGACTACATTTCCCTACTTTGTTTTCACATTATTTCAAACAGACTTAAATTCAAAGAAATTAAAGAAATTCTATGATCTGTGTTATGCAGAAGGTCAGACTAGATGATCACAATGGTCCCATCTATTACAATTATTATCTTTTATTATAATCTATTAAATAAATTGTTCTTGTAATTCATTTTGTAGTATTGTTCACTAGGGACCCAAATATTTGCCACATGGCAAACTATCACATGATTCCAGAGAGGCAGTCTGTTTCAGAGAAGTCTGAAAAACAAGGGTGTTTCATGTTAGGATTGAGGACTACTGGCATGACTTTGAATGGAAGCCCATCTACTATGCGTGTCTCCCTAGGGAACTCTCTTGGGCTACATCTACAGTTAGGAAAAACTTCAAAATGGCCATGCTAATGGCCAAATCAAAGAATACTAAAGAGGCAGTGAAATGAATACTCAGTGCCCGATTAGCAGGCTGCTGGATGCAGCACTTCGAAAGTGCTGTGTTTCACTTGAGAGCGGCTCATCTATATGGGGGTCCTTTTCAAAAGCGCCCTGGAAACAGAGAAGTCAGCTGATAGGAATAAGGGGATTTTGATGTTTGCAGTGTCCTTTTGAAAAGGACCCCTGGCTAGATGAGCCGCGTGTGAGAGAAACACAGCACTTTTGAAGTGCTGCAGCCTGCAGCATGCTAATGAGGTGCTGAATATTCATTTCACTCCCTCTTTAGTATTCTTTGATTTGGCCATTAACATGGCCATTTTGAAGATTTCCTAAGTGTGGACACCACCTTTGTGTTACTATCTACCATATCTAGCACAATGGGGCTCTGATCCTTGACTGACATCCTTTGACAGTTCCGCAATATATATGTCATAGTAACAGAGAAGGAGCCGTGTTAGTCTATATAGTATCAAAACAAAAAAGCAGTCAAGTAGCACTCTAAAGACTAAGAAAATAATTGATTAGGTGAGCTTTCGTGGGACAGACCCACTTCTTCAGACCAACTATATGTCATACTATATGTCATGGTAATTATACTGCTACATTGGGGGGGTCCTCAATTTATATCCAAAATTCTACAAAGAAATAGACATTTCTGTTAATTTTAATTTTGATTTCTTCATCTATATGGAAACCTATATATTTAAAATAACTCAACAAGCAAACAAAAGTCTGTCGTCAAGTTGCCAGGGAATGGAGAATTGTCCACAGGGCTTTCCCAATAAGCAAGTTCCTCTCTTTCAATCAACCAATAAAAATTTTAAAGGGGAAAACCTCCAATATCCCAGTAGGGATTATTGCTGGTGTAAGTCACAATGTGATACCCAAATAAGGGAGGGGGAAAATACAACCATCTGTTGGAAGAATGTGTTAATGAAAGCTAAAGTCTGATTACAGCCACATTGCAAGTAACCTGGTGCCCTATGGAGCAGGAAGCAAAAAAGTAATTGGTGTCTTTATTTACTAATAAACCACACAAAAATATGGTACAGTAACATTTTGGCTGACTTTCAAGCATTTATTAGCCATATTGAACTGGATTGCAGAAGGATTTGCTTAATTATGGTTCTACTGGGACTCTGTAGGAAACAAGATGCATGTCTCAGAAGTCTGTCTGTTCCTCAGAGCAGTGTTTTAAATCAGTTATCTATTGGAGAGAGGGATTAGATACCTAAGTACTTTGATGATAGATAATGGCTTGTAAAATGCTGTGTGTTTTTAACAAAAGGCCAGTTACTGAAGTGCTGAGAGTAAATGTCTCCTCAAACAAATCTCTTGCTCTTCAACCTGACTCCGCTCCCACCAACATCAGTGGCACAATTCTTACTGGTTTCAATAGCAGCAGAAAGTTTAAAGCGGTGAGGTAAAAATAATGTGTAAGGATCTTCAGAAATTGAAAATGCCAGGTGCTAAAGGGCGCTTAAATCTGGCAGAGAAATCCAGAGAAATTCATCTGAGAAATGCTGCACCAGTTTGCTAACCGTGCATGGTGATTAACCAGTGGGAAACACCTCCAAAGGATTCATCTCCTGAGGTCTTCAGACTAAGACTGGACGTCTTCCTGGTAAATACAATTTAGGCATTACCACGTAATTTTATGATCTGCATTATATAAGTGGTCAGAATGGATTATCTCAACGGTCACTTCTGGCCTTCAAAACACTGAATTTGAATTTGTTTCATTTTTTTTAAACTGAAACTGCTCATGCTGAGAAGTATTTATTCTCTGAGTAGCTCTGTAATTGGGAGTTATTTCTAGAGAATTAAAAATAGAGCCCGAAAATGAGTCTGAATTCCTTTTTCAAAAATGAAGAGAAAAGCTGCTAAAGCATGAGATAGGGAAACCAAAGATAATTTTGATCCAAACACACAAAACTAATAATTCTACAGTTACTAAGTACAATTGAAACACCATTTGTAATGTAATGATTGTTGAAATTATTCTATTGGTTCAGTAAACTGATCTCTAACCATTTTCTTTATTGCTGATAGAAGGAAATAGCTCACTATTGGCATCAAGTTGTTTATCTGATGGATTGTATCCAGGAGCAGTTAAAAATCTATACCAATTGACCAGTGTTGTTTTGCTGTGTTCTTAATCTTTTTATTAATAGAATATTAAGGTTCAATCCTTGCAAACTAATCAGTCTTGCACAAATCCCTGTTTCCAATGATTTTAAAGCACTTGTTTCCTCCCTCCCTTTTTAGTCATTGCCAGATAAACAGATTAATTTTTATGACAGTCATGGAGCTGAGAAAACATCCGCTCATGAAATGCACACAAATTGATCCAGCCTGATTGGCTACCCTGACACTGAATCAGTTGCGTCTATTCCCATGGTAACAAAAGGGGTTACACTGGGCAGCTGTTCTTGCTGCAAATGACTTCAAGACAGACAATTGCTGTGTAGCAAATCCAACCCTTGTCTGACAATTTAAAGGCAATGGGCTCTATTTATACAATTTACTACCAAGAATGTATTTATTTATTTTAAGTGATCATTTTATTTGCTCTGATAGCTTCTAAGCAGCATTACCTTTTATCAGAGGATGAACATATATAGAAAATAGATTCAGAGGGGTAGCCATGTTAGTCTGTAGCTTCACAAAAAAAAACACAAGGAGTCCTGTGTCATCCTGAAGACTAATTATGACCTAATAAATAAAATTGTTAATCTTTAAGGTGCTAGAGCACTGTTTGTTTATATATAAAAAGGAACACATGGTAAAGAGTATATATTTTGTCTCATGTTTTTGATGTTTCATAACATTTTATTTTTACATTTTTTCTTGTAGAATGTAGACCAACCTGGACACAAGCTACATAATCCACAGATATTTCAATCCCAAAACCTCTTCTGATTTAGAAGGGAAAAATCAGTATCATGAAGTAATAATTTTGGATGACAGGTACTCTACAGACATATAGAACCAGGGATCTCTCCTCCATATACACAAACTTCTACCACCTGGCTGAATGGAAACACTTAGCTATCTGTACAAGCATGAAGGGTCATGTCCTATGGCTACTAGGCACCACAAAGCGACATAGTTTCCACATACATATGTAAGCAGCTTTGATTTTATACCCAAGAAGGACAATATCCAGTTTCCAGTACATCCCATCACTGTATTGCTGCCCTTCTAGCCAAAACTTATATCTGAGTATCTGAGATCCCTGAAATCCAAATTCAGCAATCAGGTGCCTAAGTGTAATTTGTGTGGCCACAGAGAATGGACACAGTCCTCAGCTAAGCCACAAATATGTCATGATGGATACAGAGACCAAGATATTATTGTCCTCTCTACTACCTGAGCTGAAAGAATCACTATTGCTTATGTTGATATTAGGCTAATGTTCTCCATAGGCTGCAACCATACGTTTTCACATACTAAAGCAGGTGGGAATCTACTCAGAGATCAGTGGTGCCAGATCATATGAATTAGTCTTCATCTTAACCTAACTTAGTACATGGATCTTTGTCTTTTAATTTCACTAACCTCTGGAAAAATATATATCTAATCGATCAAAATATGGCAGATGTTGGTATTGATGGATGCCATATTGAGCTTCCCTTGAGGAAAAATATAGCAGTAGCTCAGAAGTTTGAAAAGATTGACACAAGACTGCAGGAAACAGAAATATTGAAGCAGTGGAAAGAGTAATCCCTAGACATGGTGCTGAGTTGAAAAGAAAATATAGACTGAAAAATCTCTGAATGGAGGAAGTTGTAGAGTCTGGGCTTTCCAAAGCCTCCTAAGAGATTGAAATGTATCAGGACATCAGATAATTGTGATTCTTGACAAGAGTTATAGTGCTGCCCTTTGAAAATCAGCAGGGACTCTTGAAAATCTGTTTGTTCTTCATCTGTGCTCAGTAGGAGGCTTGCAAGTTCTTGTAAACTTTCTCTTGAGCCTTTATCACATTTCAATGGATGGTGCTTACTGGAAGCTAATTCTGAAATCCTTCTGTGACATGGTGAATTGCATTCTTTGTTAAATCCTGTATGATGCTATATAGTACAGAGGAAAGAATCTTACCCGTGCAATTAACAAAATTTAGAATTAGTTTATTTGTATTGAACTAGTCGAAATATTTGTTTTCTTCTAACACAGAACAAAGGACTTTGTTAGAACAAATAAAACAGTGTTTTTGCTGAGGCTACTCTATTTCTCCCCTCCCTTCAAATTTTACCTGGAATTTTCCTTATCCTCTAGTAGCTGCCATACATATAAAGAAATAATTTGTGGGTCCAGTAAGAAATAGAATATTTGCAAATATAGAGAAATATTTGATAGCTGCAATATAACAATGTGTCTTTTTCACACAGTTCTAGTGCTTTTCTTTTCAGTGCCTTTTGAGTATTGCTTTAAATATTAGAGGTCATTTGAATTGTGTCTATCTGGTTATTCTGTAGCAGTCACAATTCACCTTAAATTTTTGTCCCTGCTCTAAATTTGTTAAATTAGACTTACTATTGTTTTCTTTTGTGTCTTCATCATAAATCATTATTTTGATCTCTTTTTACAGACTATAAAATAGTAAAGAGATAAATTCTACAAACCTCTCAAAACAAAAAAAGCAGCCAAGTAGCACTTTAAAGACTAACAAAATAATTTATTAGGTGGTGAGCTTTCATGGGACAGACCCACTTCTTCAGACCATAGCCATACCAGAATAGACTCAATGTTTAAGGCACAGAGAACCAAAAAAACTAATCAAGGTTGACAAATCAGAAAAAAATTATCAAGGTGAGCAAATCAGAGAGTAGAGGGGCAGAAGGGGGGGGACTCAAGAATTAGATTAAGCCAAGTATGCAAAAGAGCCCCTATAATGACCCAGAAAATTCACATCTCAGTTTAAGCCATGTTAATGTGTCTACAAACCTCTCCGCATGTGCACTTTTCTTTTCTTTTTTCTTTTCAGAAGCAAAAGGGAATTTATCAGATGAAGGGTTTATGGGGTTGGTGCCTTGTGACCATTAAATTCTATTCCCCATTCAGAGCTTGCTCAGAGTATTTCAACCTTTCCGGGTGGTCATTTCCCATCAGCTCTCAGAGGTAAATTATTTTTAATTGCATAAGGCCACAATCGAGCACTTTTTCTTTAATTTACTGGTACTGATCTGAGCATACAACAGATTTAATGACAACATCAAATTTATTAGTCACTGGTACTGACTTAAAAAAGATAATTTCCAAGTCCCAGCAATTAAGCTATCCTTACCTATATGTAATATGTATGGTATTTTGTTAATAAAAACTGAATCAATAGACAAGTGAAATGTCAAATGCATGTTGATCCAGTAGCTGATTCAATACCTAAGCATAAGAAGGAGGTATTGTCACTTTTATAATTTACAAATGCAGATTATGGGCAGAGGGACACAGACAACCTGATTTGTTGGTTTAGGAAGTAATGCCAGACATTAATCAGTACATTTAACAGTGAAAATATGACTTATCACTGGGACTCAATGAGAAAACATCCACTCATACTGGAAGCCCAGTCATCCCAGTTTCACTGAACATATGGTAATTCAATCATGACTAGGAATAATTTATCTGTAACAAGGAAGGCTTCTGTTTCCCCATAATGAGTTGATTATATCTTGTCAGAAGAGCCTTAAGCCCATCAAATGTCAAATTAATTATATCAAACATTATTTTCACAGCAACTGGATATGACTAACTCGTGAAACAGAGCTCTCTATTGACATATTTCATTGAGAAAGATAAAATATAGCTCATAATTGTGGAACTCATGACACTGATTCACATAGGTCACTTATTGTATACTTTGAAAGGTCCATTTCATAGGTAGGATATTGCTGTTTTCCTAAAGATAATCTTACACTTTGTAAGGGGAGGATTATACATCATAAAATGCTTAAAATAATTGACCCCTTTTCATTCTAGCAGTAATTGCTCAGCTTGATAAAGCATTTTTTAACATTGCATTGATTCAAACTAAGGTTTAATTATTCCTTTAACCACCGCAGAAGCACTGGTTGGGAATAAAAGAAGGGGCATTTGTCAGCTAAAACGTTTAGCAGACCTCTAGATTTCAGAATAGAAGAGCATATCTGAGCCTTTGTAGCTCACATGTGAATCATCCTTGCCTCTGATCTACTCCTGGAAATCAGCCAGTATCATATTTGTGCCTGGTGAGGAAGTTCCTTAGGATGTAACTTATGGGGAATTGCCAATGACTGAGCATATGTTAGAAAGAAGCAGAGACATAGAATGGCACCTAGATACTACAGGAATCCGTACGTATGAAATGCTGATCGACAGAGAGGGTCTCTTCAGTCTCTGATGTCAGAATATATCACCCCTGCCTATACTAGCCCAGCTATGCTACCATTTTTACTGTGCTACACTTGTGCAGGGAGAGAGTCACTGGATTTGGGCATTGCCACTTCCTGGTTTTCCCCAGTCATCAACCCATAAGGAGGGTGGAGTACAGGTTATATGAGGGAGAAGTTTGGAGAAGCACCAGGGCATTCATCTGCATGTGCACGGAAAGATTATTAGCTGTACTTGTGGCATCTCTGTATATGCCGGGAGCCCTCTCATGTTTTATGCAGCATGTGGAGCATGAATTATCCAGTGCTGTCACCACATTCATCTATGTGGGCCTAGAATAGTGACCCCGTGGTAGAATAAAAGCGTCCCAGGTATACATGGGTGGATCACATAAAGAAGGAAATGTGCTAAGCGTGAGGGAAGAGAATTAAAGTAGCGGCTGCAGTATTTGAGGACTCTACCTCTGCATAGGAGCTTTAAGGGCCAAAAGGACTCAGACTGCTCCTAATAAGAAAACCACCTGATAAACTTCGCTAGTGTTTCGTGTTCAGTAATGGATCCTGTGTTCTATTTCTTTGTGGTCTTGATGTTGCCTGTTCATTTCTTTGTTTCCGTTGCAATAGTCACTAAGGAATACAGATACAACGTGAAGCCTGAGCCCTGAAAAAGCAGCAGCACAGCTGCACAGGCAATGTAATCCCTTTGGGTTATCATGAGGGTACTATATAACAGAGAGCGATCTCTTTCTATGTTGTCCTGTGGCCTGAAGCTATGGTCATTAGGGAGCACGCTACCACCATCTGTGGCTGAAGTGGGGAAGGAGTGGGCAAGAGTTGTTTCCTAATGGTTTGTTTATGTAAACCTCCAGATGGACAGAAACTCCATAGGAGAAGACATGCTCTGCTATCATGTCCCTGTCCTCCTCACTCATTTGGGGGTGATTTATGACCTGACTCCAGCATGTAGATAAGCTGTAACCTGAATAGGAGCTGAACCTGGCAATGGATGCAGCCTACCTGTTGTATTTCTTTTAGTCAGTGTGTGAAATTTATTGTCATAGGAAAAGATTGATCACATTCTATAGGTGAATTTTAAATAGGCCATCTAATTTACCAACAAATGATATAAGTAGTTAAGCATTCTAAGGTGGCTAGCCAAATCTTGTGCTTTAAATATAAGATGATCATCTAGAGGGTGGAGGAAGGAAGTTTCCCCAGTTCTCCCACTACAAAAGATGAAGAGCATTGGGAGGAGGAAGAGTTTGCTTTCCTGAGAGTGTTGGCAACACTGCTGCACTCAGAATACCAATGTGGTGGACCAGTGGTCAGATGTGGTATGACAAGGCCTATGTTCAGTAGCCAGTCAAACAAGATCACGTTATCAAGTATTGTTACCATTAATGCTGAAGTGAAGTTACAGGTGATCTTTGGTCACACTCAGCAGAAACCTCATGGAATTTCCTAGTACTCTGAGGTGTATGAATGAAAAATTCTATAGAAGTGCTATTTATTCATGGTTTATAAATTGGCTAATGACAGCATTAAATTCAATGCCTTATGCTTTAGAGCTATACTGTGGGGTAGCATGTATTTTGAAATATATATAGATAGATAGATAGATAGATAGATATAGATATTTATTACATGTCATTTTAATAATACAGAGAAAAAATACTTTCTCTGTACCGGCCAACTGATCTTTCACATTAAAAAGGTAACTCTTACCAACAAAGGCTACAGTGCTACAGATACATTTACTTTTATTATGCTTCCAGGCAGAATGGTGCTGTCAGATCACTGAGAACATAGAGTGACTCCATTTATTTCTGTGGTGTTATTCTGTATTTACTACACCTACATGACTAAGAGCGAATTTGGCCTTTCATCGCTAGAGTCAGCTCCTCTGAAAAGCTAGACGCCACTACAAAATTTTAACTGTCTACAAGTGATTGGATTGTGGTTGCAGCTGAGTATTTAACACCCTTTCACACGTCTTCTGTCATCTGGATTATATAACAATGTGCTGATTTTATAAACAGCAACTACTCATTTTTGTGGTTGAGTTTTACTGGAGGCACAAGAGAAACATATGACTAAATAAGGCTGGAGACAGAGAAATTGAACCCAGAGGCAGGAGTGGCATTCCCAGACCCATAGAAATAAACTGTGCCAGGCCCTTCAAACTTCAGTGCCACCAGACAAAGCCCCTGACTTCATCTGCAGCAAAGATAGTATAAGCATTCACTTTCCTGGGGTATTTCAAGTGCTTTTGCTTGACATGCTAGAGAACCACTGCAATCACTACTGTCACTTATGTAGTGGGAGGGTCTAACAGTATAAATACAGAATGATAGGGATAGTCAAAACCTTCACTAACAAAAGGAAAGCATGTGTATTAATATGTATTTTGTAGCATAAGAAACAGCAGTGCACATCTTCAACAGATATGAATCATCACAGCTCCATTGAAACTATGCCGATGTACGCTTGCTGAAGATCTCGTACAGGGGTCAGCCACCTCGGGCACAAGTGCTAAGAATGGCATGCAAACTGATTTTCATTGGCACGTGAGTGGGGTGCTCAGCCCTGCCTGCCCTCCTTCATGCAGCCAGGTGCTTGCTCAAAGCCATGTCACCTGTGGATTAACAAAAGACCAGCTCATGCTACCAACCACCACCTAAATGATAAAGCTCTGCATCTTTATTTATTAATGAAGCTGTTGTAAGTAGAACTATTAGGGTATGTGTACACTGCAGCATTATTTCAAAACAAGCTATTCCAAAAGGCTGTGGCTACACTGCCCTTCCCTTTCAGAAGGGTCATGCAAATACATCTGATTGGAAATGCAAATGAGGTGTGGACTTATATATCTTGCACCTCATTTGCATACTCATGCAGGCTCTCGATTCTGGAAGAGCTGATTTTGAAAGCCAAAACAGTCATGTAGATGGGGTATGCAGATATGTAGCCTTGTTTTAAACTCTGGATTTGGCATTATAAATTTTAGTCTAACTAGAGAAGACTGCTGTTATGACCATTCATACTAAACCCTGCTTTTGAAAGCACCCTTCTTCCTTTTGAAGGAACCCCATCTACATGGAAGTTTTGGCTTTTGAAGTCAGCTCTTCCAGAATCAAGATCCTGCGCAAGTATGCAAATGAGACCAAGATATTTAAATTAATGCCTCATTTGCATTTCTGATTGGTCACATGTGCATGTCCCTTCCTAAAGGGAGGGGCAGTGTAACCTGAGCCAAAGAGATTTTCCAGGGTAGCCTATTTCAAAATAATGCTGCCACACACAACATGCATTACAAAATAGACCTCGGTTATTTCAAAATAGAGCCTGTTTTGAAACAGAGCCATTGGTCGCACTGTGGTTTATTTCAAAATAGGCTCTAGTCCTCCTTGAATGAGATTTACCTATTTCAAAATAAGCCAACCACTATTTTGAAATCATTTCAAAATAACAATTGCATTGTAGAGACATTAGCAAAGTTATTTCAATATAATGACTGTTATTTCAAAATAACTGCTATGTAGAACTACCCTTAGTGACTTTAAAAAGTATCACCAGCACTTGGACTGAACATAGAGGTCAATGGGTCAAATTTCAGCGCTGTGCCTTGGAAAGGTTGCTGACCCCTGATCTAGTAACTTACATAGATAACTTGCAGTATCCATTCTCTCAGAAAATGGAATACTCAGTCTCTAAGCTAGTGTTTAAAGTGTGGCATATTTTATAGTACCTAATTACTGTGTTGTTAACATGTCACAAACCTGTACCAACATTAAAACCTAAAAAAAACCTTCCCTGCAATATTGCATTCATATTTTAGACGGTACTTGAGGCCTCCTGTTCTCATGCTGATATTCTGGGCTCTGTTGTGGTTGAGGCAGTACAAAAATACCTTTTTTTATAACGTATGTAACCTTGAGGGATACAAAATGCACCTAAATCACTTTACAAGCATAGATTGATCCTGAGTCTGTCTGAGAAACAAACAGTCTGCAGGTGCTCTTTATGCTGTGTGACTATAAATTCTGTATAAGGTCTACATAGCACTTTGTGAAGAAATAAAGAATGTAATCCATATCCAAAGAGTTTTATAGTACATAGAAGTTGGTGAATATGCTTTGAAATGGCTAGACAGTCTAATGCTAGATGGCTAAATAATAAGATGGTTGAACTGGAGCATCTTCCATTCAAGGAGGATATTGATATAAGTTGTCAGACACATAGGTGAACATAATTTGTTGGGGAAAAGTCAACATGGTTTCTGTAAAGGGAAATCATGCCTTACTAATCTTCTAGATTTTTTAAGGGGGTCAATAAGCACGTGGACAAGGGTTACCCAATGGATATAGTGTACTTAGATTTCCAGAAAACCTTGACAAGATTCCTTACCAAAGGCTGTTAAGTAAATTGTCATAGAAGAAGGGAGGTCCTTTCATGGATTGATAACTAGTTAAAAGACAGGAAACAAATGGTAGGATTAAATGATAGGTTTTCAGAATGGAGAGTGGTAACTAGCGGTGTCCCCCAAGGCTCCGTACTGGAAACAGTCCTATTCAACCTATTTATAAATGATCTGGAGAAATGGGTAAAGAGCACAGGTGACAAAATTTGCAGATGATGCTCAAATAGCTGAAAAACTGCTCAAGATAGTTATGAATGAAGCAGACTGTGAAGAGGTTCGAAAAGATCTCACAAAACTAAGGCTACTGTTACACTAGTGAGTTGTGCTGACAAAACCCTGTTTTTGTTGACAAAACTGGTGGAACGTCTGCACACAAAATGTGTTTTTTGAGAGTTTGTTGACAAAACTCAGCAGTTTCATTGGCAGAGTTCTGCCTTTCAGCCATGAGACATAATGCTACTGTTGACAGATTCTGTTGACAAAAAGCTGTGTGGATTCTCTGGGGCCCTTTCTTTTGACAGGCAGGGCATCCAGAACAACAGGCAGCCCTGTCTGCCATGCTTCCAGGTGCCTGTTTTGCCAAGAGAGCAGCTGGTCAGTCCAGCTGCTTTGTTGACAGAGCAGAGTGCTTTTCTGATTGGTTTTTGTTTGTGAACACACTCTGTCGACAGAAGGTTTGTCAGGAAATCTCTTCTGACAGTGACTTCAGTTGACAGACCACTGTAGTGTAACCATAGCCTAAGCCATTGGGCAACAAAATGGCAAATTAATATTCATGTTGAAAAATGCAAAGTAATGTATGTTGGAAAAAATAAGCCCAAGTATACATACAAAGTTATGTGGACTAATTTAGCTATAACCACTCAAAGACAGATCTTGGAGTGATTGTGGATAATTCTCAAAAAATATCTGCTCAGTGTACAGCAGCAGTCAAAAAAGAAAACTGAGTTTTAGGAATCATTTTAAAAGGGATAGAGAATAAGACAGAGAATATCTTATTGCCTATATATAAATCCATTGTACACCCACATCTTGAATACTGCATACAGATGTGGTTGCCTCATCTCAAAAAAGATATATTGTCATTGGAAAAGGTTCAGAAAAGGGCAACCAAAATGATTATGGGTTTGGAATGGGAGCCGTATGAAGAAAGATTGTAAAAAATGGGACTTTTCAGTTTAGAAGAGAGGAGACTATGGGTAGGATATGATAGAGATCTATAAAATCATGACAGGTATGGAAAAAGTAAATAAGGAAAAGTTATATGTTTGTTCCCATAACATAAGAGCTAGGGGGTCAACAAATGAAATTAATGGGTAGCAGGTTTAAAACTAACAAAAGGAAGGGTATTTTTCATGCAGGGCATGGTAGGCCTATGGAACTCCTTACTAGAGGTTGTTGTGAAAACCAGGACTTTAAAAGGGTTCAAAAAAGAACTAGATAAATTCATGGAGGTTAGGTCCTTCCGTGGCTGTTGGCCAGGATGGGTAGGACTGATGCCCATAGCCTCTGCATGTCAAAGGCTGGAGAGGGATCACTTTGATGATTACCTGTTCTGTTCACTCCCTCTGGGGCACCTGGTATTGGGCTGTGTCGGAAGACAAGATACTGCATTAGATGGACCTGACCCAGTATGACCATTCTTATGCTCTTATGGGAGCCCTGCCTTTGTGTTCACTGTGTTTTGATTTAGAAACAATTCAAAGCAGCAGTTATAAGGAACTAGGTCCTGGATATTGTTGATATTTCCTCCTGCTTTGACCCCTGTGGTGGTTTGGTTTCCATCACCTCTTAATGCTCTGTGACACTTCACCTTTCTATTAGAAACATTAGTAAGATCCAACTAGAGTTCAGCATATCAAATGTGACAGGTTAAATAGCCTGAAGTAAAGAGAGGAAAATGCAAAGTGGTTTGGTACAAGAGACTTCACTTCTGTAGAACCAAAGCAGAAAGTGATCCTTTTCCATATTCTCACAAAATCCAAACTGGTATGAGGTCCAAGTGATGTTTACATTTCAGCTTTTGTAACTCACTATTCCTTGTGTGGATGGAAGATTTCAGTCTGGTATCATTCCCCACGATAGTGTCTAGTTCAAACTCACGCTTTCAGGGGGCTGTAAGTGTCTGATCCCTCAGAGTCAGCCAAGACTGTAGACACCATATTTTTCAATTTTACACATGGTTATAAGCAGTAGTGTTCACATCTGAATTCCCATCCAAGCTTCTGCAAAATTCAAACCTGGGGGTCTGATGTAGGCCTGCCTCAGCTTGTATCTTACTCATTGCCATGTAGCATGGAAATACTTACATAACCTTCTGAGGAAGCATTGAAAACTTGCCAACATTGCAGCTTTCTGTACAGAAGACTTTTCAGCATAAATGAAAGAAATTCATAAGATTTTTTAAAAGAAAGCATATGCAATTGAATTTACAATAAGGGCCAAAGTCCAAGATCAATATGTATAAAAGTGATTTACTTATTCCCAGTGCACTTCTCAGGCTATGTGTGATGGCCTCTCATCAAAAAAGCAGTTTCTTTTGTTCCTGACATTTTTGGCTGTGCGGGGAGTCCTTACGTTATTACAATAATTTAAAAGCACCTGTTGTCATATATTTTCATATGGCAAATTACACTGGAACTAATCACGTCTAATCCCCTTAATATAAGATTGTTATGGGTTTAGTATACTGATATGGGTTTTGCATTTCACACATTTTATCACATATAGATTTTTGTTTTATTCATGACATTTCAGTATTATTGCTAAGTGAATGTATTATCTGAAACATTTGCAAATATTTCCCATCCATTTCTGAGAGAGAAAATAGACTGTGGAATTTAAAAATATGGACACCAAATTCTTTAACATTATCATATATCCCGATGGCTCTCTAGGCTCCAGTTGTAAGCACATTCTTTGTTAATGTGCATTCTACCATTCTTTCCCATTTTCCTGGATTCTAATTGACTGTGAGATACATGACTTAGAGTTCTATTAATCTTGGTAGCCCAGGCTCAGAAGAGCACTTACACTTGTATGTACATGTGTGTTCAGCAAAGCACTTAAGCACATGCTTATCTTTAAGCATGAGCTTATGTACCACTGATACCTTTAAGATGTATGAAAAATACATGAAAACATTAATTAGAGTTTAAATAAATAAAAGCATAATGGCTAACTGCCTTTAAAAGGTTAATTTACAAAATATCATTTTGATTCTTTGTGTCATTAGTGTAATTTTGTTAAATTAATAAGTAATAGAGCCAAGTTTGTTCAAACTCCTTTCACCTTTGTTCCATATTTAAAATGCTTACTTTTCTGAATTTTCTTGCCAAATAGCTGTCTTTATTTAATCTTCATTGTTTTTATTCTGATATGAGTTTCATTGGGTTTCTCATTCAGACTCTGACGAATTATTAGTGAGTTATAGCCAATATTTTTGACTGTTTTGATTAATATGTAGCCACCTCTTTTTTCATGCACCATTACTTTGTATTCATTCCTATTTACTATCCTCACTTCATGTTTGTGCTCAGGTTGTAGTAGTAGGCATCCTTCAGTCTGCACAGACTATGGATTGCGCCCTTTAAAGTTTCAATTGAGGACTTCATTTACAGCGTCTATTGTGACGATAAAGACCCACACGAGAGTGACAGTCCTTGCTGCATCTCTGGCAGATGTAGTGGGTGTCTGGCAAGTCCTTATTGTGCTTTCTGTGTGCTCGCTTCTCCTCTGCTAGCTGTCTGATCTTCAACTCACCCTTCTGAAGGCCCTTGTGTAACCCCTGCCTCCATCTGCCGTGGTCGTCTGCTAGTTCTTCCCAGTTGTCCAGCTCGATGTCTACCTCTCTGAGGTCTCTCTTGCAGACATCTTTGTAACGCAACTGGGGGCGTCCGGTGGGTCTTTTGCCAGAGGCTAGCTCACCATATGTCTTTTGGAATCCTTCCATCGTTCATCCTGTGGATGTGGCCAAGCCAGCGGAGCCGACTCTGCCTGAGGAGGGTGTGCATGGTTGGGATTCCAGCTTGCTCGAGGATGGCGGTGTTGGTAACTCTGTCCTTCCATGATATTCCAAGGATGCGCCTGAGGTAGCGCAAGTGGAAGACGTTCAGCCTCTTTTCCTGGCGGGCATACAGGGTCCAAGTCTCGCTGCCATAAAGGAGGGTGCTGAGGATGCAGGCTCTGTAGACTTGCATTTTGGTGTGAGTGTACAGCTTGTTGTTATTCGACACTCTCTTGCTGAGTCTGGACAGAGTTGTGGCCACTTTTCCGATCCTCCTATTTAGCTCAGTGTCCAACGACAGGGTGTCAGTGATGGTGGACCCTAGGTAAACGAACTCGTGGACAACCTCTAACGTATAGTTGTCAATGCTGATTGATGGGGATTCAGCAACATCTTGACCAAGTACATTTGTCTTCTTTAGGCTGATGGTAAGCCCAAACTCCACATACATAGAGATAGGTGGAGTTGGCAAGTGATTGTGTAAGTATATATAAATTACAATGTATTCATATGTAACATCCAAAAACACCGTGTCAAAAGAATATTAAGGTAAGCATTCACTAGTTAGAACATGCCAAAATTAAAGTGGCTCATACAGTCCTCCTTTGTCTCTAGGGCTGCATCTACACTTACACAAAATGTCAAAATGGCCATGCTAATAGCTAAATCGAAGAATACTAATGAGGCACTGAAATGAATTTTCAGCACCTCATTAGCATGCCACCAGCTGCGGCACTTTGAAAGTTCTGTGGTTCTCTCACCCACGGCTCGTCTACATGGGGGTCCTTTTCAAAAGGACCCTGCCAACATCAAAATCCCCTTATTCCTATCAGCTGACCCCATGGCCACTTCAAAGTTTTTTGTAAGAGTAGATGGAGCCTAGATGGCATGTCATGACCCTGAACAAATTGGGTGCAGTTTCTTTCTTGATGCAATTGAGTCAAGCTGTTCTCATCTGTATGGTAAGGTGCATAGAAAGTCCAGGAAAGACATCTCCTGCTTTGAGTTCTGATTACCAGCACAAAAGCAGCTAAGAGTAGTAATTGTAGGGCAGGCCTGCTTAACTCCTGCAGCACTGGGATAGAGTATATTCAGTGCAGACGAGAGAATTTAGCTTCCAAACTCCTAAAATTCTGTGTAAGAACTGAATTTTTTCAAAAGCTTATAACTTGACCAAATGTATGCAGTTTTCACAGAAACAGCAAAAAACACATCCACGCCCCAAAGGCCATTTCCTTGCTGCACAGCACTAGAGCATCTCAGCTAAATGGTCAAAATATTTTTTGTAACCTGAGTGAAGTATTGTCATTTTCCTCTAATCTTGTTCTCAAAAGTGACTGAACGTTTTTTGCTGAAACTTTCCAAAACAAAAAAGATCCCCAGAGCAAGTCACCCAGCATAGTAAACTACAGCCCAAATGGTTCAAAACTGTCAGTGTTGCAAACAAGCGAAAGTGTCAGCCAACATTTACTATGAATGATGCCACTGGCTCCTCTGATAAAAGGTACATCAGGTGTTATAGATGAAGGCACACATTTATATACCATATTATATATATTTTGTTCAAATAAAATTGCCATTTTGTTTATGTTCTCTGACTTTCAGAATGTTGGGGTTTGAATTTTTTGGCATCAACCAAACACTGAACCAATGGCTACGTCTACACATACCCCTCCCTTTCAGAAGGGGCATGTAAATGAAGTGGGTCAAAATGCTAACGAGGCGCTGATATGAATATTCAGCACCTCATTTGGATAATGATGGTCACCCCAAGTGTCGAAAGTGCTGCTTTTGAACTGCAAACTAGCTGTGTACATGGGATTTCTTTGAAAGGAAACCCCGCTTTCAAAACATCATTCTTCCCTCAAAAAATTGTGAAGAAGGGTGCTTTCAAAATTGGAGCTTTCTTTCAAAGGAACTCATCTACATAGCTAGTTTGCAATTCAAAAGCATCATTTTTGCCACTCCAGGAGGCCGCCATTATGCAAATGAGAATATCAGTGCCTCATTAGCACTTTTGACCCACTTAATTTACATGCCCCTTCCAAAAGGGAGGGGCATGTGTAGATGTAGCCAATTAGTTTAAGGTTGTCATATGTCATCTTAGACAGATAAGCAGCTATCATTCATAATACTAGAACATCATGCAGAAGAATTACTGCTGGGTCGTTATTTCAGAACTAATGGTCCTATCAAGACTGAAGACAATGCCACAGTATCAATATGCAAAATAGACAGAATTCCAAAAATATCATCGCAAAGTGTGCTGAATATCAGCTCATGAGGGCATTTTACAAAATGTACAGTTTGAAGTTACTCTTTGCACTTGGAATGGTTATTTTTGCTTCAATAAAAATGTCACACCTGATTGTTGGACAGCAGGTGATGGCAGATATCTCGTTTTTCCTAGTTTGCCTTCATACTCACTATGCCATAGCTTAAGCGTGTTTGCACAACTACCCTCTGGTGGATGGTATATAATATGAGAAAAACCGAGGAAATGGTTAGCACTGAACCTTTTGCATTTTTTTTCCACTGGCTGGTGAGGAAGTAGCTTTCTGATGTCCCAGGAGAATCATAGAATCATAAGGTGGAAGGGATGATAAGAATCACCTAGTCAAACCCTTTTCCAAGCTGCAGGACATTTCTCAACCTGTGGAGGGTGGGCTGCTTGCAAACCAGTCATCACAGAGCTGCTGCCCATGCAATATCTTCAGGGGCATATGACTAGTATTGAATGTGGTACACATAACACATTATGGCCATGTGTTCAGGTAAACAGGTGGGGAATTGATTTAATTTAAATCTGCTATAGAGTAATTTCAATTCATTGCCTCTTGCCTTGCCCTCTGTAGTAAGGAAGAACAATTTTTCTCCATCTTTCTTGTGTTAACCTTTAATGCATTTGAAGCCCACTATCACAGCCCCACTTAATCTCTTCCAAACTAAGCATACCCACTTCCTTTGTCCTTTGTTTATGTGGCTCATGTTCCATCACTTTGATCATCTTTGCCACTCATCTCTGGATCCTTGCCAGTTTCTCCACATCTTTTCCATACAGTGGTGAGCAAAACTGGACACAGTACTCCAACTAAGGCCTAATCAGTCCTGAACAGGGCAGGACTATTGTCTCCTGTGACTTGCATGCTATGCCTCTGTTAATGCAACCCAAAATTGTGTGCATTTGTTTGTTTGTTTGTTTGATTGATTGATTGTTTGTTTGGGGAGGGGGAGGTTGCAGCAGCACAGCTTTGTTGACTTATGTGGAGGTTGTGATCCACCGCAACTCCCAGTGGCTTCTCAACAGTGCTGCTGCCAAACCAGTTAGCCCCCATTCAGTATTGGTGCCTTTTGTTCTTCCCCTTAAGTGTAGCTCCTGGCATTCGTCTTGGTTGAATTTCATTTTGTTGTCTATAGGTCAAGTTGCCAATTTATCTGTCCTGCAAAGTGTTTGTAGCCTCCTGCCCCTCCCTCCCTTTGTGCAATCTGCAAATTGGATCAGTATGTTCTCAATTCCTACATCCAGATCATTCGTGAAGATGTGAAAGAACACCAGGCCCATAACAGTTATTTGTGAAAGCCCTCATGAGACCTCCTTCCGATCTTACATCATTGCATTAGCAGTTACTTTTTGTTCACAGTTGTTTTATTATCTATCCACGTAGTGGTAGTTCTTTTGAAACCCCATTTTTTTCTGGCTTAGTTATGATAACTTCATGTAGGGCTGTGTCCAAAGCCTTGCTGAAGTCCAAGTATTCTATCCATTGCATTCCCTGTGTCCACCAAATCACTTACTGGCTACGTCTACACGTGCATGCTACATCGAAATAGCTTATTTTGATGAATAACGTCTACACGTCCTCCCGGGCTGGCAACGTCGACGTTCAACTTCGACATTGGGCAGCACCACATCAAAATAGGCGCTGCGAGGGAACGTCTACACGCCAAAGTAGCACACATCGAAATAAGGATGCCAGGAACAGCTGCAGACAAGGTCACAGGGCGGACTCAACAGCAAGCCGGTCCCTTAAAGGGCCCCTCCCAGACACAGTTGCACTAAACACAAGATCCACAGAGCCGACAACTGATTGCAGACCCTGTGCATGCAGCATGGATCCCCAGCTGCAGCAGCAGCAAACAGAAGCCCTGGGCTAAGGGCTGCTGCACACGGTGACCATAGAGCCCTGCAGGGGCTGGAGAGAGAGCGTCTCTCAACCTCTCAGCTGATGGCCGCCATGGCGGACCCCACTATTTCGATGTTGTGGGACGCGGATTGTCTACATGTGCCCTACTTCGACGTTCAACTTCGAAGTAGGGCGCAATTCCCATCCCCTCATGGGGTTAGCGACTTCGACGTCTCGCCGCCTAACATCGATTTCAACTTCAAAATAGCGCCCAACACATGTAGCCGTGACGGGCGCTATTTCGAAGTTGGCACCGCTACTTCGAAGTAGCGTGCACGTGTAGATGCGGCCACTTTGTCCAGCAAGGAAATCAAGCTGGTTTGGCAAGAATCGTTCTTTGTTAATCCATGCTGCATGTTAGCGATCACCCCTTCATCCTCCAGGTATCTGCAGATTGAAAGTTTTATACATTGCTCTCATAGCTTCCCCATTACCAAGTCAAACTGACTAGTCATTCATTCCCCAGCTTCTCCTTTTCCCACCTTTTAAAGCAGGGCACTGTTAGTCCTTCTTCAGTCTTCCACGACCTCCCCTGTCATGCAAGAGTTTTCAAGTATTATGTTTGAACATACCAAGGTGTTACTGAGATCTGCCCAGAGACCACTTGGCTCTGTTCTTCTCCATAATAACTGTGGATGTCTTTGGTGGCAAATATTGGTGACAGTCAGTTTCCAGTGAATGCTTCCTGGACAAGCTCAGTGGATTGCTTGAGGTCTTAGCATAGGCTGGGTACATCCCATATAACTAATGTCAAATAAGCTGGGGAGTAATTTTAGAGGGATCCTACATTCTGAAGCTAAGCTGTCAGAGATGAAATATCAGAGGTCCAGCAAGTGCCTCTCTATATCCCCCTAAGAAATCAAAATTAGCACTGAGGTAAGCAATCCCTCCTCCATTCACCACCCGCCCTCGCACTCAATCTTTTGCGGGTGATAAGCCATTGGAGCTGGAAAGGGCCTTATCATCCTCAAAGAGTGCATTTTAGGATAAAAGACATCTAGCTCATAGGCCATCCTGTTGCACTGGGTATTGTGCATACGGGTCAGTAGCTGCCTGTAGCCTTAGAGTTTCCAGCCCAGTGGGAATGACAGTCATTTTAAAAGATAACAAAAAGGATTTAGTAGAATTCCACATTCCAAATCCACTTTCACACCACATTAGATGAGATTCAGACCAGTGGATTTAAAAAGGTCAGAAATTAACAGAGAATCCTCTCTTTAAAATCTTGCTGGGATCTTGGATTGGCCTTGCATGTCTGATTCTTAACATCATTGCTCAAAACCCGGTCATTTAAAGGTCTTTGCTTGTCTCTTGAGCACTGCTATCTACTCAAAAGAAATGGACCTTTTTGGTGGAATTTTCAGCCTTCTGATCTTTGAAATTCTTTTTTCAGGTCTGACTATATGACTCTGTGCTGAAGGCACTTATAATACACTTGATCTATGTCTCAGTGTTTATACAGTGATATTTATGGAAGCTATGAATTCTAAGTTATTGATAATTCATGTCATTTAGTTAATAAAAGCCTGTTACACTCACTGGTGTGTACGGCAGTAATGAAGGTCCTCCTCATCTTTCTTTGGCCATTTTCTTCAGTGTGTCCCAGCTGTAGCTTGTTTTCTTCATGTCTGCCACAAAAGTATGCCGCCATGTTGTCTTGGGCCTCCCACATTTCCGTCTTCCTTCAGGTGACCATTAGAGTGCTATCTTTACAATGGCATCTGCCTCCTTTCACATCATGTGCCCTATCCATCTCCAGCGTCTTCTCATGAGGATAGTGGTCATATCGTCCTGGTGGCATCACAGAAACAGGTCATGGTTGGGCATTGTCTTTGGCCAAAAGATACAAAGTATCTTGCGAAGGCTAGTGGTGTAAGAGGATGCAAGCTTGGCAAGGTCGCACTGTCATCTGCCATCACTCTGAGCCATATAGTAGTGTTGATATGACATAGCTCTGGTACAGCTTAAGGTTGGTGTGGACAGCATACTACATAGATCTCCATACATTGTTCATACTTCTGAGGACATTTCTGACCTTGCTTAGTCTGCTCTGGATGTCATTCTTGGTCCCTCCCTCATTGTGGATGATGCTGCCTAAGTATGTGAAGCTGTCTGTGCTGGGTAAGTCTGCATCATCTATCCGGGTTGGTGCTGGTGAATCTATGTTGAGAGTCATAATCTCTGGGATTTTCTGGTTAACTCTTAGTCCAACCTGGCATCCAAAAGAGCATAGGCATTGTCTATATTCCTGTATGTGTTGATGGGTGTGGGAAAGCAACACAGGGTTGTCCACAAAGTCAAGATCTTCCATTGTAGAAAAAGGTGTCCATCTTATACCCTTTATGCATCTGCTGTTGTTCTTTGCATCACCCAGTCGATCACCATGTTGAACAGTAGTGCAGACATGATGCATCCCTTTCTGACCTGTCTTGACTTCAAAAGACAGATCGCAGTATCCCACACTGCATGTGAAGTTGGTGTAAAAACTCTTGATGAGCTGGATCACTTGTAGAGGGATTCTGTAGGTTCTCAGAATGCGCCAAAGGCTTTCTTTGTGTATGCTGTCAAAAGTCTTCTTGAAGTTGACAAAGTTCATGTACAACTGTCCCTGCCACTCTGTGCACTGGTTTTTTATGTTTCTCAGGGTAAAAATCTGGTCTGTACATCCCCTTCCCTTGTGAATTCTGGCTTGGTCATTCCTCAGAGACTTGTCAATAGTATCTGAGACCCTCTGGATGATGACCTTGGCTAGGATCTTGCTAGGTACGGAGAGAAGGGTGATCCTGCACCAATTGTTGCCGTCGCTGAGTGCTCTTTTCTTGGGAACCTTGACAATTACTCCTTTGGTCCAGTACTTCAGCATCTGTTGTCCTCCCCAAATTGCTGTAAATGATGGTTGGAGAATGATGGCTGCAGGCTCTGGGTTTGCTTTAAACAACTCCACATTCAGATGGTCGAGTCCTGGAGCTTTACCATTTTTTCAGGGATTTGATGGATGCACTGATTTCTTCCTTCTCTGGTGGATCAATGTTAATCTCATGCTCCTCCTCGTCTTCTTGGATGTCTGCTTCTCCTTCAGGTGGTGGTCTATGCAGAACTTCTCTGAAATGCTCTGTTCAGCATGGCTGTTGTTCTTTCTCTGTTGTCAACAACTGCTCTTGTTTGTCCTTGATGGGGGCACTTTCATAATATAGCAATATTGATACAATTGAGCCTCTGTAGGGATATTTGATGGCATTATGTAAATGTCAGTGAGCCTAATAAATAATAGGAGACCAATACAGTATAAAAGCGAAAAAAAAATCTGTTCTATATTTCTATATGAACCATAGATCTACTACAACTTGTACTTAATTATACTAGGAAGTTTTCACACCCCACATACCATCTCAAGAGATTCTCCGGCATGGCATGCAACCTCTCTGAATCCAGGTTATCTGGCTGACACATTAGGATAATCATTTAAACCAGAAAACATAAGAATTAAAAAAAAAAAGCACGAGGAAAACACCCAGTGGACTTTATTTATTTTATTGCTTCCAACCCACCCCCCCTCAAAAAAAGAAAAATAATGCGAGAAAAAACTCCAAAGAACAAAAATATTAAGGATTGGAATGAGAGGAAAAGAAAAGAAAGAAAGAGGAAAGGAGGATGACCTCTTGGTTTCTATTTGCTAGGATTTAATAAAAGATTTTTTTTGAAAATCAGAACTCTTTTTTTAATTCTGCAACATTTTCCCCTCATTTTTGATGTACTAAAAACCAACTTGGAAAATAAATTTATTTTTTTTAAATATCACTGAAAATTCTTGGCAGAAGAGAAGGGAAGCAATTCGATTTCTTTTCTTTTTTACTTTTTCCCTTCTGTAGCTGAAATTGACTCCACCTTCTGCAGCTTTCTCCAAACACTGAGTGATTTAGCAGAGCAATTAGTGCAATACCTGAGGGCCACCAGGAAGAGATAAGGACAGAACAGAATGGAAGTTTCGTAAACTAGTGACTGGCAATATCTTAAGATTTACAGTTTCAACTGACTTTCTGGATGAATTCTCAAGTGTTCAGAGGTGTATGAGAGCCTCTTAGCTCATAGAACAAAAACAGATCTCTCGCAAGCTCTCCTGCAAAATTCCAGTCCTTCCTGTGGAGGTAGGGGACAGAGGTAGTTATTGCTAATCACTCTGGGCCAGAATTTGAACCAAGCAGCGCATGACAAATAGTAGCATCTGATTCCACGACTGAACTCCATTTGTGCAATAAGGGAGCACTCAGCCTGACTGAGATTGGCAGTACATGCACTGTGAGTGTACATGTTAGGTTTCAAAATACAGAGTAGGATATTGATGCCTGTCCTGAAGGGCTTCAAGTACTAGAGCTTGCACAAGTCAAGCCAAAACCCCAGGATGTTCTAGAGATTAAGCCACAGAGTTGGGAGACCAATTGCTCTGTGTGATTGAGGAAGTTCTTTCACCTCTCTGTGCTTCTGTTCCCCAGCTGTAAACATGTGGCTACTTCCCCATCTCACAAGAGTTTTATACCATAATGACTGTGAAGCACTCAGATGTGCTGGTGATAGGGGCTGTGGGAGACCTTAGGCAGACAGCATGAAGAGTTTATTACTGAAGAGAGTTGGGTAGGAAAGACCTGGAAGAAGTTACTTAAAAGGAGGCACCTGGAGTAAGATAGAATCATAGAATCATAGAACACTAGGACTGGAAGGGACCTCGAGAGGCCATCGAGTCCAGCCCCCTGCCCCAATGGCAGGACCAAGTAATATCTAAACCATCCCTGATAGACAGCTATCTAACCTGTTCTTAAATATGTCTAGTGATGGAGATTCCACAACCTCCCTTGGCAATTTATTCCACTGTTTGACCACCCTGACAGTTAGGAACTTTTTCCTAATGTCCAACCTAAACCTCCCTTGCTACAGTTTAAGCCTGTTGCCTCTTGTTCTATCCTCAGAGGCCAAGAAGAACAAGTTTTCTCCTTCCTCCTTATGACTCCCTTTTAGACACCTGAAAACCGCTATCATGTCTCCCCTCAATCTTCTCTTTTCCAAACTAAACAAGCCCAATTCTTTCAACCTTTTTTCATAGGTCACATTCTCTAGATCTTTAATCATTCTTGTCGCTCTTTTCTGGACCCTTTCTAGTTTGTCCACATCTTTTTTGAACTGCGGTGCCCAGAACTGGACGCGATACTCCAGCTGAGGCCTAACCAGTGCAGAGTAGAGCGGAAGAATGACTTCTCGCGTCTTGTTCACAGCATACCTGTTAATGCATCCCAGAATCATGTTTGCTTTTTTTGCAACAGCATCACACTGTTGACTCATATTTAGCTTGTGGTCCACTATAACCCCTAGATCCCTTTCTGCTGTAGTCGTTCTTAGACAGTGTCTCCCCATTCTGTATGTGCGAAACTGATTGTTCCTTCCCAAGTGGAGCACTTTGCATTTGTCCTTATTAAACTTCATCCTGTTTACCTCAGACCATTCCTCCAATTTATCCAGATCATTTTGAGATAGAGGGAGTAAAGGCTTGGTGGACAGTGATAAACAATTTTTCCAGATGTAAGGGAGCAATACAACAAAAAATAAGAAGGGATTGGAAGAGAGAGAGGAGTGGGAACAGGAAATGAGATCACAGGAGTGATATGATGTCGGTCATTGGAGATGTGGGCAAAGAGCTTGAATCTAGTGTGGTAAAAGGCAGGAAGCAGCCCCTCTAGTGGTATTTCACTGGCATGTCTGTACGCGCCAGGAACATGTCCAGGAAAAGGTATTTTTACTCAAGGGATATATTGACAAAATGAAGGGGAAGGAAGGGACTCAACAAAATTTTATCAAACCTCCAAAGACTTCAGGACAAATCTTGGGGAGAGGCATGCTTTTATTTTTCCAAAACAAGTTACCTATTCTTGACCCCATCTTGCATTCCTCGCAGTAGCATTACCAGCACTCACTTGACTTAAACCCTTGTACTCTGAATGGACCATAGGTCATCCACAAGTCTCCCCTACTTCACCCTATCTCAAGACAAAACTTCTAGCTGCCTCCAGGAGTACCCCAGTTGTCGTCCTTCAGTCTCAGTAGATCTTCTCCACATTGTCCGAAGGCTTCCTCTTTTGCATCTTCCTTGCAGGTTGCCATGTGAGAGCTTGACAGACTATGCTGGCTTTCTGGGAGTGTGGCCTAGTCATCCCTACTTTCTCGTCTTGATTTGAACATCAAATGGCTCTTGTCCTGCTCTATTCCAAAGCTCCTCATCTGTGACAAAGTCTTGCCATTTGGTGTGAAGGATGTACCTCAGGCATCTATTTAAGGATGTCTGTAGCTTGTGATGTGAAGACTTATTAGTACACCAGGTCTCTCATCCTTGTTGTGGTGAGGTGGCTTGTGTGTCTCAAGCTGCGTCTACACGTGCACGCTACTTCGAAGTAGCGGCACCAACTTCGACGTTAGGCGGCGAGACGTCGAAGTCGCTAACCTCATGAGGAGATAGGAATAGCGCCCTACTTCGACGTTCAACGTCAAAGTAGGGACCGTGTAGACGATCCGCGTCTCGCAACGTCGAAATTGCTGGGTCCTCCATGGCAGCCATCAGCTGGGGGGTTGAGAGATGCTATCTCTCCAGCCCCTGCGGGGCTCTATGGTCACCGTGGGCAGCAGCCCTTAGCCCAGGGCTTCTGGCTGCTTCTGTGGCAGCTGGGGATCTATGCTGCAGGCACAGGGTCTGCAACCAGTTGTCAGCTCTGTGTATCTTGTGTTGTTTAGTGCAACTGTGTCTGGGAGGGGCCCTTTAAGGGACCGGCTTGCTGTTGAGTCCGCCCTGTGACCCTGTCTGCAGCTGTGCCTGGCATCCCTATTTCGATGTGTGCTACTTTGACGTGTAGACGTTCCCTCGCTGCACCTATTTCGATGTTGGGCTGAGCAACGTTGAAGTTGAACATCGACGTTGCCGGCCCTGGAGGACGTGTAGACGTTATTCATCGAAATAGACTATTTCGATGTCGCAACATCGAAATAAGCTATTTCGATGTTGGCTGCACGTGTAGACGTAGCCTCAATGACCCAGAGAGCTATGCCTGTGGGAGCTATAGCTCTTCGAAGAGTTACCCAAACTGGACAGGTCAAAGGATAGAGACCAGACACATTTGAATCACCTCTCCTTGAGGTAAAATGGGTTGGTTTAGGGTTAACATCCTTATCTGTTTAAAAAAAAAAGTTACAGAAACCCTTCTCTTTTTAAGGTTTAATATAGTTATCATGTTATCAGCAGTCTGGAATTAAGTCTTAAGGTAGAAACTCTTTGAGAAGAATTCCAATCCTGTGGCTATTCTCTTCTGTTTAAAAAAAAAATCCATATATGCCTTTAAAACAGCTGGGGTCAAAGGAACTGTGCTTGCTTCTAATTGTCCCAATAAATTGTAAAGATGCTATTACACTGCAGTGATTAAGAAATGGTAAAAAGAGATGCAATTTGATAACATGAAGGCCATCAAGCTTAATAGTCCTTAACTGATTGTCACCCCACTCAAAAATACAGATACGCATACAGCTCTTTCCCCTCTCTTGCCTTCCTTCCCTCCCAGTCTTCTAAAAGCACCTTAAGCCAACAGGAATTTATACTTCCTGCAATAAAACCCAAAGCAGGGAACAGCTGGCAGCTGAAGTTAAGATTGCTAAAGCAAACATTGTGACATTGATGGGCAGGAGGATTTTATTATTATTTCAACATAACGTGGCTGCTTCAGCTGCATACCACAAACTGACTTATTTAAAAAAAGATTTCTATAAGCTTTAAAAATGAGGGACACAGTGTTCAAACCTGGATTCATAAAGTTAGGAGTCTGTGTGGATATTTAAGCATTTAGATAAGTGGCCTGGTTTTCAGATCAGAGATTCATAGGTTCACCCAGTTATCCCTGTACTATGGCCAAGAAACGGTTTGATTAAAGCATACCTTCCAGAGTTTTGATATGAAAACCTCGAGACAGAGAATCCATCTTTTTCCTGAGTAACTTGTTCCAGTGGTTAGTCAACCTTACTGTGAAAAACACTCAACTTATTTCTTATTTGTATTTGTGTAGCTTTAACGTCCAGATATCTTCTTCTTCTTGCTTTTAGATAAAGCGCCACCTGTGACTTTCATCTGACTCAACGTGGCCCTGATCAATAGGGTACTTGAGTACAAAGAAATAGAATCATAGAACTGGAAAGGATCTTGCAAGGTCATTGAGTCCAGTTCCTTGCACTCACAGCAGGACCTAACACCATCTACACCACCCCTGACAGAGGCTATGGCTACCCTAGTGAGTTTTGTCACCAAAACTGGTGGAACGTCCACACACAAAATGAGTTTTGTCCAACAGCATGTTGACAAAAGATGGCACTTCCACCAACAACCTTCTGCCTCTCCCAGATGAGGAAGAGTGCCTTTTGTTGACAGATTCTGTCGACAAAAAAGCTCTGTGAGTGCTCTGGAGGTGGGCCATCTCTAGACAGACAAGGTGTCCATGACAATGGTCAGCCCTGTCTGCTGTGCTTCCGGGTGCCTGTTTTGTTGAAAGAGCAGCCAGGCACTCCAGCTGCTCAGTCAACAGAGCAGAGAGCTCTTTTAATTGGCTTTTGTATGTGGCAGCTCTCTGTCGACAGAAGTTTTGTCAGAAAATCTCTTCCAATTACTGTAACCAGAGTGTTTAGCTAGGTACTTGAAAGCCATTATCACAAAGCGCACTTGATGCTCCAACAAGGTTTGGACTCATAACCCCTGGATTACCAGGCCAGTGCTATACCCACTGACCTATTGGGCCCACTAACTTTAGCCTCACTACTCACATGCTTACGGCGCATAGCTACCATGATGATTTGATGTCTGGGTGGGTGGATTGAGGGACCCTGCTTTAGGAACCTAACTCCGAACATCTGGGCAGCGTTCCTCTAACCTCATCAGGTGAGAGAAATCCAAGGCTACAAAGAAAGGCCCCAATCATGCAGTTCATTGTCTTAAATGGGGCTTTAGGTGGGTGCTCTAATCAGTCATGGGACAGCAAGCTGTAGGATCAAAGCCACAGTGAGAGACAACTAAGATATAAAGCTGCTTGCTGACTGGAAGCAGTGGGGACAGCAACAAAGCCTCAGAAGGCAAATTTAATAGACTGTCAGCAAAGCTTTGGCTCTCTTTGTTCCACAGGGGACCTTGAACTTTAAATGATTCATCCACTGCTAGATGACAAGGAATTTTTCTCTATTGTCCACAGGTTTATCACTTATAAAAGTGACATTCATTTCTCAGTGGTTCTAAAAGTAAACTTCTCTTCCAATCTTCTGCCCCTCTTCTTAACAATGTATCACTGATTGTTGCTCATGGAGCAGTGATGTGTGTGGACAGGAGGCAGACTCAGAGCTGGAATTCACAGATGGAAAAAATGTATTAGCTTGCTTAGTTCACTCTCCTTCCCTTAATATAGGACGGGCCACTTCACTAGTTGGAGAACAAGGGGAGAAAGAGGCCAGACAAGCTTTATTTCTCACGCATATTGCTTGAGGGGTAAAAGACTGGTTATGACACAGGCCTGGACTATGCTCACCAGCTGGTGTGTGTGGTAGTAAGCTGGGAAGACTAGAGCTTATGCACACCATCCATGTGTCAAAGCAGTCAGCAGTGAACATGCAACCCTAAAGACATAATGGGCTTGATTTCCACACTTTTCCAGTAGTCAACTGCACCAGTTCAGCATGAGTTAAAATACTAGTACATTCTCAGTTCACACAGCAATTGCCTATTGCACCTACTAACACTTTTGAATTGATGCAAATGACTCCACAAAGTACCAGAGTAACAGATGTCCCTAAGGTTGTTCTTGGACTCAGAAGCTGCGTCTACACGTGCACGCTACTTCGAAGTAGCGGCAGTAACTTCGAAATAGCGCCCATCACGTCTACACGTGTTGGGCGCTATTTCGAAGTTGAAATCGACGTTAGGCGGCGAGACGTCGAAGTCGCTAACCCCATGAGGGGATGGGAATAGCGCCCTACTTCGACGTTCAACATCGAAGTAGGGACGTGTAGACGATCTGCGTCCCGCAACATCGAAATAGCGGGGTCCTCCATGGCGGCCATCAGCTGGGGGGTTGAGAGATACTCTCTCTCCAGCCCTTGCGGGGCTCTGTGGTCACCGTGGGCAGCAGCCCTTAGCCCAGGGCTTCTGGCTGCTGCTGCTGCAGCTGGGGGTCCGTGCTGCATATACAGGGTCTGCAACTAGTTGTTGGCTCTGTGTATCTTGCACTGTTTAATGAAAGTGTGTCTGGGAGGGGCCCTTTAAGGGAGCGACTTGCTGTTGAGTCCGCCCCGTGACCCTGTCTGCAGCTGTGCCTGGCTCCCTTATTTCGATGTGTGCTACTTTGGCGTGTAGACGTTCCCTCGCTGTGCCTATTTCGATGTTGGGCTGAGCAACGTCGAAGTTGAACATCGACGTTGCCAGCCCTGGAGGACGTGTAGACGTTATTCATCGAAATAGCCTATTTCGATGTCGCAACATCGAAATAAGCTATTTCGAAGTTGGGTGCACGTGTAGACGTAGCCAGAAAGTATAAGAATGCCTCCAGATTCCTGGTTGAAAAGCTGTGTCTTCTCCACTTCTCCTGCCTTGAGGGCCTGAGAGTTGCTTTAGCTCCAGATTGTGCTTGTCTGATGCTTGAAAGCTGGAGAAGGCTGAATGCCGTCTCCTGGCAGTAGTGGCCATGCTCAGCAAGAATTATGCACAGCTAACACAGTCAGTGCCTCTCAGTTGGGAAGGGGCAGTGGTTCCACAGAGACTACATGGTAAAACTGCATTGACTGGCCCTTGATTTACATTGGTGTAACTGAAAGCAGAGTCACACCTTATTGTGTCTTGTTTATGGCTCCATGATCCCAACATCTTCCTCAGAGGAGCACCCCCTCCACACTTCCCAAGTTAGGGCCCGTGGCTGGACCTGAACTTGGTCCCAAATCTGACACTTTCCTCTGATTTCTTTCCAACACTGTGGCAGTTCGTTTGCAAATATCCAATTATAAAGTAAGATCACCAGGGTCTCAAAAACAGCATAGGGTTAAACAAACAACTGAGATGAGACATTTTTGGATCATCAGCATTTGTTATCAATCTGTGCTGCATGTAGGGAACATTATCTTTCATGGTTTACACTGAGCAGCACCTATTTTTCCCAGTTGGAATTAAAAGCTCCAAGTAATGTTGCATGACTACACATGCTGAAAAAAATGTTACTGTAATGACATATAAAGTTACCAGCCAGCTGAGAGAGAGGAAAAAAAGAGCTTCCTTGTTCAGCCCCTGAGAAAGCGAGTTCAGATTTGGGTTAGTCAAAGATTTAATCAAAAGTGTCAACATCATGACTGGAAAGAGGGAAAAATACGTGAAATACAGGTTCCCATTGTTTTTTGTATAGGGGGATTTGTTTGTGGTCCCCCCACTGCCATTCATACCCCCACATTCATTTTTCTGACTGGTATGTTATGGTATTATTCATTCCACAGCTTAGCTGGTGACCACGGAAAGAAAGAAAATATTTTTCTTCAGACACCAATCATAACAACCCACCTGTTCCCCCCCACACCATTTCTCTTAAAGGTACCACACCCAGGTCATTGCATAATCCTGTTAAGGATATATAACCTAATCAGTGAATTGCACAAGAGACGAATGAAGGAGTCTTGTTCTGTAACTTGGCTAAAGAACGACACCTGCTGCTCCCCAGATAGATAATGAATCTTCAGTCTCCAGAAATGCAGATACTGGTACTGACAGAAATGTCCCATCTGAGCCACATCTACATGCGCCGGCTACTTTGAAGTAGCTGCGCCAACTTCGAAATAGTGCCCGCCACGTCTACACGTGGCGAGCGCTATTTCGAAGTTGAAATCGACATAAGGTGGTGAGCCGTCGAAGTCGCTATCCCCAACAGGAGATGGGAATAGCGTCCTACTTCGACGTTCAACGTCGAAGTAAGGCACGTGTAGACGATCCGCGTCCCGCAACATTGAAACAGAGGGGTCTGCCATGGCGGCCATCAGCTGAGGGGTTGAGAGACGCTCTCTCCAGCCCCTGCGGGGCTCTATGGTCACCGTGTGCAGCAGCCTTTAGCCCAGGGCTTCTGGCTGCTGCTGCTGCAGCTGGGGATCCATGCTGCATGCACAGGGTCTGCAACCAGTTGTCGGCTCTGTGGATCTTGTGCTGTTTAGTGCAACTGTGTCTGGGAGGGGCCCTTTAAGGGAGCGGCTAGCTGTTGCCTGGGAAGTGCTAGTCCGCCCTGTGACCCTGTCTGCAGCTGTTCCTGGCACCCTTATTTCGATGTGGGCTGCTTTGGCGTATAGACGCTCCCCTGCAGCGCCTACTTCGATGTGGTGCTGCCCAACGTTGACGTTGAACATCGACGGCACCAGCCCTGGAGGACGTGTAAACGCTATTCATCGAAATAGCTTATTTCGATGTAGTGAAATCAAAATAAGCTATTTTGATGTAGCATACATGTGTAGACGTAGCTCTGGTTACTTAGTGGTTTCTACCTTGGCAAAACAGGTGTGAAAAAAAACCCTGTGATTGTAAGCTACATAATACTTTTTTCAGTTAAAGACCAAAAATTCAGTGGTGCTTTTCTACTGAAAAGCTTTGTGAAGGAAATAAGCAAGTTTGATCTACGAAGCTTGGTACTTCCAAAGGCCACAGCATTAACTATTTTGATATCCATAAGCTTTAAAACAAACATAACTGGCTGAAAAAGCAGTCAAGTAGCACTTTAAAGACTAGCAAAATGGTTTATTAGGCGAGCTTTCGTGGGACAGACCCACTGAAGAAGTGGGTCTTTCCCACGAAAGCTCGCCTAATAAACCATTTTGCTAGTCTTTAAAGTGCTACTTGACTGCTTTTTGTTTTGATAGTGTATAGACTAGCACAGCTTCCTCTATGTTACTATATAACTGGCTGAGTGTAGATGTCTCAAGGATAGTCACGATTGGTCTTATTTCATTCACTCCCAAGTGATCATAATGCAGACCAAGTGTCTTCATTCCCTGTGTCTGTTTTCATCATTACAATCCCCTTCCAGTTGTAACTTTAGCAACAGGAATATAGGTCCCAAATCAGCATGGTACAGAATCACACGCTTAGTTATCCACTAAGTTCAGTGAGGCTACTCACAGGCTTAACATTACCTCTGTGCTCACGTACCTTTCTGAATTGGTGCATAAGAAAGGGCATCTTGAAATGCATGGTTTGGTAATAACTCAGTGGTTTGCGCATTGGCTAGCTATGAGCTCAATCCTTAAGAGTCCCTTTTAGGGACCTGGGGAGAATGGATGTAATAAAAAAATCTATTGGGGTGGTGGAAGGTCCTGCTATGAGGGCAGGAAAAAGGACTCAATGACTTCGCAAGATCTCTTCCAGCTCTATGAGATAAGTATGGTAGTCTCTTAAGTAGGCACTCTCCCCTTTGACTGAGTCAGTATTAAGCCCACTTTCAAATGTGGTGCTCACAGACATTGTGCTGCAGAAGTTTCAAACTTGCAGGTGACATGTAAAAATTAAGTGCAGATCAGTTATTGTCATTAAACACCATAAAAGGTTGGTTTTTTATTTGTTTTTTTTCCCAAGAGCTTGGAGTATTTGGTCAAAGAGTCATGCCACATCTGTACACATTCTGGCACTCTTAAAAGTTTGGTTAAGCATTATGTAACAAACATGTTTCTATTCAGCTCTTTATTTTCTGATTTCAGCTAGACTAGTAGAAGAACCTAAACACCTGCAGGTTTTTGGAGGGTACTCTTGCTGTAATATTCAAACAAGAAAGCGAGAGAAGAATTATGGGGACATTTGATCTCTCTAAGTATCCAAGTAGTGTGTTTCACCACTAAGATAATGATCTAACTTTTCAGATGCTTATTCAAACAGAACTTCCAAACTCCCAGCATTTCTCTCATCCATACTTCCAAGAACAAATACTTTCCCACCAAATGAAAGTGCACAATATTCCTTTCCTGGCATTCTCCACATCCTCATGCTTCAACCACCCTGTTCAAACAATTCTTTGTTATCTAGATCTCTGAAAGAGCAATTAGAGACAGCATAGATTTGGCTTCAGCACAAAACAACAGCAGGAAATAGCTAACTACAAGTTACCTCTCATTTTATTGTTAATAGATGGAAGTAGCCCCATTAGCAAGTTGTGATTTTCAAGACATGCCGATTTAATTAAGCTACTAATAAGACATTTTTAAGTCTTCTGGACTAAAGCACTGCAGAAGGGACAATACAATCAGTACATTAGTGAAACTCTTGAGACTATTTGTCTATGTCTACACTACAGCAATCTTTCAAACGAAGGCCTTCCAGAAGATAGCTTCTGAAAGAACTTCTTTCAAAAGAGTGCATCCACACTTTGGATCTGCTCTCTTGAAAGAGAATGTCCACACAGCCACCCACTCTTTCAAAAGAATGGGCCACGGATCAAAAAATAAGGCACCATGAGGACAGCCCTTTTGAAAAAAAAAAAAAAAAAAAGGAGGCCCATGGCATGTCTGCACACATTTTCTGTGGAAAGAAGCTTTCAGAAGAAGGTGCTCTTCCTGAAATGGGAGTGGAAGAGTGCTTTTGATAGGAGCGCCATGTTCTTTCGATTTAATTTTGAAAGAATATTTTTTCTTTGTAGACACTCCACGGGATATTTCGAAAAAGCCCCTTCTTTAGAAAAATATTTCAAAAGAACTTCCTAGTGCAGACACAGCCTTTGTGTTGTGGCACTGAAAGAATTTCAAAGGTATGTCATTAGATCTCAGCACTGCCTCATATAGAGATATAGGGAAGCAGTTCTGCCACTTGAGACTGTTTAGTACTTCTGTGAAAATTAAAGGTATGCTCTGCATACCAGGGAAGTCAAAGTTTCTCTGTCTGGTGTAAACCCAAACTAGCTTCAAAGGCCATTACCATACAGATTTTTATTAAGTTTTGAATCTTCAAGCATTTGAATGGGTTTGATCACAGGGATCCCCTTGGGTCTGTCACCCAGTGTCCTGGTCATACCACTAAGCACACTACCTGCACCCTGGGGTGTTCCACCACCCTATCCTCCTGGGCCAGAAACACTGGTTTCCCGCAGCCAAGGCACAAAGTGAAGTTAACAAGCCCCCAACAGAGCAATACAATGAACCAGCTCAGGCTCAGCTATAATACCATTGACAGTACCCAGGAACATAGCCCCAGAGGAGACCTAAACCCTACATAAATGCATCTTACTATGTATGAAGTTTTACACAGAAGTCGTGTCTACACGTGCATGCTACTTCGAAGTAGCAGCACTAACTTCAAAATAGCGCCCGTCACGGCTACACGTGTCGGGCGCTATTTCGAAGTTAACATTGACGTTAGGCGGCGAGACGTCGAAGCCGCTAACCCCATGAGGGGATGGGAATAGCGCCCTACTTCGACGTTGAATGTCAAAGTAGGGACCGTGTAGTCGTTGCGCGTCCCGCAACATCGAAATTGCGGGGTCCGCCATGGCGGCCATCAGCTGAGGGGTTGAGAGACGCTCTCTCTCCAGCCCCTGCAGGGCTCTATGGTCATCTCGTGCAGCAGCCCTTAGCCCAGGGCTTCTGGCTGCTGCTGCCGCAGCTGGGGATCCATGCTGCATGCACAGGGTCTGCAACCAGTTGTCGGCTCTGTGGATCTTGTGTTGTTTAGTGCAACTGTGTCTGGGAGGGGCCCTTTAAGGGAGCGGCTTGCTGTTGAGTCCACCCTGTGACCCTGTCTGCAGCTGTGCCTGGCACCCTTATTTCGATGTGTGCTACTTTGGCGTGTAGACGTTCCCTTGCTGCGCCTATTTCGATGTGGTGCTGCGCAACGTCGAAGTTGAATGTCGACGTTGCCAGCCCTGGAGGACGTGTAGATGTTATTCATCGAAATAGGCTATTTTGATGTCGCTACATCGAAAAAAGCTACTTCAAAGTAGGCTTCACGTGTAGACATAGCCAGAGAAGGCTTATAAGTGTTCCCCCTTTATCAGTGAAAGAGAAATATGCACAGTGGTGGTCCCTCCCCCACCCAACCCCACCCAGCCCCCCAGTTATAATTATTTACACTTTTTTTATTATATGTAAAAAGTAGGATTAAGTGATTGCAAGTGAAAGAAGTTAGATCAAAGTAAATTATTAAGCCAAAATAAACAATATATGCCAGCTAAGTCTAATACATTAAGAAACTTGTTACATGCAAATTCTTACTCTAGTTTTTCTTACAGTTGTTCTAATAATCTCTTTCACAAGCTAGGCAGCCTCATAGCTTGGGCCCAATCCCTCCACCTATTCAATCTCCGATATTTCCAGCAGGCATCTTGAGTGGTAGAAGGGTGCTTTTGAAAGCAGGGCTTCCTTTTGAAGGAACCTCATCTACATGGCTAGTTTGCATTTTGAAATCAGCACTTTTGACATGGTGAGTGGCCATTATTATGCAAATGAAACACTTTCAATCCACCACACTTACATGCCCCTTCCAAAAAGGAGGGGCAGTGTAGATGAAGCCATGCTGAGGACTGAAATTAAGGTGATTTGTCTGTGATTCCTGAGTTGTTCTTATTCCCCTTTTCAAAGATTAACACTGTATTTGCCCTTTTCCAGTCTTCTGGAATTTCTCCCATCTCTTCCAGGAGTTTTCAGAAATAATCAATTATGGATCATATATCTCCTCCGTCAGCAATTTGAGCATTCTAGGAAGTATTTCATCAGGTGCTGGTGACATGAAAATGCCAAACGGGGGATTTTTAACTTGTTCTGTCCCTATTTCAGACTCTTATCCTATCTCATTTTTCCAGGCTTTCATTAAATTAGATGTAATTGTTTCCAACACTTTTTTGTTGAAAATGGATTTTGTAAATGTTGTATTTTGTTGAAAATGGAAACAAAAATGTCATTTAACCTTTCTGCCATTTTCACATTTTCTGTTATTCTCCATGCCACTGAGCATTGGCCCTACCTTGTCTTTGGTATTCCTCTTGCTTCTAATGTATTTGTAGAACATTTTCTTGTTGCCTGTTTTGTCTCTATCTAGTTTAATCTCATTTTTGCCTTGCCTCTTCTAATTTTCTTTATATATACTTGTGTTATTTATATTCAGCTTTTGTAGATTGAAGGAAGGAGTGGATCAAGTTTGATACATGGAAAGCCATCAAAAAGAGAGAGGACATAAAGAAGAGACTGGTAGATGCTAAATCAGCCAGAATGCAAGAAAGGTACAAGCAGAATTACAGAGAGGCAAATCAAAAAGTGAAGAAGCTAGTGAGGGCAGACAAACAAGCTTTCATGGAGGACCTTGCAACAAAAGCTGAAGACACAGCTAATTGAAGGGAGCACAAGGAACAGGTATAGAATAACCAAGCTTGTTTGTGGCAAGTATCATGGGAGGACAAGTGCCCCCATCAAGGACAAACAAGGGCAGTTATTTACAACAGAGAAAGAGCAAGAAGTGCACTGGACAGAACATTTCATAGAAGTTCTGAATAGACCACCACCTGAAGAAGAAGCGGACAGCCAGGAAGCTGAGGAGGACCTTGATAGTGACACTGATCCACCAGAGAGAGAGGAAATCAGTGCAGTCATCAAATCCCTGAAAATCAGCAAAGCTCCAGGGTTTGACACACTGAATGTGGAGTTGTTTAAAGCAGATCAAGAACTTGCAGCCACCATTCTCCACCCATTATTTACAGCAATTTGGGAAGGACAAGAGATACCCAAGGACTGGACCAAAGGAGTCATCATCAAGATTCCCAAGAAAGGAGCATTCAGTGACTGCAACAACTGGCGTGGGATCACCCTTCTATCCGCACGCAGCAAGATCCTAGCCCAGGTCATCATCCAGCAGACCTCAGATGCTGTTGGCAAGTCTCTGAGAGATGAACAAGCCAGATTTTGAAAGGGAAGGGAATGTATAGACCAGATTTTCACCCTGAGACACATCACAGAGCAGTGCACAGAATAGCAGACAGCAATTACCTGACATACTTTAACGTTTTATCTAACTCTTAACTTCTCCACCCCACACCCCCTCATCCCTGTGCTCTTCTGATTTGCCAACCTTGATAACACATTTTCTGATTTGTTAAACTTGATAACAATTTTTGGACGTCTATGCTTTATATATTGAGTCTGTTCTGGTAATGCTATGATATGAAGAAGCGGGTCTGTCCCATGAAAGCTCATCACTTAATAAATTAATTTGTTAGTCTTTAAAGTGCTACATGACTGATTTTTTGATAGAATACAGAATAACATGGCTATCTCTCTGTCACAGTGGCAGATACAGTTGTACATAACTTTGTAAACTTTGAGAAGGCTTTTGACAGCATACACAGAGAAAGCCTTTGGCACCTTCTGAGAACCTACAGAATCCCTCTACAAGTGATCCAGCTCATTAAGAGTTTTTACACCAACTTCACATGCAGTGTGGGATACTGTGATCTGTCTTTCAAAGGCAAGACTGGGGTCTAACAGGAATGTGTCATGTCTGCACTACTCTTCAACATGGTGATTGACTGGCATAGTGATCGACTGAGTGATGCCGAGAACAACAGCAGATGCATCAAAGGGGTATCAGATAGACACCCTTTTCCACATTGGAAAACCTTGACTTTGCTGACGAACTTGCGTTGCTTTCCCATACCCATCAACACATGCAAGAAAAGACACAATGCCTATATACCGTTGGACTCCTTGTTGGACTAAGAGTTAACCAAAACAACCCAGAGATTATGACTCTCAACATAGATTCACCAGCACCAATTAAGACAAATGATGCAAACTTACCCAGCACAGCCAGCTTTACATATTTAGGCACCAGCATCTGTTATGATGCAGGCACCAAAAACGACATCCAGAGCAGACTAAGCAAGGCGAGAAATGTCCTCAGAAGTCTGAATAATGTATGGAGATCTACACAGTATGCTGTCCACACCAAGCTTAAGCTGTACCAGAGCTATGTCATATCAACCGTACTGTACAGCTCAGAGTGCTGACAGATGACAGAATGTGACCTTGCCAAGCTCTCATTCTTTGACACCACTAGCCTTCACAAGATACTTTGCATCTTTTGGCCAAAGACAATCTCCAGTCACGGGCTACGTCTACACGTGAAGCCTACATCGAAGTAGCCTATTTCGATGTGGCGACATCGAAATAGGCTATTTCGATGAATAACGTCTACACATCCTCCAGGGCTGGCAACGTCGATGTTCAACATCGACGTTGCGCAGCACCACATCGAAATAGGCGCAGCGAGGGAACGTCTACACGCCACAGTAGCACACATCGAAATAAGGGTGCCAGGCACAGCTGCAGACAGGGTCACAGGGCGGACTCAACAGCCAGCTGCTCCCTTAAAGGGCCCCTCCCAGACACACTTGCACTAAACAGCACAAGATCCACAGAGCCGACAACGAGTTGCAGACCCTGTGCATGCAGCATGAATCCCCCGCTGCAGCAGCAGCAGCCAGAAGCCCTGGGCTAAGGGCTGCTGCACACGGTGACCATAGAGCCCCGCACGGGCTGGAGAGACAGCGTCTCTCAACCCCCCAGCTGATGGCCGCCATGGAGGACCCCACAATTTCGACGTTGCGGGACGCGGATCGTCTACACGGTCCCTACTTCGATGTTGAACGTCGAAGTAGGGCGCTATTCTGATCCCCTCATGAGGTTAGCGACTTCGACGTCTCGCCGCCTAACGTCGAAGTTAACTTCGAAATAGCGCCCGACGCGTGTAGCCGCGACGGGCGCTATTTCGATGTTAGTGCCGCTACTTCGAAGTAGCGTGCACGTGTAGACACAGCTACGGTGTGCTCCTGCAATGCCACCAGGAGGATATGACCGCTATCATCATGAGAAGACGCTGGTGAGTGAAAGGACACATGATGAGAAGGGAGGCAGATGCCATTATAAAGATAACACTTCAGTGGACACCTGAAGGATGATGGAAATGTGGGAGGTCCAAGACAACATGGTGGTGTACTGTTGAGGCAGACATAAAAAGAATGAACAGAACTGTGACACACTGGAGAAAATGACCAAAGACAGACAGAAGTGGTGGACCTTTGTTGCTGCACTACACACCAGTGGGCATAATAGGCTTTACCTAACTAACTTTGTAGTTTTACCTAGTTTCCTTTTTGTAAGATTCTTTTTTGAATTTCAGATCATTGAAAATCTTCTAGTTAAACCATCATTGTCTTTTGCAACCGTTCCTATCTTTTCTATACAGTGGGATAGTTTGCTTTTGTGCCCTTAATTATGTCCCCTGGGAAAACTGTGAACTCTCTTGAAGTGTTTTCCCCTTAGACTTGCTTTCCATGGGATCTTACCACCTCACTGAGTTTGCTAAAATTTGTTGTCTTGCAATCTATGTTCTTTGTTCAGTTGTTTTCCCTCCTACCATTTCTTGGAAACAGGCATGCAATCATTTCACGATCATTTTCAGTCAAACTGCTTTCCACATTCAAATTGTCAACCAGTTATTCTGTAATGGTCAAAATCAAATGTTGAACATCCTCTCCCCTACTGAGTTCTTCCATCTTATAAAATAAAAAATAAAATGGCTCTAATGCCATGGGGGGAGGGATAGCTCAGGGTTTTGAGCATTGGCCTGCTGAACCCAGGATTCTGAGCTCTATCGTTAAGAAGACCCTTTCAGGACTGGGGCAAATAGATGTCAGTGGTGGTGCTTGGTCCTGCCAAGAGGGCAGGGGACTGAACTAGATGATTTCCCAAGATCTCTTCCAGTTCTAGGAGATGTGTATCTCCAATTACTTTTTTTATTTTTTAATACACCACCTCCCTTTTTTCCCCTGCCTGTCCTTCTTGAGCAAGCTGTTCCCTTCTGCCCTAATTTTCCAGTCATGTGTATTATTCCACCATGTCTCTGTGATATTAGCTATTGCCAAGTTGTGTTTATGGACTACCATTTCTAGTTCTTCCTGTTTATTCCCCATAATTCTCACATTAGTAGACCAATATCTAAGGTCCTGGTTTAATGCCCTGCCCACTCCCATTCCCTTTTCTTTGCCTTTTCCCTGCTATAATGGCCCATGCTCCCCCTGATTTTGACCCTTTCCCCAGGTATTTAAGATTTGTTTGTTTGTTTTTTTACTTACCTGAGGGCTTTCTATCACCTGTCATCATCAAATCTAGTTTAAAGCCCTCCTCACTAGGTTAGCCAGTCTGCATCCCAATATGCAAATATATCCTAGATCTGCTATCACCTTTGTAAGAGGCCCATTTAGGGCATGTCTGCATTGCAGAGAAAATCCCACAGCATGACTCTCAAAGCCCAGGCCAATTGACTTGAGTTCACAGGACGCAGACTACAGGGCTAAAAATAGCAATGTAAACACTGGAGCCTGAGCTTTGAAACCCATTGAAAGGGGGCTGGATAGCTATCTATCTTGGGTAGTTTAGATACAACAACTCCTGCATCTTGGCAGGGCATTAGACTGGATGACTCTTGGGGTCCCTTCTAACCCTATGCTTCTATGCTTCTATAACACTATATCTAAAATGCTATTTTAAGCCCTGCAGCTCAAACCCTGGCAACCTAAATCAATTGACCTGGGGTCTGAGACTTGGTATTGCAGGATTTTCTTTCAGTGAAGACATACCCTAAGCAACATACTTGATCTAGTCTTTCTAGGACAAATATTACTCAAGAGCCTGACCCAAGACTCTTGGAAAGCCTTTGAATGACTCCCTGTGATTTGAGTGAGATTTGCAGCAGAGCAGAATCTGTTTTCTGAAGTCTTCTGCCTGGGTGTTGTCATGTATGTGCATGTCAAGGATGTAAACTTTTCCTCAGAGTTGGGACCTTCATAACATTCTAAAAGCACACAAGTGACTTAGACATCTAAGTCCAGTTTTTAAGAGTGACCTAACCACTCCCCACTGGCCTTCGATGGGATGTAGGTGCCAAAGTTCACCTTTGAAATAAAAATGGGATTTGAGCTCACACATCACTTAGTCGCTTAATGTCCTGGGGGACATGATGAGGTAACTGGCTCTGTGGATGTGGAGAAGGTGTTGGACATAATATACCTTGACTTTAACAAAGCTTTGATACAGTTTCCCACCATATCCTTGCCACCAAGGTAAAAAAGTGTGTATCGGATAAATGGACTATAAGGGGGATAGAAAGCATGCTAGACTGTTGGGCTCAGTGGGTGGTGATCAATGGCTCTGTATCTGGTTGGCAGCTAGTATCAAGTCGTGTACTATGTGCAGTCATGGTGCTAAATAAACAATAATAAAATGAAGCTCTGATCCTTAGGTACTTATTTCCCACACTCCCTTCGTGTAAGTATCTGGCAATAAAAGTAAAACAGGAAGTGTGTGTGCTGGAGCCTTTAGTGAAAAAGATGTATTTTCCCATAAAGATTATATCCCTAGTGGTGAAAAGAGGATGGGAGAATTGCTGGTTAAGGATGAAATTCCAGGTTCAGCTAAAGTTTAACATCACAACAGTGAAAGATAAAGTTTCTGGCACAAAAACCAAGTGGGTTATGAGGTTATGAACAGAAAGATCCAAGATCATCTCTTCTGAGCCATAACAGAGAAACACAAAGCAAAGTTCTCCTGTCTATGACAGCTTGCTATTTCCAACCTGTTAGGAAGGAGGAAATACTCTGAATTCTTCCCTGGTTACAGTGATTCAGCAGGATGGAAAGTTTCTCACCAAAGGAACAAAGAAGGTTCTGCATTTGACATTTGTGAGTAGGAGGCAGAGTTGCCAGATGTTCAGAAGAACTTCCGGCTTCCAAACTAAGTTCTATGAAGCCAACTATCCTACTTCATTTCAGTTTGAATTTCTCACATTTACACAGACATAGGAAGATATAACACAAGAACAATCCTGTGCCACACTGGGGGAAGGAGGATTGATTGCAGTAATTAAGGTGTGAGTGAGGGAACCTAGTGACAGGTGATGTGGAAAAAGCTAAAGTGCTCAATACTTTTTTTGCCTCTGTCTTCACAGAAAAGATCATCTCCCACAGAAGGAGGTGGGCAGCCCTCAATGAAGAAAAAAACAGGTGAAGAACTATTTAGAAAAGCTGGACTTACACAAACCCACGGAGCCGGATCAAATGCATCCGAGGGTGCTGAGAGAGTTGGCTGATGTGACTGCAGAACCATTGGCAATTACCTTTGAAAACTCATAGTGACTGGGGGAGGTCCCAGACGACTAGAAAAAGGCAAATGTAGTACCCCTCATTAAAAAAAGGCAAGAAGGAAAATTTGAGGAACTACAGACCAGTCAGCCTCATGTCAGTCCCCAGAAAAACCATGGAATCCAAGGAATCCATTCTGAAGGACTTGGAGGAGAGGAAAGTGATCAGAAATAGTCAACACAGAGTCTCTAGGGCAAATAATGCCTGACTACTGTGATTGTTTTCTTTGATGTGGTAACTGGCTCTGTGGATATGGGGAAGGTGGTAGACATGATATACCTTAACTTTAGCAAAGGTTTGATACCATCTCCCACAGTATCCTTGCCACCAAGATGAAAAAGTATGTATTGAATAAATGGACTGTAAGGTGGATAGAAAGCATGCTAGATTGTTGGGCTCAATGGGTGGTGATCAATGCCTCTGTATCTGGTTGGCAGCCAGTATCAAGAGGAGTACCCCAATGAGTGGTTCTGGGTCAGGTTTTATTCAACATCTTTATTAAAGAGGGGAGGTTGAGATGCTGGAAGGTAGGCATAAGGTACTGGGAGACCTAGACAAATTCTGGGCACCCATTACAGAAAGAATATGGAAGCACTAGAGAGCGTCCAGGGGAAGGCAACAAAAATGATTACAGGCTAGAGCACATGACTTGTGAAGAGAGATTGAGAGATTTGGGCTAATTTAGTCTACAGAACAGAAGAATTGGGGAGATTTGATAGCAGCATTCAGCTTCCTAATATGGGGTTCTAAAGAGGATGGACAGAGGTTGTTCTCAGTAGTGATGGATGGCAGATCAAGGAGCAATGGCCTCAAGTTACAGCAGAGAAGGCCTTGGTTGGGTATTTGGAAAAAATATTTCATTAGCAGGGTGGAGAAGCACTGGAATGGGTTACGAAGAGAAATGGTGGAATCTCTATCCCGAGTGGTTTTTAAGTCCCATCTTAACAAAGTCTGGCTGGGATGATTTAGTTGGGGTTGGTCCTGATTTGAGCCGGGGGCTGGACTCGATGACTCTTGAGTTCTGTTCCAATCCTATGATGCTATGTTTCTAAGTCTGTCCCATTTCAATTTCTGTTATTCCCACCACCATGAAGTAACAGTAAAATAGAGGGTGCCACCATATGACCACACCTAGATATGAAAAATATTCCTGGATCGATGCATAGGGCTCATTTATGCAATTAGAGCCAGAGCTCTGTGTGTGTGACAGAGAAAGGGACTGGAGCACAGCTGCCTGAGAGGCAATGTATCTGAATGCACTCAAGGTCAAAGCTAGTAACTAATAGGTTCTGCCTGTACTGAGGCTGAAAATATGAAGCCCTTCATAATCACAAATCCAATTCCCTGATTCAGGTACACACAAAAGTTTCCAAACTTCAATGAACCTGAAGTTTTTAATGGCCACTAATTGTCTTCTTGTGGATTTTTATAATACTAGTGAGAATAAGGACTCACATTCCAAGGTCCATCATAGAAACCATATTCAAGCATACTGCAATGTAGGCAAAGTACTCGGTGAACAGGGATAATACTGCACATTGCACCAAAAGTATTGGCTGCATAATCTTTTCTGTAGCCTATAGTAGTGGTTCATTAAAAGAGCTTGGGCTGATTTTTCATCAGTGTGAAACAAGGGAATGACCCTCGCTCATGAACTTTCTCCTCATTAAGGTTGAAAGTCTCCTCAATACAAAAGGCTGGCACACTGGTCTGAGGTGGGGCTTGGCTGGGAATTCAATGAGAAATAAAGCTCGGACCAATCTTGCTGCAGTAAGGTAAATTTCTCCCCAGATTCCTGCTCTTAAACAAAGCATAATTATGTGATTGGAAGCACCTTTCTTTCTGTAATACTTCTCCCTATTCCATATGAACTCAACTATTTTCTCTACTTCTTTATGTGGAGACTGGTCTATGTCATTTCTGTAACAGCTGTAGGCTGCATCCTGTCAGCTGTTTAGTAGATGTGTGGATCAGCTGCTAGAGCTGCAGCAAGCACAGGGCCTCTTGGCTCCACTACAGACATCATTACACATCATGGTGAAAGCTGCTGACTGTTTCTGAACAAGCATTTCACTAGTTCTAGAGAAGAAGTGGTACATCGTGGAGTGAGTTAATCATCTCTTGGGGACAGGGAGAAAGAAGAAGAAAAGATAAATGACTAAAATCACTGATTGCTCATAAAGTGACTTTGTTTCTAGGGGGTGTTATTACAAATGGATTTCTGACATCTGTGCAACAAATGTGACATATTTCAGTTCACATACTGGTTTATCAAAGCCCAGAAAAACAGAATCGGTGAACATGCAGTGTAAAAATTTCAGATCTATTGAAATGTACTTAGCAACCAATTTGATTAAAATGAATTTGGTGGGCTAGGTTCTCAATTAGTATAAATTGGCATAACTTTAAGAAGCTACACTGATTTACACCAGCTGAAGAGCCAGACCAGTGTCAAGAAAGACAGAAGGCAAAAAAAAGAGACTAGTTGTACCAGAGAAATGTGAATGGGACCAAGTGATTCATTAGACTTAAATATAATCTAGAATTGGTAATAATAATATATAAGAGGTGGAAAAGATTAATTTCACTTACCCTTAAATACTCTACAATTTCACTGAGGAATCCCCAGCAGAATTCATCCCTTACTGTGGAATTGGATTCCATTGCAAAGGCAGCCTTGAAAACAAGAATCAAATGTAAACCACGGGAGTGGTATCTTCCTGATGATTGTTTAAATCCCAGAGGTGTTAATCACTTCACTGCTTCCCCAGTTAATGTGCTTATTCCACAATGGCAAACTGTCTCCTATGTGTCTAAAGTATCAACTGACCCCAATGCAGCTGTCAAAATAGCCAGCTCCACCTCTGATAGCATCTTTGATGCAGTTAGGCATTGTCAGCGCTAAAGCCTGTGGCATGTTGGAAACTAACAATTTGAGAGTAGCAAACAAGGCATTCAATTTAACATTAAAACTCGTAACTCAGGGGCTGTGTCTACATGGGCACCCTAACCTTGAAAGAAGATACACAGTTTGTGCCATGCAAATTGCATATCTTATTTTGAAATAAGCTATTTCATCATTTGGCACTGCCTAAATAGCATCAAATATAAAAATAGCATCCCTTACTCCTCCTGCAATAATGCCAAAACAGCACACCTGGTATTTTGAAAAATATTCCAAAATAATGACTGAGTCAAAGACATGGGCCTTGTCTACACTTCAAAAATAACTTCAAAGTTGCTTACTTCAAAGTACAACTTGGAAATAACAGACTTTGAAGTTGCGCATCTACACACCCCCAACTTCAAAGTTAAACTTCGAAGTAGGGCACTACTGCATTCCCGGGAATGGAGTAAGGACTTCAAATTTGGACTCCCATACTTTGAGGTTAACTTCAAAGTAAGGGAAAATGTGTAGACTCTCTGCAGGCTACTTCAAAGTAGCTCCTACTTCAAAGTTAGTTCCTGGTGTAGATGCACCCATGGAGTAGCTATTTCAGGATACCCCTGCAGCTGCCTTCCAGTGAGAAGTACAGGCTAGTGACTGCATGGAGATGGTGGATCACCCTGCAGCCCCCATACACGGGACACAGACTCAGTGATACCACCTACCCCTGATACCATGCAAGGGCTGGTGGTATCGCTCCACACCTGCCCTACAAACAACTTGGGATCCTGCCCTTCCATGCCAAGTGCACCATGATAGTAATCAAGAGGGACAAAGTCTCGCATGCCCAACATCTCCACCCCCTGAGATGCTAAGTTACTTCTGTCCCAGTTGCTCCTGGCACCTGAACTAATGGCCAGCTTAGGACTGCTGCCAGGGAGGGGCACAGGACCCCTCTTGGGGCTTCCCTTTGCTTAACATCACAATCTATTATTCCACAGAGGAACAAAAATGTGTGTGGCAGAACACGACTTCTGTGCATACCCCGTGGTACAGAATTCTCCCAGGCCTGAGGACTGCGTGAACAGGCATGGAGTATTTCTATTCAGAATGTATAGCCATCATGTGATTGTGAAAATATTCTACCAGTCTGTGCACTGGTGAAAAACAAAAGTGTGTCAGATCCCAAATGTGTGATGAGACAAGCGAGCAAAATAATTTAAAGGCAGGTACACTATTGTCTTTTTAGCACAGAAGATTGCTTATTTATTTTACTGTTTGTGTCGAGTAGTATGTATGTCATTGCCTAGACATATTTCAAGCACGTTTGCCACAAGCTTTGCAAAGACAAAACAACCAGAGAGACAGATGGACATCAAGCAGTTACAGTGGCAAATGTCCAGATCCCAATAATACAAATTTAAATGTATATATTTAGAGAGAGATTTCAGATGCATCCCTTTATATAATTGTCAGATTTATCTAAGTTCTGTCGTAGCGATGCAAACCAAATGGAAGTGCTATTTAACACTGAGAACGTGGAGGCCAAGCCTTTTATTGCTGAAAAATCTTCTGTGCTCCCAAAGAGATGTACTCCTGTTTACCCAGGTTTCCTCCACCTCATGAATTGAACTTTTACCCAGTTCTTCAAAATATGAATCTCTCCTTTATCACCAGAGCCTAACTTTGATCTGCTTATCTGCACAAAAGTTCATTTAGAAATACCCACACTTTTTCATGCCTTGAAATGCCACATCTGGAATTCTTACATAATACATCAGCTGATTTTTCAGTCTCTCAGTGTCTGTTTCTCTTAATGTTAGCACTTCTGTCTCCTTAGTGGGCTGAGCACAGCGGAACCAGCTCTATGGAGGTTTTCTGTTTGTTTGTTTTTTCGGGGGGGAGGGAGTTGTGCTTGTGCTTGGCTGCCAGATATTCCTAAACTTAGTACAGGCTTCCACAAGCTCAAGGGCCTGGGAAGTTTCTTTTCCCAAGACTTTCCCTATGAATGTGGTCACTTCAGTGCTCAAAATGAAGACGTTTAAATGTAATGAACAGGCCTCTTGCGAGAGTTTCAAACTGGCATCAGGGAAGACCAGGAGAGGATCTCCTACAAGCAGTGGAATGGAGTTTTGAAAAAGAGAGAGAACCATGGAAGTTAGGAGTGAAAATATCTATTATTGGCATGAACCAAAATCAACAGGACTTTTTCCATTGACTTTAATAGACTTTGGATCAGGCCCTAGGTGACATAATACATCACCACATCAGTGCAGAATTGTTCCCACAAAGTCATCAGCCAGTCCAGCTTTATGTGTTAAATGCTACAACTTTCATAGCTTTTCATGGGCATTGGCTCCACCAGCTGCCACAAGCTTCAAGCAAGATGACCTCTATATTTTAGGGAGTTTGTCTGTTTAATCGAGAACTCCCCTTAATCAGTAGAGCTGGGACCACCAAATTTGGTATACAGCTTTCTTTTATCATGACTTAAAGTAACATAAGGGTTTAGTTGTTCCAGGAAAATAGGATGTGCCTCTAAAAGGATTGCTTCTTATAAAACCAAACAGAAAAGAGACAGAAGCATCAAATCAAGTTCTGTCCTCAAAACTGACTTAATGAGCAAATGTTGAAAGAGACTGAACCAAGATGAGCCATAAAAGTAGAATAAACTTAGAACAGACCGATTCTCAATAAACATTTTAGAAAAGAGAAAAGGCAGAGAAATTTGGAGTAGCACTCTGCCTTGGCACAGCTGAATCAATGCTTAAGGTTTGAAAAATAGATAAAAATGTTATTGGAAACCACCTGACTATAGCCCTTTTTTGTTAAAATATCATATGATAAGAGTTTATGGGAAAAATTAAAAACATACTTGATAGACTTCCCATTTTAAAAAAGTTACTAAAAATTAAATAGAAAATTTAAAAAATCCTTTTTAAGATATCTGAAATAAAAGTTAACTTAATTAAAATAACAGCTTATTTTTGAAAAATACAGTCATTTAAATAAAGCATGTGCATTTTCCTTTCATTTTACAAAAAAACAAAAAAAGCCTTCCATGCAGTTAAAGACCCAAGTAACACTGGGTAAATCTGCTAATTAGACTTGAAGGAGATGGGAGAGCGTCTCTGGACAGGATATGTAGATTGAATATTGTTCAGACAAGAAACCTAGGAACAGCTAAGCCTGGGGAGAAAGTCTGGGTTAGACGCTGTTATTGCTTCTTTGTTAATAAAGCCAAACCCCAGCAGGGGGTGAGTTTGGGCTTACACAGCATGTGTGAACTGGCTTTTGAAATAGCACAGCAGAGTGGAATATTGTAACCATAACTATGGAAGAAGAATAAAGATGGAAGAGGTCCTGAAACTGCTGATGGAGCATTAGCAACAATAGAAAACCTACTGCATCAGCAGGAGCAGATTTTCCGGAAGCTGGTTATCTACAGGATCCTAGCCAAGTTTCTGGTAAGTCCCAACCCTTCGCCATCCAAGATGGAATTAGAGGAGTACCTTGTCTCATCACTTTTAAACTGCTGGTCACTCCTGCTTAGTGGGAGAAGTAATCCTAGAGCATCCATTTTTCTGTTATCTGCAGAGGAAAGGCACAAGCTGTGTCATACGCTGTGATGGGGGGGTGCATCCAGAGACAATGAAGAATGTCAAAGATGCCATTAGGAGCGAAGTTGAGATCTCAGAGGTGGTCCCAGCAGTGGTTTTGGAAAGAGCACTTTTCACTGGTGGATTGGGGTGCTCTCTGCTCTATGAAGTCCATGCCAGCTTAAAGTAGGCAGCATCCTAGGCTGAGCTGTGAACAGCCTCAGGAGCTCATTTCCATTTGCCACCATTGTAACTTACTAATGCACTTAAGTGAAGGCAGAGACGAGAGCTAGGGAGGTGCTTGGGGGACTCTCTCTTCCTCTGTACTGCATTAGAGCTTTTAATCTTGAATGCAGCAGCACGTGTATTTCAAGGAGGATTGTTCAAACGTGTGTGTGCTACCTTTAGAAGCACAGATATGGTTAGATGAGAATAAATTACAGATTACCATGGAGAAATCCAGGGAATGAAGTTACACAGCTGTTTGCAAAGTTATACCTGAGAAGCTTAATATTTTAATGGCCTAGTGCTCTAATTTCATCCCCAAAATGGCTGCTTTGAATGCAGACAGAGTACATATAGGATTCCCTTCTCGTACAGCCAATTTTTTTGCTTTGTGACTGGTATGGTGATGATATGAGTGACATGCCCAGGAAAATGCCAGGAAAACTGAAGAGGAGTACAGCTGTATAAAGGAGCAAAGCTAATAGCACACCTGGCTCACAACTTTGTTTTCCACTGTAGAAGCTCACAAAAAAAATCAAAACTGCTGGTTTTTGCAGTGTCTGGAGAGTCTTCAAACAAGTCTGTGAAGCCAACAGACTACTAACCTAAGACTAGTTTTGAAGTAGCTGGAGTAGGAGATGTGTTCTGGCTTGGTTCGCATTCATATCCTTTGTTTCATTCATAGCACAAATAAAAGTGTATGTGGGTACCTGGTGTTCACTTATCAATTTAAAATAATCTTGCTCATCAATAGCTCTCCATTCTGTGAGGCTCTCAGCAGACAGCAGTTCTATGCTGTTCCTCCTGCACTCACGCTTGGTGCAGAACAAGCAATGTCATTAGAAAAGAGCCTGATCTTGCAAGGTGCCAAGTCCCTCCTGCAGCCTTCTAAGCATCTTCAATTTCCATGAACTCTGATGAGAGCTCAGGGCACTTGGGATGCTTCAGGAAGTGCATGGAGTGAGCCATTGTGAGTCCTGGATCTCAATTTCCCTAAGGTCTGCAGGTGTTTGTATATCCCCAATGATGTGTCACAAGTCCCTCTCTATGTCATATGAGCGGTTACAGTGACTGTTTTTGCTCAGATCAGGCTAAAACAGATTCTTGACTTAGTTGTGGGGATCCTGGTGTGTTGGCAGAGAGGGCATGTTAGCCCCTCTGAAAATACAGCCTGTGACATAGAAGGCAACATCAGTCAATTAGTATATCAGTTCTTTTTGTACTGAAGATGGTTACATGCAAAACTTGATACCTACCGTAATGAAATAGATGCTTATTACATCTGTTTGGTGCTCCAGCTTCAAATATCTGCCTCCAGAGTGTAAGCAAATCATAGCTTGCCTTGAAGGAAAGCCATTGGGCAGAACTAACCATAACTAGGCTGGTGCTGAGCTATGGACATGCTTATACAGTGACTTACATATGGTTACACAATGTTGCTGTCTTCATTCAAGGAGATCTGGCCAATTAAATCCTTTGTAGAAGTCACATGGCAGATCATGACTTTATGGAGGATGGGGGAAGCCACTATTGGGAGAAGGGAGTTTGTTTCTAGTCTTAATGTTAACCATAATATCCGCTGTAGACAGAACAATGACTGGAAACAGAGCATGTACAGCCCAGTTAACTGCTCGGGTGACTCGTTATCAGCCAAGTAGAGGCAATAAAGCTGTAAAGGAAATATTTCTTTTATAATTTTTCCCTGCCATTTTGAATACATATATTCCGAAATGTGTAACTGACATTTTGTAAACTTTAGGTCCTCAGAGCAAAACACATTGTCCTCACCCAGGTTATAGTTACAGTACATGTTAATATCCATAAACACTGTTCTCTACTTTAAGAGGGGTAACTGTGTTCTTCTGCGTCAGCAAAAACAGCAAACAGTCCTGTGGCACCTTCAAGCCCAACAAATGTATATGGGCCTCAGCTTTCACATGACAGAACCTGCTTCATCACATGCATCTGACATGGGCTGAATACCATCAGATGCATCTGATGAAGTGGGCTCCCACCCATGAAAGCTGATGCCCAGATAAACTTGTTACTCTTTAAGGTGCCACGGGACTCCTCATTGGCATTAAACAAGTGAAAGGTAAAGACAACGTTAATCTTTCTATTCTATGGGCTTTTGGTTAAGACACGGGGCTAAGACAAAGGTGATCAGGGTCCAATTACTGGTTCCACCACAGATTTCTTGTAATACCTTGGAAGAGTCTTTAGAGGTTTGACCTCCCTGGTCCAGCACCCTCAGGACCTGAGTGATCCTGGAACAGGGATTTTGCTGGACTAGGGGAGATCAAAGGTCTCCTGCTGACATGCCAGCCCTGCTCCTGGAATCCTCTCCCATTGCCTGCAGCTTCCTGGCCCCCAGCCCCTGTGGCTTCCCAGCCTCTGCTGCTGACTCTCCCACTCCAGGTGCCAGCTTCCCCAGCTCTGGCTGTGGGCCACCAGCTTCTAGCCACACACTCAGACCATCTGTAGACCTCCCCAGCTCTATCTGGGAGCCACTCATTTCCCCAACCACAGCTTCCTGGCTGTGGGCCAGTGGATCCCCAGCCTGGCTGCTGCCAACCACCCTGCCACCAGCCTGGGAAGAGGGGTGCTCCTAGCTGCTAGTCTTCCAGCTTGCCCACCCTTCCAGCCACTGGCCCCACAACATCCATGGATGTTGCCGGATTTCAAGAGAGTCCCGGATTTCAGAGGTACAACCTACTTTATCTTCTGATCTAACAAGGTGTGGTGCAATGCCTCCAGGGTCCACCCAGGCACAATAGATTATAGAATCAGGGCCTTAGGCTCTCTGTGCCTCAGTCCCTCTATCCTCACAGAAGTGGAATAACAGTAATGTCCCCTCCTTCCCACCCTTCCTCTGTCTTATCTATTTGGAATGCAGGTATTTTGTGTCCTGGACTGCATCTTAGTATCTGGATGCCCAACACCAGGCATGATTCAATCTCTCAGTTCTACTATAAGAACAATGAAAATTCTGTCTTAGGGATTTTTCTCTTTTTGATCCATGAGTTTCAGCCCAGGACAGCATCCAACTGACAGCCCTGGATGCTGAAGTCCTTTGTACGCAGAGTAACTAAATTAAAAGGAAGAAACAGTGCAAACCCCAATGTAGAACTCTAAAAGGTGGCTAAGATAATGAATATTCTACCCTCAACCATTGCTGATATGGCCCACAGAGTGTCAAGAGAGAGGATTGGTTTTCTGATATGCACAGGTGCTGACAAAGGGCCTCAACTGTTTCACAGGCTACTAAACAGGTGTCAAACTTTTTTTTGATCACTAACAAACAATGTTTCCTTTCAGCTAGGATCTTTCTTTAATCAGGTAGTCAGTAGCATTAGTAGGCAGTAGTAGTAGTAGTAGTAGGTTATCGTTTCTGATGGGCATTTCCAAAGGAGTCTGATAATTTATCTAGAATGCAATCAGGGTGTGATTTTTTACAGTGGAACCATGACAGTCTGACCTTCATCATGAGCTAGCCGTGACAGTAATCATCAAGAGGGAGTCAGGTGTTCCTATTTCATTGAAATTCCATGGAAGCTAAGTGCCTAATTCTCTTAGTTTCTTGGCAAATCCCAGTTATACGGATGACCAGTGAGTGAAACATACACTCTATAGACATGTAACATAGACACCAACTTCTGCTTTTCCAGCCACAGAAAATGAGAGAATTTTTTTTAAAAAATGGCTTCCTTGTTCCATTTCTTAGCACTGGGAGTTGTTGGACAGGGAATGAAAAGCCTAAAACTGTGAGATGTCAATCACCATCTGCATTGAGCCACATAGTCCTGCTGAAGTCATTGGGATCTGAGTATGTTCCGCCCTTTGCAGAATCAGCTTCTCTTCCCACTAAAGTAACTCCATGGCAGTTATCAGAGGGGTAGCCATGTTAATCTGTATCCACAAAAACAACGAGAAGTCCTGTGGCACCTTATAGACTGACAGATTTATTGGAGCTTAAGCTTTTGTGGGTAAAGACCCATTTCATCAGGCTCTAATGTGCCACAGTGTTTCTCATTGTTTTTCCCAGGGCAGTTGTTATAATTTCCTGGTAGTGTACCTGGAATCACTGGAACACCATTGCCAACAGCTGGTTCCTTTAGTGCCTATGATTCCCTTAGCTGTCTGTAAAAAACTAAGAGTTCTCTGGAAGAGTACAAATTAATTCCCAACAGTTGTGAATGCTGTATAATTCATTTATTCGCGTGCCTATAAAAGGCATTAAAACGTAAGTGTCTGAAATAAAAATGAGTGTAATTGCACCTGTCTTCAGATTCTTTTCAAATCTGCTGTACCATTTCATTTTTACTGCCATTTAAATGGCACAATGTTAATTGAAAGCTCAGAACTGCTGATTGCTGGTGCAATGTGACTTCTCAGTGTGCAAAGCCGCTATAAATAATTTGAAAATGAAAGGGTAACCTTGCTATCCCCAGTAACATGCCTGTGTGTGAAAAGCCAGACTTAGAGGAATAATCAGGTTCATCATTCTCGCTAAGTGAGGATTCCTAGGGCTGCATGTGTCATATTAATGCTTTAAAATATTTTGCACCACTTTGCAGTCAGATTACCAGGTCTTCTTCCTCTTTGTATGGTTTAGTAACTAGCTAGTCGAAATACACAGTAAATAGATAAGTTGTTTAATATTCAAAAAGGAGACATTTCAGAGATAAAGAACAGCCTTATGTCTGGTTTACAGCTATGAAACTGATTTTCCAAGTCCCAGTACTTGGCCCAAAAATATGCAGTTTGGCACAAGACAAAGGCCGACAGGTGGACGAAACAAACAGTTATGAAACCAGGCAACAGTGAAACACGGATTAACCTGTTAATAGCAGCATCAGTGCACAATAGCCAAAACTCATTGAAGTCTGTGGAAATCCTCCCATTCATTTAATTGCCTTTGCATCAGACCTCACCTGCCAGCAGCCAAAGCTGATGAGGATTTGGATGATCAGGAGACAATAGACATGGAATGATAAAGTGGCTGTTCATTAATAAGGGACAAATAGTAGAGTGTGTGGACAACTGGGTGGAATGTGGCAGCAGTTTGCATTTATCCCACCTAGTGTATACTAACTTTAGGAAGTTGATCCTGTTTTGTCATATTTGATCCAAAATTTTGTCCAAGTTTACAAACTTTTTAAGATATCTGAGCCACAAACCTTAACCAGTTAATGGTTTTGCTTACTCCCTGCTCTTGCCTGGTTCCAGACTGAGCACAGGCAAGAGATTTGTGGTTAGGGATCAGGTTTTTATAAAAGAAGATTTTTTTTATTTCATTCAAATACAGAACTCTTGGAACATGAATAAAAAATGCTCAGTTAACCCCTGGAAAATAATTCTACTGGGTTTTACTCAGATGTAGTTTCCAGCCACTGTGATCATTAAAAATATAGCCTGAAGGGGCATTTTCTTCTATAGCTGTAGGCATGGGAAATGTTTGAAGCATCCCTGTAGCTGGTGGTTAACCCTATCATACTACTGCACCTGTGAAGGTTGTGAGCCCTTGACACAGCTTGTATCAGGACTGTCTAACTGAATACAACCCTAGTGTTAATTCTAGCAGATGTAGGCTGACCATGTGTTAGGCTTTGGGATGATATGGTGAGACTTTTATTCATAATTGATAGGAATAGCTCATCTCAATGCACGCCAGCAGAACACAGAGGTAGGATGTGATGCTTCCCCTAAAGTTAGTTCAACAGAGTCCATATGGATTGATGCCATCTTGCTTGGGTGGCAACAAAAGGCTGGCTTTTCTATGCAGCTGCTCCAGCTGTCTGGGGAGCAAGAGAAAGGGAGGGGGCTGAGTTTTACTCTATTACTGGCCAAAGGAAAAATATCTAGAACCCAATTCATCGAATGCAGACAGCAAGGGAATGTTAACATTAGAATCCACCGTGATCTTCTCCAGAACCTCTCATCCCCACAAGCTTCACTCGGACAGGGAAGAGAAGCAATACCATAAGAATATATAAGCTTAACTGGCATAGCTGAAATCGTTCATGTTGTTGAGTAAATGTGTTTCCTGTAGGATATTCACATAGCTCTACTTTTTCAACTCATTCTTTTCAGAGACACCCCAGTGTATCTTGAAATGTACTGAGGTTAGCTCTGCTCTAGTCATATTAGAAAAATTGCCAAAGACAAACAGCCACATTTTTGTTGGTCATTTGATTGGTCTCTTAAGACAAGTGGTCCCTGAATCCAGCAAATGAACTGGATCTGTCATATCTCCATATTGAACGTATCCTGCATAATCTTCAAACCTGTTCACCTGCCTAGGGCAGGTAAGTGCCCAGTTTGGATGCTCAGACTAGCACATTAACAATCCAAGTCTCTCTTCCACAGCCACAGAGGGCCCTATCTGTATCTGACTTGGGCTGTTCTTGAAGTCATGGCCAAGTTCTAGGGACTGTGCACAAGAACCGTTATGACTCACACATTAGGATTTGGAAGGGCATAACATAGGTCTCTTAGGAGAGGTGCAGACTACCTATAGATAAGTCCACAGCAAGCCACAGGGCTCGACAGCAGAAGGCAATCCTGTAGCTCTAGCACTATACTGCACTGCCTATGGACAAGGATTTCTTCTTCCTTGCTACCCCCACAGAAGCTTCCTGAATAAATCCATCTAGCTGGTGCACAGGAGAATGATTATCCCCTCTGTGCTGATTTGCACTTGGAATGTATCGACTGCTGAGGAATTGGGGGCCAGATGTAGAAAAAAGGTGACTATTCTTCATAATTAATAGTTTTCCTCTACATTCAACAGGAAAATCAGACCCCCACTGTCAAATCTTCAACACACCTTTTTTTTTAACTCAGGAGAGTGCTGGTCCCTGAAATGTTACCCAAAAGCATCATGTTGTAGATCTGCAAATGCATTTAGTCTACATCATTCCCTTTCACCAGGAAGACCCTGACCCACCTGCAGGATGTAGCTGATGAAGATGTAACTGAGGACTCCATCCTCTCTCTTTACAAGGCTTCTTCCAAAACCGCTTATATCATCCTGCTTGTATCTAGGCTGAGCCATTTAATAACATGAGCTACAGTGACAAAAAATGTTTGTTTTTTCAGAGCTGCATCTCACTTTTTCTGTGCCACTTACTTGTTAGTTACTGTGGTTCTTTTACAGATGCTCTGCTTCCATCTTAGGTGCCATCATCCTCCCAGAAGGAAACTGCTTCATCCTTGATACTACTGTTATCAGTGTTAAAAGGGAAGACTTATATGATATGGCTGATGTTCATTCACTACAGTGGCTGTAATCAGATCGTTCAGTTCAGTCTCTGACTCACTCATCATGATTCTGATCCCAGAAGCACCTGCACCACTCCCAGTGGAATCAACTGGAGCTGAGTGTATTAATAGTTCCTGAGGTCATGCTAGGCCCATTCTTTCTGAGTCCTGAACAATACAAGAGCACATCAAAGCCTTTTTTGGAGATGTCACATGACATCAAGGACTGACCTTGGTGACTGGGAGTGTGATCATACAAGGCTTGACCAAGTTCAGTTCCTATTAACTTCACTGGGCATTGAGGATGCTCAGCATCTTCCAGAATTGGACTTTAAACCTCCTTCAGAATATGAGGGATGGGGGTCTCCTGCCCCTCACCACCCAAAGCAGGATTATTGCCTGTAGCATAAGTCTCCATTGCTCAGCCAATATCAAGCAGCTTAAGCAATAATGTTGCATTTACGTGTCAGGTTCAAGGCAATAACACGGGAGAAAATGGAGTCAGTAAGTAAAACGGGGATCTGTGTTTAAGTACACATGGACATATACACAAGTTATAAACCCACCTAATCAATAAATAGATGGGACTTATGTGTGTGATCTATGTACACACACGGAGTAGCATCAGCATGAAAGCCACACATGAAGTCAGTGGGACTGCTCACATGCTTAAAGTTAGGCATGTACTTTGGTATATTTTGGAATCAGGGCAGAAGTATATCCATCCCCAGGTAAATTTACCACAAGCCTACTAAACAGAGAATGCTACTTTATGAATCACACCATCTGGGAATCACAGCTGATTACCTCTCCTCTCCTCACCTGTATGTATGTACAATAGCAAACATGAGTAACAATCCTCTAAGGATGCAAGGACTGATTGCCTTGGTGCCCTGGTATTGATTGACACTACTACCTTGTTTACGGTCAGCAAATCATGCAACCCTACTTTTAGACCTACCTGTTTTTATACTTAGGACGAAACTCAAGCAGAATTTGACTGGTCAAAGAGCAAAAAATCCTTAGGATTACTGCCCAAAGGGACAGATGTAAATGATACCTTATGAATTGCCAATCAGTGAGAAGGATGCTATTTGCCAAGACTACCGTATCCAGGAGAGGAAAATGATTGTGTCAACCATAAGACACACGTGATATCTTTATATCTTTAAAAACACTTAAAATAATATGTATATATAGCACTTAAGGGGGCAGACAGCTAAATGGGGGAAGCCTTATTGGTTGTTTTTTTAATGATGCATTAAAAAGCATGTATTGTACAAAGATTATTACACTAGTGCTGAGGGTGTGAATACAAGAGTGCTCAATCACACCCACATACCTTATCTCTTGTAACCTAGCAGTTGCACGCTTGCCTGTGATGTGAGAGACACAGCTTCAAAGCCTTACTCTCCGGCAGAGGGGGAGAAAGGGTTTAAACCTGACTCAGCCACATTTCAGGGGACTGCACTGACCACTGAGCTATAGGATATTCTAATAAGGAGAGCCCTCAGTCTCTCCTGTTCAAGCTGTTCCTTTGTGGATTAAATATTTAAAGCAGTTGTTTCCAAAAGGAAGTCCTCCAATCGCCACAGCCCTCCTCCACACCCTCCCAGGCACCGCCCCCCTCCAGCCAGGCTCCCTACCCCTCCCTGCCCCTGGTGACTCACTGGAGCTGCCTCACTGGAGCTGCCCTGCCAGAGCCGCCCAGCCCCGAGCCACACAGCTCTGACAGCCACACCAGGAAGTTGCTGCTGTGAATGAGCCACACTGGGGCAGTGTCAAGAGGCAGAGCATGCAGCTCCTGGCCAAAGCACCAGGAGCTGCACAGGAAAAGGGCTGCAGGGGCTGCCTCCTCCACTGCTGCCATGGACTTGTGGTGTGGCACGTGCATGGAACAGGTGAAGGGGCACCCCACATGTGCAGCTCTACTGGGCTGCATTTCATCACCTTGCACTGCCCCATTCCCCACGTGTGGGAAGTGTATTGGATAAAGCCGATTTAAAGCATTGGACCAGAGCAAAACAAAGCAAGGACTAATGACTCTGTGGCCCATAGCTGGGCACTTACCTGACAGCTGGGAGACCCTGAGGCCAGTCCAGTCCCCCTGCTCCAAACACTGTATCATGGTCCATTTTCTAGAAAGCCCCCAGCCAATATCATTAAGTTTTTATTTATGGTGATCGTTATTATGCTCTGTTCCTTGTTGTATAAATACATGGAGGTATCCATCTCATAGAGCTAGAAAGCATCTTGGGAGATCATGAAGCCCAGTCCCCTGTCCTCTTGTCAGGGCCAAGCATCAGCCCTCTTTTTTTTTTTTTTTTTAAATCTATTTGCTCCAGACTCCTAAATGGCCCCCTCAAAGATTGAATTCATAACCCTAGGTTTAGCAGGCTGATGCTCAAGCCACTGAGCGATCCCTCCCCGCTAGCCTCTGGCTATCTCTTTATCCAGCTGTACAGCTGACGTAAAGCTGTGTAACTCCATATAACTTTAGTGGAAATGTGTCACTTTATACCCACTAAAATCTCGGTCCAACAACTGCGGCAGATGAGCTTCACTGTCAACAAACTTTTTGCCTTGTGTCATGTTTAAAAGCCATTTAAAAATAATAACTGCCTGAAGTTGCATTTTTAGCTCTGCCAGCAAGAGCTGGTATCTCAAGCAAGATAACTGGTAACAAAAACATATTGTCAAATTCATTTTAGCAACTTTTACGGGACTTTTCTCTTCTGGAGGTCACGTAGCTGATTCACAATGACAGTTACTACACTTTAAAATGAATCACAAAATGAACCTTTTTGTCTATCTTTCTGAGCAGCATACAACCTACCTTACAGCAGCTCTTGAAGAGTGATTATGTAAGTATGTGTAATGAGCTTCTGGAATCAGAGATAACATTCTGCTAAGATGAGGGCATAGAAAACATCTTATTTGGGATTTGTTCATAGTTATATTTGGGTTCCGTAAGTCATGCTCCAAAACCTGCCTCATTATTAAGGGATCACACAACAGCAAGCTATGCCTGTGATATCAGGGGACTGAACTCAATCACCCAGGAGGCCTCTAAGAAACTTATGTTACTAAGTATTAGTTAAACAGCTGCAATTTTTGAAAGTAGCCAAGGTATCATGAGCTTGAATATTAATTATTTTCAGTGGGATTTGTGTTCCTGTTTTCCTTAGAAAATCATACCTGTCCTCTGTTTGGAAAATGTTCCACCCACTTGTGAAATACTCTGTACAATTAAAATAAGGACTACATCGTGGGTACCAGTCAGATCTGCCAATATGAAGAAAAAAAGTTTGTGAGAAACTTTACGATGTGTCCATTGCCTATAGCCAATTATTATTTGTATTAGAGTAGCAACTAGAAGTCCATCTGCTGTATGTATGTTCAGTGCCATCTGCTGTCAGGGTCCTATTGTGCTAGGCACTGAACGTACATACAGTGAGTGTCTCTGACCCAAAAAGTCATACAGTCTCAACAGACAAGTGAACGGTGAAAGGATGGATTTTATTTCTGAAAAACTGAGCTACAGGGACGCCAAGGCTATGTCTACACTGGAGGGTTTTGTCAACAAAACTGGTGCGTTGTCAAAAAAAACTTGAGGAATGTCCACATTACAAATGAATTCTGTTGACAGTAAATTGACAGAATGTGGCACTTTTGTTGACAGCATTCTGACATTCCCCCATGAGGCAGAATGCCTCTGTTGACAGAATCCTGCGGGGGGCATTCTGTTGTAGTTCCTGACTCAAGGCCAATAGCTTGTGTCTGACCTACAATATACCTTTTACTGAGATATCTGGTCTTACTATAAAGACACCAAGTGATGGAAAGTCTACCACAATACTTCATACACTTGTCCAATGATAGTTTGTCCTTACTGTTCCAGTTCAAACATTTTTCTACCTTTAATTTCCCACTATGGGATCTTATGCTCTTGTCTGCTACTTTAAAAGTTCCTGTAGTATTAGATATCTTATTCCTCTGTAGGCACTTTTGATCAAGTTCTAGGTCATCTCTTAATCTTCTTTTGTGCAGCCAACAGCATCAATCTCTGTAATTCTCTCATTGTAAAGTATGTTTTCCAGATCTCAAATAATTCTTGTAGCTATACCCTCCAATTTGGCAAGATCTTTTTAAAGTGTTGACACAAAAGCTGGAAACAATATTTCAGTAGTAGTCAGCACAATATCCTAGTGTCTCTTCCCTTAGTCCTCCACAACAGAATAGACTTTTCTCCAAAACTGATCACAGCTGGCATCTCGCTTCTCATCAGCTTAGCACAGCACAAACGCTCACTCCCAGGCAGACATAGGCGGATGCTGCCTCTTTTAAAGTTTCCCTTGTCAGACAGCTCACATAGCATCTGTGAGGCAGCACAGTTTACTGAAGCGTAATTGCCACCCAAGCAAATTGTTTTAATGTGGTAAAATGTGACCATGATTGTTACTTCTATTGCAAACAGTGGCTCATGGTACCATCTGCAACCCATCAACGGATCACATAGCAAATTTGCTGCAGATGTAAAATGAACCCTCAACACCTCAGAGCGTATTGTTAAAAACTCCTCTGAACTGAATGCTAATACTTCTGTTTCAGATGTCACTGTGGCTATTTGCATAGGGTTCAGTGGTGCTCTATTGTTGGTGAAACAAGAAGATTCACAGAGGCCAAAGCCAAAAGAGATCGTTTCTAGACAGTGAGAGCTATGGGAAGCAATGCAGGGCTGGATGTCCTTCTCAAAACTCCCATTGGCCAGCTACAGCAAACCATGGCCAATAGGAGCTGTGCACTGCCATACCTGCAGATGCAGAAGGTAAAGAAAGAGTCTCAGGGTCAACCAGTGGTTTATCCTGACAGTCCAAAAGCCAAAGGTCACCAGCCCTGAACTAGTCTGATCTTTATAACATAAAATCTGTTTCTGAATTAAAAATTGCCAGTGAATCCACCATGACCCCTAGCAGTAAGGTCAGCCAGTAGCAGGTTACTTACAATAGCCTAGGATAGACAAAAAAGAATAGGAGCATAAAGAAACATCATCAGTGTTAGACCATTCCCTTATGCCCTGAAATCAGCAGAACTGCTTGTGTGTTGTCAGTGTCTAACCTGCTCACACCTCGAGGTCTCAAACTGTAAGACTGAGGAAATGCCAGGTGGACAGGACTAGTGAGAGGCTACATGAACTGATGTTTATGAAGTGCTTTGAAATGCTTTGATGAAAATTGCTACAGGAATGCAAAATGGGGTTGGTATTAGTAATAACAGGGCTTCCTTTTAATAATTATATTTTATTTTCCTGTGTTCTCAAAGCCTAGAATTACTGTAAAAATTCATGTCATCATTCTGTTCTTTAAACTGTTCAGCAAAGTCTACGCATATTTTTGCCCCATTTAAATGTTTGCAGGTTGTGACTTATATTCATTTTTAAACAGATTTGGGGGAAAAAAACTTTCAAAAGCAGTTCAAGAAGTTAGGAACCAGAAAGTCCCATTGACTTCTGAAGAGATGAAATTTAGAAGCGCTAGGTCCTTTCGGAAATTTTCTCCATAATGCATAATAATCTAGGTATTTAGTGTCCTAGTAAAACTCATTCCAAACTGAATTCTGAGGCTGGTGTTTCCACTGAAGGCTTCGCAAATGGCATTACCAGAATGCATTTGTTCATCAGTCAGAAAAGTTTTCTTTGGTCACAGGGACTGTCACATTTTGGGCCACAGCTCTTCTGTGTAGTAGTTTGAGTAGAAGGTGAGTAGCTACCTTGGGTCTCTTCTCTGCACTAAGAATTAGACATAGTGAAAAGGGGGAACATATAAACCAGAAATTCAAAATGTGCTATGTTTGTAAAATGTGTGCTTGCTAACAATGTTCTGGTGTGGCTGTGGAGCTTCTCGGTGACAGTCCATTGCCAACCTCTATTTGTCTACAAATGAACTCCTCTAGTGCGCCAATACCCGTTTTTTGTACATGAAGACATAACTGTACATGGAATTAAAAAGATGTACGAATTAGCACACATTTTGCTGGGGAACCCTATGTATTTATATTTAAACTATTGGCTTATAATATCGTAGGGGTGTATGGGGTGTACAGGGAGGGCTAGTACCTCTGTTGGAGGGACTTGTCGTACCCCTTCAGGGGTAGTCCATCCACTTTGGTCCCTGCCTGTCACTCAGCTCTCACTTGGCTATTACCAACACTCTGTTCCAACAAGCGGATAAATACAAAACGACATGGATGCACCCTAGGTCTAAACAGTGGCATCTGATAGATTATGCCATTGTCAGAAGGCAAGACATCCGAGACGTACTGATCACCAGAGTAATGCGAGGCGCAGAGTGCTGGACAGATCACAGATTAGTCTGGATGTCTCTTCAACTTTACATTGCTCTCTCTCAGCACAAATGCCTTAAGCATGTGCAACCTACTTTTAACATAGCCAAACTGAAGGATGCCCAATGTTTAAACAATATTCAGAAGAGTCTCAATGACAAATTAACATCCCATGGTCAACTGGTTGGTACTGTAACTGAAAAGTGGAATCAGTTCAAGCAGATAGTGACTGACACAGCAATAACATCGCTTGGACCAAAGAAAAGAATACATCAGGATTGGTTCGATGAGAACCAAGAAGAAATGTGTTCAGCACTGGAAGTAAAGAGAAAAGCCTTTATTGAATGGCAGAATGACCCCTCCTCAGCCTCCAAACAGGACCATTTCAAGCACCTTCAGAGCAAAACACAGAAAGACCTCCGTCAGATACAAGACAGCTGGTGGGAGAGCAAAGCCAAAGAAATTGAGCACTATGCTGAGACCCACAACTCAAAGATGTTCTTTAGTGCTATTAAGACTGTCTATGGACCTTCTAAACCAAGGACTACCCCATTGCTCTCATCAGACAACACAACGCTGGTCAAAGACAAAGAGGGCATCAATGAAAGATGGCGAGGACACTTTAGCAACCTCCTTAACAGACCATCGACTGTGAATAACAACGTCCTCAATGAAATTCCACAACAACCCGTCCAGACAGATCTTGACTTTCCGCCCACTATAAATGAGATTAAGAAAGCTGTTAGCCAGATGAGTTCAGGAAAAGTTCCTGGAAAAGATGGGATACCAGCAGAAATATATAAAGCGGCAAGTCCAGCAGCACTAGCAGCGTTCCATAGCGTGATCATCAGCATCTGGGAGGATGAAAACATACCACAGAACTTCTGCGATGCTATTATTGTCTCCCTTTTCAAGAATAAAGGCAACAAAGCAGAATGTGGAAACTACAGAGGCATATCCCTCCTCTCCGTTGGAGGGAAGATCATTGCCCGCATCACCTTGAACTGCCTAACAATCAATATTTCCAAGGCAAATCTACCTGAAAGTCAATGCTGTTTTTGACCTGGCTGGAGCACAGCTGATATGGTGTTTGCTGTCAGACAAATAAAAGAAAAGTGCATTGAACAGAACATGCACCTGTATGCTGTCTTCATAGATCTGACAAAGGCATTTGATACCGTCAACAGGGAGGCCCTTTGGACCATTCTAATATGACTTGGCTGCCCAAGAAGATTTGTCCAGATTATACGTCTTTTCCATGATGACATGACAGGCAAAGTAACGTCTGAGGGAGCCACATCAGCCCCCTTCAACATCACCAACGGCGTGAAACAAGGATGTGTTCTCGCTCCTGTCTTATTTAACCTGTTCTTTGCACGTGTCCTTCACCATGCAATGAAAGATCTGGACTGAGGTATATACTTGAAATAATGGCATGATGGTTCACTTTTTGACCTCCGTTGCCTGAATGCAAAGACTAAGACAGTGCAGAAACTCTTTTCTGAGGCACTCTTGCCGATGACTGTGCCCTTATGGCTTACACTGAGAACGATCTTCAGCACATTGTCAACAAGTTTGCTGAGGCCTCGCAACTTTTTGGACTATCAGCCTTGGAAAGACAGAAGTTCTCCATCAACCTGCACCTGGATCAAATGCTCCTGTCCTGAGTATCTCCATTGAAGGCACTCGGCTTAAAGTAGTGGAGAACTTTAAATACCTGGGTAGTGTCATATCCAGCAATGGATCACTGGATAATGAGATCAACGCGCGAATATCCAAAGTGAGCCAGGTGCTTGGCTGTCTGTGTGTCAAAGTTCTAAATCACCATAACATCCGGATGTCAACAAAACTGCTTGTGTACAGAGCTGTTGTTCTCTCATCTCTTCTGTACGGGTGTGAAACGTGGACACTATATAGGCATCACATCAAGCAGCTCGAAACATTCCACATGCGCTGCCTCCGTAACATCATGAAGATCTGCTGGCAAGACAAAGTGCCCAATCTTGAGGTCCTCAAGACAGCCCAGATGACAAGCATCGAAATGATGATTATGAAGTCACAACTACGTTGGACCAGTCATGTCAGGTGCATGGATGCCAACAGAATCCCTCGCCAGCTTCTATATGGTGAACTCTCCCAGGGCATCTGGCGTATAGGTCGTCCACAGAAACGCTACAAGGATACCATCAGAGCCAATCTGCAGTACAGCAATATCAAACCTAGGGACCTTGAGGACGCTGCCAGTGACAGAACACAGTGGTGTGCAACAGTCAGAAATACGTGCATTGACTTTGAGGAAGACCGTTGCCGGCATCTACAAAAGGCATGTGAACGATGTCACAGAACATCAGCAATGCACAACCCACAGATTGCAAACTTCCCATGCACCATCTGCAGCAAAATGTGCACCTCTAGAATTGGCTTATACAGTCACCAGAGGGCACACCATAAGACCAATAACAGATGATCTGCACAGATTTGTCATCATCAGATTGATGGACTACCATTATTATTACAATATCATAACAGCTGTACCACCTAAGATGAAATTTAGTTTAATTTGCTTGAAGCTAAATTCTTAATCAGCTTTGTTCATCACCCTGGATTTAAATAGGAAACTTATATAGCTATCTGAGCTGACCTGTACACTTTCAGATTGTATTCTATTCCCTAGAAGTGTGTGCATTTAGACAAAGAATGTAGTCAATGGACCTTCATTGTTTTACATCATCAGAGAATGGCCTATTGGGAACGAGCCACAGTTCACTGAAGCCCATAGGGTTTTATTAGTATCAATGGGTTTGGGACCAGGCCCCCTAAAGATTTGTGGGCAGGACCACTGCTGGTGTAAATTATCATAGCTCTGTTGAGTTTAGTGGAACTATGACAATCTACATAAGCCTAGAATCTCTCCCAAGGGTAGTGTCAGTTCCTGATAAATAATATCTTGCTTCAGGATAAATTAGACCACAGTTAGACTGTTTCAAAATTGTGGTGTAATGCTGCACTTTAACAAACTTTAGCACTGATTCTCAGTTTTATAAGATATTTAATCTTTTTTGAAGTATAGATTGGAGGCTGGTAGACTTTCAGAAAGAACAAATAGAGTTTTTTACGGTCTGGGGAAGAGGGTGTGTGTGTTTGTGTGTTTGTATATATTTAGGAAGAGCATGTCTGCAATTACAATTTTTTTTACTGGATGAATGATTTGTAATGTTCAATAACATGTAACCCTCTTTGCCAGTATTATCTTGGGACCAAGGCGCTATCTTAATGATGTTTACTCTTGTAAAATAACATAAAGAAGCTAGCACTCAATTATCTCTTCCATTACAGAAAACTTTCAGGAAACAGTTGCACTGGCACATCCCTGATGCAATGGCACTGGGTACTTTACAGTTATGATCGATCCATTCTGAAACTCCAAAATAACATTGCTTTACTTTATTATTGGCTTTGTCAATAGGAAAACCAATCTTTTGGACTTATTTTTAACTGGACTATTTGTGCTACCTAATAAACTATCCTTTCTCTAGGTTTGTCTGCTCATCTGGATGAGTAACATTCTCCAGCAGTTGCCAGATGGGAGAAATCACAGCTGGTCTGCTTAGGGGTCCACTGGCCTGTTTGTGCTTCTAGAACTGTTGAGAGTATTATCCGCCCTCTGGAGTATTGTGGTCTGTCCTCATCCTCATATCACATGATGTGCACTATTGGCAGGAAGAAGGGGCCTCCAGAAGGAGGACTTCCTTCCGGAAGATCCCCCAGGGGCTGCGCCTCTACACACTGTTTTGGAGTCAGGAAGAGCTTCTTTTGGACTCCAAATCATGTGACCCTATGCTAATGAGGTGCCAGGAATTTACATCTGCACATCATTAGCATATTTCGGGCCATTTATTAGCATGAGAAAGTGGAATGTGTAGAAATGGCCTTGCAGAGGGTGCATCCCAGAAAAAGAAAAGTTGGAGAGTTCTGAAACACCTACATGACAAGGAAACTTCAGCGTGGCTTGTGTGATGCATGACTCACATAGATCCTCTGAGCAGGGGTGAATTTCATTCTGTTTATGTAATCCAAACACCTAGCAGGTATGGTTCACTTTCCCATGTAGTGGCTTTTAGACCACTTACAGACAGAATGAACAAGTTTCCAGCACAGTCTTAGTTGAGCCACAGCTAGCTTTTAGTTCAAGTACTAGAGCTTCATGCACTGAGCTCCCCAAGTTCGGTTCTGCCTGGCAGCATTACGTTTGCATTTCAGAAACAAGGTGTGAAGAGGTGAAGTGATAAAATAAATTTGGGAGAAAGAAAGCTTTAACAATTCTATGGTACTATTAGGAGCAAAATTAGAGTTTCCCATTAGTTTTCTATTTTGACTGAAAATATTGCCACAAAATTGACATCTTCAGCAGGAAAATTCAAATTTTCCTGACATTTTCTGGTTTTTAAAAAGCAATGTTTTGTGTTTAATCAATAATTCAGGATGAAAAAATTCCTTTCAAACTGAAATAGTAATGTTATTTTTGAGTTTCAAAACAAAGTGCCTTAACGTTTCCAGATTAAAATATTTTACAATATTTTATTCCATTAAAATTTCAGCTATTTCAATTTTTCTTCCTGAATCAGGACAAAAATGAATATTGAAATATTAGAATTTCAGGTGAGATGGAAATTTCATTGTCTGACCAGCTCTAAGCATTACTTAATAAACAAAAATATATACAGTCATTTGTATCCGTGTTCTTTTACCAACGTACAGTACCCTCATCCTTCATAAAACAAGTACTTTACTTATGGGTACTCACTTAAATGAAGGACACATATACCTCCCCTAGTTCACTCGAGTGAACTCTCGCCACTAATACAAGTCTTACCCCCACCCCACGACTCCAACCTGCCGCAGCATGAACATCACCGGCCCTGCAGACACCAAACCACCGCAACTTAAACTCCCTCGCTGGTCCCCGTCCACCCAAACCGCAGCAACTTAACCCCCCCCGCCATGCTGCAGCAACTTAAACTGGCCATCGGCCCCCGTGCACCTGAACTGCAGCAACTTAAACCCCCTGCGGGCCCCATGCACCAAAACTGCTGCAGTCTAACCTCACCAGCCCCACAGACCAAAACCATCTCAGCCTTAACTCCCCACCCGCCCCCTACCAGCCCCACATACCCAACCTGCAGCACCCTGAACCCCGCCCCCCCCCCCACGGACCCAACTCGCCGCCATGTTTTAATGCTCCCTCCCACTCATATCCTCAAACTGCCCCCAGCCTTTAACCCTCCACAACCCAAGCTTCAGTTACCTTTCAAAAGAAGTGCCACCTGCTGCCACTCCAAGCACTTGGAACCAATCAGAGACTTTCACCTGTATTTTGATGGGAATTTAGTGTCCCTCTTATGAGTTTTCGCCTACAAGCAAAAAGTTAGGAACCAATTGTGCTTGTATAGTGAGGGATGAGAGTAACCTGTTTCATACCCAGCATTCTATCACCTGGAACTCTCAAATAACCAGCATTTTAAGCAGAAGTAAATGTATTGCTAGGTATACCTCTCTTTTACCCAGAATATTTGAATATCTGCAGCCTCCCAGTCCCAGTGCTGCTGGAGATGAAAGAGTGTACTGCACAGGGATTTGCCTAGTGCTGCTACTCTTTAGGGAGCTTTTCTCCTATCAAGAGCATCTGACCTCCAGAAAAAATCAGTCATGGGCAACACAGCCATGGAGGCAGAGGGGCTTCCCCAGTCTCTTGTGTGGGGCCAAAACTGAGGGGTTCAGGATGTAGGAGCAGACTCCATGGTGGGGCAGAGGGTTGGGGTGGTGGTGAGAGCTCTGACTGGAGGTATGGTCACTGCGGTGGACCTGGGGATACGAGGCTTGAGATGTAGGAAGTGGCTCTGGGCTTTAGGCAAGGGGTTTGGTGTGCAGGAGTGGTTTCAGAAGGGGCAAGGGCTGAGAGTGGGTGCGGGGCTGTGGTCTGGAAGAGACTCAGGGTTCTGGAATAGACTCAGGGCTGGGGAAGGGGGTTGGGGTATGGGTTTTTGGAGGGAGTTGGGTGCAGCGGGGTTCAGGGCTGGGTCAGGAGATTGTGGTCTGTGGGAGAGGGTTTGGGCTCTGGAGTGGGGCAGTGGATGAAGAGATTGGGATGCAGGAGGGTAGACTCCAGGAAGGAGTTAGTGTGCAGGGGGGGATGCATGCTTGGGGCAGTAGATGGGGTTGTAGGACAGGGTGCTGGTCATGGAGCACTTACCTCAGGTGGATCTCAGTCAGTGACACAACATTGGTAAGGCAAGTTCACTGTCTGTCCAGCCCCCATACTGCTCCTCGAAGTGGACAACATGTGCTGTCAACTGTAGATGCCACCCCCACAGCTACGGTTCCCAGAGAATGCAGCAAGGACAGATGCAGAGCATCCCTGACAGCCATGAGCCAGCGCTCACAACCCTAGGACAACACGGGGAACCAAGACTCACGGCTTCCAGCCCACAGCTCAGAGAAATGCCATGGGCTGATGAAATTAAACAGAGGTTGGATGAAGCCCACGAGCCTGTTCCATAGGATAAAACATCCCACCTCTGCTCTATAAGGTAAAACAGCCTTTGAGAGAATTATTGCTGAGGAAAAATACATTGGAAAAAATGAAGGATCACAAAAGAATTTGTACCATCTTCCTCTTTTAACACAGTAAATATGAAGCCACGCATAGCTAAAAGTCAGAATTACTAGTTCTTTTTTTAAGTTCATGAATCAAGACAATAAAAGTTTATCTCCTGTTTTCTTTTCAGTAGGCAAAATATGTAGTTTTAGTTCAAGGGAGGAAAGGGCAGCACAGTTGATCTGCAGACTGAGCCTTAGTAATTTTAGACAGGTGCCCTTTGCCTCATGTTACTTTTCTTAAAAGAATGTATCTTGGTACAAAGAAAAAAATAGTAATTGTAGACATATGGCCTTTAGAATGACTTACACACCAATTTTACTGGAGGCCTGTAACAATTACACGACTTGTCATTTCTGGTGCCATCTAGATATTCACCTGAACCTTATTTGTAGACTAAAATTCTCTATTTGTTTTTCTGTTGAGGTTTGTTGGAGAAATAGTGTGAACTTTTACATGTCCTCTAAACAGAATATAGCAGCTCCAGTGCTACTGAAGAGAATCCTGTCCAAGGCCTTTGTGCTGCTATAGAAGAGCTTCCCTGGATTGAACATAGCAGCCCTGGAGATAACCTCTCACTACTACCCATCTGTGACCTTCCATCTTAGCTGAGTTCATCTGGAGTGAGATTGTCAACCAGTGAGAGAGGCTCCTGGGTGCTTTTGACAGAGTTTTTAAAGGAGCTGCATTTAGAGTGCTTCTCAGAGAATCGTGCAAGAGGTGAATGACCACAAAACCAGTCACTTTAAGAGCTCATTGCTTCAACTTGGCTTTCCCTTAACAGGTGCTTTCGTCATGTGCAAATTAATCGAAAAGCTAGGAACTATTTCTCTCATAAGTTTGGAAGGAAAAAAGAGAGAAAAATAACAGCCGATTGAAAAATTGGATTAATATTTTGCCAATGCAATTGTGGTAATTTGCCTATGTCGTGGAATAAGGTAAAAAAGAATGAAAAACATGGAACTTTCACCCAGCTCTATTTGCTGTGTCTACTTTGAAACATCTGATCAGCACTCATATGGTACGGTCCTGCAGGCCATGTAGGTCTCCACTACCACCTCGATCAACGAGGCAGGAATTGATCCAGTCCCGTGTCAATTATTGAGCCTATGATAGGCTCCCTGTCACTTCCGGTACCCCACCCCAGTGAGACGCAAAAGAAGAGTTGATGGGAGAGCTGCTCCTGTCAATGCACTGCAGAGGAGACACAACAGTAAGCAGATCTAAGTACATCAACATGAAGCTACGTAACTCAGATCGATCTGTACCCATTGAGTAGACTTGCCCAGGGACACTCTTACAGGCTAGAAATACAGCAAACTACACCATGCTCCACCTGTTATTATAAAGGACATGGTATCTGTTGTCTTTGATTAGCCACTTGAAATCTATAGCCTAATCCAAAGCCCTCTGAAGTCAATGGGAAGACTGCCTCTGACTTCCGTGGGCTTTCAATCCACATTTTTAAACACCAAGAATAAATCACACAAATAATTTGGGCATGAGCTGCAAAATACTGATCCATTTTTTTTTCAAAGTTCGGGTGTTTGGATCCAGGGTTAGGTTTCAGTGTTTTCTCAGAAATTGGTTATTTGACTCAACAGCGAGGCATGACTGAGAAAAGAAAACTTTCTTCTCTGTCTTATACTATCAACAGTTTTGCAGAATGTAATTTTTAAAAAAGACTTTGTAAAAGTTTACCGTTCAGCTACAGCTACCCGAGAAGCCTCTGTCAACAGAAGTGACTGTCAGAAGGGATTTACCAGCAAAAATTCTGTCGACAAATTACGTCTATACATTTATTGTGTCAAGTCCTGGGCACCGCAGTTCAAGAAAGATGTGGAGAAATTGGAGAGGGTCCAGAAAAGAGCGGCAAGAATGATTAAAGGTCTAGAGAATGTGACCTATGAAGAAAAGCCGAAAGAATTGGGCTTGTTTAGTTTGGAAAAGAGAAGATTGAGGAGAGACATGATAGCGGTTTTCAGGCATCTAAAAGGGTGTCATAAGGAGAAGGGAGAAAAACTTGCTCTTTTTGGCCTCTGAGGATAGAACAAGAGGCAATGGACTTAAACTGCAGCAAGGGAGCTTTAGGTTGGACATTAGGAAAAAGTTCCTAACTGTCAGGGTGGTGAAACAGTAGAATAAATTGCCAAGGAAGGTTGTGGAATCTCCATCACTGGAGATATTTAAGAACAGGTTAGATAGATGTCTATCAGGGATGGTTTAGACAGTACTTGGTCCCGCCTTTGGGGCAGGGGGCTGGACTCAATGGCCTCTCAAGGTCCCTTCCAGTCCTAGTATTCTATGATTCTATGATAAAATCATATCAAATGAGCAATCTGCTCCGTCAACAGAGAGCAGCCAGACTGCCCGGCCCTCACTCGACAGAAAGGCGGACCAGGAGCTCTGCAAACAGGGCTGCCCTGTGAACTGGAAGCCCTGTCAGTCGACAATAGGGTCCTTGAGTATTTACATGGCTCTTTTGTAGACAGAACACTGTTGAGAGAGGCGTTATACCTTAATGGGGAGAGGTAAAATGCTGCTGGTGGATATGCCAGGTTTTGTCAACACGCCGCCAACAAAGCACATTTTGTGTATAGATGCTCTGCAGTTTTTCCCGACCAAAGTCCAGTTATGCCAGGAAAAGCCTCTCAGGTAGACATAGCCTTTGATAGCAATGGACCTGAACTACACCCACAAAGAATTCACTTTATAACAGATATATATACTTCACAGTCAAAACTGAGACAGTGTCAAGCTTCCCCATTTTCTTTGATTCAAATCCTTTTAACAAGTGTGGGTTGATCTTGGGACTATCTCACAATGCAGATTGATTACAACTGAATTAGTAGCTGTTTCCCTCCATGCTCTAAGGTCTTCAGGGGACTGTAGTGTTCTTCCCAGGTTCTCCAGCCAGGAAGTGGTTATTTCCAGTGAGAACTTTGGACCCTGTGATAAGAGCTTCTCAAGACCATAAGGATGAAGTTCACAACCCTCTAACTCAGACTTAGTCTAAGTCAATAAAACATTTTGTATATGAATCTACATACATTTAGTCCCATTCATGAAATGGGGTTTCTTGAAATTCCCTAGAAGTAATGTATTAAACCAAAAATAAATTACATAGAATTGCAGGGCTTGAAGGGACTCTGAGAGGTCTTCTAATCCAGTTCCCTATCCTCAGGTCTTGACTAAATATTAGCTAGACCATCCCTGATAGGTTTTTGACTTACCTGTTCATAAAAGGAGATTCAACAACCTCCCTAGGCAATTTCTTCCAGTGCTTAACTACCCTGATAATTAGAAAGTTTTTCCTAATGTGCAACCTAACCTGCCATTGTTTCAATTTATGTCTATTGCTTCTTGTCCCAGCCTCAGAGGTTTACAAGAACACTTCTTCTCCCTCCTCCTTATAACAACTTTTCATACTTGAAACCTGTTATTGTGTCCCCCCAGTCTTGACTTCTCCAGACTAAACAAACCCAGGTTTTTTCAATCTTCCCTCATAGGTCATAACCTTTAATATTTTATTGCTTTTCTCTGATCTTCCTCCAATCAATCCATATTCTTCCTGAAATATGGGAGCCAGAACTAGACTCAGTGCTTCAATTGAGGCCTAATCTACAGCAGAAGAATTACTTCATATGTCTTATTTACAATACTCTTGCAAAAACATCCCAGAATAATGTTTGGGTTTTTTTGCAACACAGTTACGCTATTGATTCATCTTTTTGTCATATTGAATTTCATCCTACTTCCTTCAGACCATTTGTTCAGATACATCCAGAACATTTTGAATTTTAATCCTCCCGTCCAAGGCATTTGCAATCCTTTCCAGGTATTTTTTATGCTATTATCTAAATAATTGATGAAGATATTGAACCTTACCAGATGCAGATCTAATCCTTTTAGAACTCCACTTGACATTCTCTTCCATCTTGACTGTGAACCATTGATAACTACTCTCTGGGAATGGTTTTCCATCTTGCCTATTTTTCCATAGGTTGGCTGTGAGAAGGTCAGCAAGGCAATGTCAAAAGCATTACTAAAGTCTAAATATACCACGCATACCACTTCCACCCATTCTCACGTAACTTGTTTAAATCATTTTTAACTTGTTTTCTTCTTATTTTAGCCTCTGATCTTGCTTCATTTTCACTTATATTTATTATGTTAGATATCCAATCTCTACCTCACTTTTTGGTGAAAATAAACAAAAACTGTACTTCTTTGACTTCATATTCATTAACAAGTTAATATTCCTTTTAATTAAAAATCCATGCTTCTGTACTTTTCCCAATTGTCTACAATAAACTTTTAGGGGGCTGCCTGATGACTTTCTTTGTGATTTTAGTATTTTATTCTTTGTGAGTAGAAGGGTATATAGCTTTAGTTTTAGCATGTGCCTGGCTTTAAAAATGTCACCTGTTCTAGTAAATAAACTAAAATTTAAATAGAAATTAAACAGTCATTTGTTAAGGGTGATAGTCCAGACGTTAATTCAGAAAATCTAAAACAAGTTAAGTCTTCATAACAAGACTACCTAAATAATTAGCCACATATTTAGTGTACAATTTTCTCAAACAGAATCAATGTCCTGTAGCACCTTAAAGACTAACAAATTTATTTACTATGTAATCAATGTTAAGAATCAATGTTAAGAGAACAAACTATCAAGGTGCCATTTTTCATCTTCAGGGTATTTCAAAGCGGACTCTGAGAAATACTGTAGATGCTGCTATGTGAGGCTAGCTCCAGAGCAAACTTCAACAGGGAGACCTGAATTTTTTTCCATTAATCATTGCTTTATAGCTGGTCAGCTTCATCCATTAACTTGAAATGCCCAGCAGGCTTGGAGCAGAAAAACGTTGACGGCTGTCAATGTAAAAAGGCCAGTAAGAGTTTTTGAGATCTAATTAAGTAATTTGTAGGGGGTTTTAACTCTAGTAATAACAAATCCAGAAAGCATATAATTTATAATGGTGCTGTCACTTAGGAAAACCAGCTATAAATTCCCAGTCTGATGATAGATTATTATTATTATTATTATTATTATTATTATTTGACTTTTTCTGTACTGTTCTGAATAACAAATTTTCTGGAACCAAAATGCAAACAAGCCAGAGACATGAGGCATTCAAACTACAGCTTTGAATTTTGAGTATTAGAAAGAAGAGGCTCTCTATGTCCCCTCAAGTTAGGACAGGAAGTATTTGGCTTAATCCTCAGCAAGACAGACTTAAGACAGATATTTGGAAACATATTTGGAGACATATCTAATTGTAGATATGTCTGTGGCTTCAAAGCTTCAGAGCCCAGGCCAGCCCAGCCAGGGAGCAGAGATATAAAATTGCAAGGTACACCCTCAGCCTTGGACTGAAGCCCAGGATCTAAGACCTTGAGCGAGGGGAGGGTTTCAGATTTCAGGCTCCAACCAAAGGCCAAAGGTCCACACTACAACTGTATAGACCTACAGTCCAAGCCCCATGAATGCAAGTCAGGTGATCTACCACATGCAACTCTTTTCTCACAGTTTGGGTGTAACCTCAGGCCATGTCTACACAGGCAGCCTCTGTCAACAGAGGTCTCTATCGATAGAGAAACCTCGGCAGTATCCCTGTAGACAGATAGCATCTACACACAAAAGCAGATCGGAAGAGCAAGCTGCTCTGTCAACAGAGAGAAGCCAGACTGCCCTAACCTCCCTTGACAGAATGGCTGACCGGAAGCTCTGCAAAGAAGGCTGCCTGGGGAACCAGAAGCCCTCTCTGTCGACAGAAGCGTCCACATGAACATTCTGTTGACAAAGGTATTATACTGATTGGGGAGATAATGCTGTTGGCTGAACAGCTGACTTTTGTTGACAAACTCTCAACAGAGCACTTTAACCTTGTAGAGAGTTTTGTTGACAAAACTGGGGGTTTGTAGACAAAACTCATGGAGTGTCTACACACAAAATGAGTTTTGCCAACAGAAACTGTCAACAAAAAAGCACTGTAGACATTCTGCGGGGCTCTTTTGTCTTGATCCTTTTTTATGTGTCGACTGGATCTGTTGACAGAAGTTTTGTTGGAACATCTCTTCTGACAGTAACTTCTGTACACGGATGCTTCTAGTGTACATGTAGCCATTGGCATTTATTATGTTCCTATTAGGGAATATCTGCAGGGGGGAATTATTTCAGCAAATTAATTCATTTGAGTATTTGTAAATCTACTGTCATTCATCCAGGGAACATGTTCTTTGGAGACAGAACTTTGATCTCCTCCTATAATTTTTATGTGCATAAGTAATGAAAAATTAATAGTGATAAATATTGCTTCCTACTCCACAAATTGCAGAGAAAGTCTTTGACTGTCTGCTTCTTTTTAATGCATTTCAATCCTCTTTCTAGCCTTCAAGAGTAAAAGTACTGTTGTGGGTTAATGCCTGCAATACTCCGGGTTGAAGTTAAAGCCAGCAATGGTGGGCTGCTGAATGGGGTATTAACTGGGTCACATTGTAACAGAATTAGGGAACTCAGAAGGCTTTTAATGGTGGATTGTGCAGGAAAGAACAGCTGCTGAAATTCATGGCAGTGCATAGGGATGTCAGAGTTCTCCTTCTTCGTTATTTGTATAACCTCATTAAGGACCAGGATCCCATTTTGCTACGCAAGGTGCAAATATATGGTAGCCACCTCAGTGACACAGCAGGCTTTGTACTGGTCTTCCATGCCTTTGTGAATTTTGCATGGTGTAAATATTGAGCTCTGTAAAGAAAACTAAAAGCAATGGAACTTCTGACTGTTACAGAAATCTAGATTCTGCTACTCTGCATTGCTCCGTCTCAGACAACAGGCTCACTGATAGGGACAGAGAAGTGCAGTGAATTTGATTTGAAGGTGAATGTTCTTCTTTTTTAACCTGGCTAATTTGTCTGGAGACCTTCCTGCTGATGGCTATCTGGTGTGCAGATTACATTTCAGTCTGTTTGAAAATGGAAAGGGCAACTGGCTTTCCCGCAGAATATGTAATAAGTAACCTTTCATTGAACAGAGAATGAATGAGACACAGCTTAATACTTATTACATCAAACATCTGCCTGTCTCTCTTTCTCCACTTTACTGTGCATGTGTATGAGCACTGGTGATTTCATCAGTAAGCAATTACACTTGATAATTGTACAATTCTAATGTAAGTCATACAGGGCCAAGCTGTGACCTGGTGTAAGTGGTGAGACTCCTTTGTGGTCAGCAAATAGATGCCTGCTTTCACCAGGTCTGAATGTGACCCTAACCCTGTGGACACAAACAGACACCTGTTGTCATCTACAAGAGCGGAGTATCATTGTCTGTCTGATCAATTTCCCAAAGAGGAGGCAAGTGCAATGGCTTTTTTCTTATCTTCGTTGCCATGGGAAGTGCCTGATCAATCAAACAGCAGCTTCCGGCATCACATTAAAGAGACATTACTTAATTACTACAAATGCAACATGTAGGTTTGTTTCAGCTTCCTTTGTAGTGAAAGAAAACTGGCCCTGCTTACAGATTCACATCCACACCACTGTGCTAAACTATGGATATGTTTATGTGGGGGCTGGGAGGTGTTATGTCCAGCTGAAGAAGACATGGCAGTGCAAGCTTTATCAGAACTAGCATGTTTGTCTAATCACACTTGAAACAATGCCATCCAGCTCCAGTGAAGTTGTACCCTAAAAGTGTGTCCACACAGGACTCTGACAAAGCATCCTCTCACCTCATCTCTGATTTAGTAGTCTAGCTAAGCATTTATCCCACACTCACCTTTGTGGTATCTGAGTGAGCCCTGCTTAGGTTTAAGATTCTCCCTTGCAAGACATTTCTGACTGCTCTCAGCTGTTCATGGCCCCACCTAGGAATGGGTGCCATAGAATACTGATTCAGAACCCCAATGCAATCAGATGAGCTATGTTTCTCTTGCAACTGGCAGCTGTCAGAGGTGACTTTCCACCTTTTCATGGGATCATTCCAAAAATGAAGGTTTCATAAACACCTCCATGATCTAGGAACACAAATTTCATTGGCTGTGAGTGGAATGGGTGCTCAAACCTCACCCATTATATCTATTATACTGAGATGTATTTTGGAAAGTGTATATATGTGTTGTATATATATATATATATATATATATATATATATATATATATATATATATATATATATGGGCACAAAGCCCCGCTGGCAGCCCCAGCCCCAGGAACCTCTGCTGGGGGCGGGGTCCCTGGCAGTTCCATGTCAGGGAGCTGGCTGAGTTCCAGCTCCTCCTTTTTTTTCCAGAAAAAGCACTGCATATATCTCACTTAAAACATCGTTCACTAGCCCTTTCCGACAGTGGAGGCAGCAGGCAGGAGTCAGCAGCTGGTTTTGTTTGGGGACAGAGGAAACGGGATCACGTTTTTTTATGTTGGGCTACCCCAAAAACGCTGATGCCAGGGTAAGCTGGTGGGTCTTCACAGCAGCCCAGGAGAGGAGCGCCACACCCAAGCCTGTTTCAGGCCTTTACACACAATATCATAGTTAAACTCAAGGAGACCCACAACGTAGTAGCACAACACACAGCAATTCTACTGACCAAAGCAGGGGGCAGTCCCCAGAGGGATTTCCCCTTGCTTTGTGACCCTTCTCAGTGAGGTGACAGGTGGGCAGCTTTTACCCTTGCCTGGCTGTTTCTCTCAGTTACAGCCAGAAAGTGGCTATCCACCCTCCCCAACCATCTTGATTAACAAATAAGGCCTGGCACAAAGCATCCAACTTTCTGAGTACAGCTTTCAGAGACACACAAGTACCGTGCAAAAGGTTGGTTTCAATCCCATGGGATGCAAACTGAGACCAAAGATGGAAAGGGATGTAGTGAATGGGGGGTGTCTCCTCTCAGACAGATTCAGAGTGACTCTCTGTCAGGATGAAGAAGGGATCTGGAAGGAAAATGCTTTTAATCTCTTGGACAGCGACCTGCAAGTATCAGGATTGCTGCAGCAGCCTAGAAGGTAGGGGTCCTACCATAATTATGTCGGTCAATGACAATACACACTGCCTTCACATCTAATACAAAAGGCAGCATATCACCTTCAGGCAGAGACGGTTGCTGCTTCACATCATTTCTAGACTAGAGGAAGCAGCCAATTGCCTCAGAATCTGTTCAAAATTGATGAGAGATTGTGGCATGGAGAGCAATCTTATTTTAAAATCTCTACTCTAAAAAGGCCTGGGCTCTAGTCACCTCTGAGACTCCAGCCTATGGGGAAACCTAATTAAAGTGAAGAAAGCATTGCTCCAAGGAAAGTAATAAAGCATAGACTTCTTTGATTTTTTTTCTCTGCATTAACCAGCGTGTTCAGTTTCCTTGCTCTGTTATAAATAAGATAGTCACAGAGAGGTAGCCATGTCAGTCTGTATTCTAACCAAACAAACCAGCAGTCACGTAGCACTTTAACGACTGTCAGAATAATTTATTAGGTGATGAACTTTCAGTGGACAGGCCCACTTCTTCAGATCTGGAATTCTGTACCAACCAAGCTCAGCACTTTATAAATTATTTTGTTAGTCTTCAAAGTGCTACAAGACTGCTTTTTTGTTTTCTAAATAAGACATTTCATTTAAAAAGAGGAAGACAACACTGAGGCAGCAAAGGGAGCTATGAATACAGATTAGGAAAGATGCTACAATATTAAGCCTTACAGAATGTAATTTGGTGAATATATGGTGGTTTGCATTAAAGAGCAGGTAGATTGCAAGCGAGGAAAGCAGTTGCTAAAGATAGTTGAGAATATTTTTGGTTTTAAAATGTATTGTCTGTTGAATAGCGGAAGAGAATCAGTCAGGTCTGATGAGCTGCTCTGAGAAATTCCATCTCTGAAGCCAGGTAATTCTAGTGATTAGTATAAAAGATGAGTCTTTCTTCCTCCTTGGCTTTTCAACTAACGCCTTTCATCCAGCTTCAGGATGAAAGACACAATTCATCATGAAATGGAGATAAGTTGAAAAGACAAGCATAGTAGATCTTGAATCAGGCCAGGTAGGTATTTTAGTGTGAGGACACTGAAGATGTTGTCACTGGGGATGCATTGGGTCTAAAACTTGCACATTGGTTGAGAACCTGAGTTCAAAGGAGACGGGTGTTACTCATCTGCCATTTTAAATGAAAGACTTTCTCCCCACCTCATGTTGGTAAAACTCAGAAAATAGTGTGGAAATTTTTAAAAGTTCAAGAAATATTCTGTCAGAAAGAGGCATTGAAGAGTTTTACTCCCCTTGCAGAGATGTTTCTTGTGCTATTTATTGCTTCAGCTTTCCACAAAGGCAAGTCACCAGCCATGCTAAGAAATAGGATTCCCCTCAGTAAAAAAACTCCAGATACATCATACCCTTACAAGGGAATACAACAATGCTGTAGACCAGATTCTGTCCTCCAACCTCCATAGGCAGTGTCATATAAGAGAAAGGGCGAGCCCAGCTCCAGAGGAAATGACAGCATTCTTGTCAAGCCTTTAGCAGATAATGTTACATCTGCTGCTTTTTTTTTCCCACTATTAATTCAAGTACAAATTGTGCTAACGTTTGTCTGGCATAAGGTTTTGCAGACCAGCAAATCTAAGCAATTTGTAAAGAGATAATTTACTTCCTTAGAAATGGTTTAATTTCTTTCTCTAATCATAAAAACACAAAGTACAAATAACACAAGCTCTCTCGTTACAAAAATGACCCTGTAGCTTTCTGCACCGTTGTCATTCTGCTAGGCTAGGCTGTAATCATTATAATTTAGAGACCTAATCATCATTCTTTACTCACACCTCTCAAAAGCAAAATTCCTATTAGACCAAATCCCCAGGTTCAATCAAAGTGGTGTAAATCTGAAGTAGCTGCTGAATTCCAGCTATAAGAGCAGTATTTTGCTCACTGGCTTCAATGCCAATCTTTCCTGTGTACACTGTGCTGCATTTGGCCCTGTCTTTTCTTTATTAAATGCCATCTCCATGTTGCTGATTATCATATTCTATTTCGTCGTCTCACTTGTTATCAGGGACTCACACAGAAGACCTCTAATTAGGAGTCACCAAGGAACTGAATTGTCCTTATTAAGGAGGATGAAACGTAGCATCCATTTTAAAGGCTTAGTCTGTATGAAAACTGCCTAACAGAGTCTCTTCTTTTGTATTCCAGCCTTTAGTGCAAATAAAGCCCAAAATTAGTGACTGCTTGTGTACGAATTGTCCATTCAGGGCAAGAATATTCCTGATGTAACTCCTCTGAAATTAAAGGAGTAGGACACCAGGGTTGGATATTTACCACATAGTCTATTCACAGGCCAGATTCTATCATTCTTACTCAAACTGACCAGTACCTTATTCCCATAGCAGTGCCGTGGGTCTCAGTGAGACTTCTAGTAGAGAAAGGTAATATTGTTCATTCCTCTAGGGCTTTTGTTTCTGTTTGTATGGTGGCCATAAATTATTTGTTTGTTTTCATATTGATTTCTCTTTCTTATATTTGTCTTATGGATTTCTGTCTATGTAAGAATTACTTTTTAGGCACATCTTAAGACACCCAGAAAAATTAGAATGAGCAATTTATTAGCACACAACTGTCGGACTAACAGGGACCTTGAGAAATCACCTAGTCAGATCCCCAGCATGCAATGAAGGACTAAATATTATCTACACCACCCCGACAGGTGTTTGTCTAAACTGTTCTCAAAAATCTCCAGTGATGGAGATTTCACAAGTTCTGCAGGCAATTTATGCCAGTGCCTAACTACCCTGACAGGAAGTTTTCCCTGATGTCCAACCTAACAGTGTTTGCTTGCCATTTAAGCCCATTGCTTCTTGTTCTCTCCTCAGAGAATAATTTTTCTCCCTCCTTGCAACAACATTTTATTTACTTGAAAACAGTTAGCATATCCCTTCTCAGTCATCTATCCTCCAAACTAAACAAGCCAAGCATTTCAATCTTCCCTCAAAGGTCATGTTTTCTAGATCTTTAATAACTTTTTTGCTCTTCTCTGGACTTTCTCCAATTGGTTCACATGTTCAACAGCAAACAATCAGAAAGATGCAGAAAAAACATTCAAATTAACGTGACTGAGCCCCTGTTAAAGAGAAATACTGCGTAGTTGGATTCTTTTTACCTTCTCATCTTTAAGCTTCAGGGTTCGCATGGGGAGGGATGACTCATGTACACTATACCCATCCACTCATACCTGGCGAGAGCTCACACACACACTCCCATATGTTTCACACATGGGGGGAAGGGAGGTGTGACCAACTGACCCAGTGCTCCCTGTCTGCTGTTCTCCACTCTCCATGGCTGGCTGAGCCCCATTGACAGACTAGCCTCACCCAGTACCTGGTGTCACATCTTCCCAAAGGACCATGTGAGGGGGGCACACCAGGTCACATGCCCCCCAGTTCTGCCAGGATTCATACTGGAATGTGGCCGGCATCAGATTTTCAGTACTTCACAGGATGGAAGGGAGAGAACCTGCTTTCAGCCTCGAGGGGAGGGGGAGAAGGGATGACTTGGCCTGTGTCTCTGCAGAGCGCATTTCTTCTTTCCTTTCCTTCCCGCAGTTGGAGGCAGCTTGTCCCTTCCTGCCTGCACAATGTCAGAAAAGCAGCTAAAACCTCCAGGCTGCTCCTGGCCACCAACATAACCCAGAGGGCTCCCATTCCCCAACTAGAGTGTGGGCAGGAAGGGATTAAAGCCCTAAGTATGCATTGTACCCCAGGGCCTAGGAAACCTGACTTCAGGGGCTTCGGCAAACCTGGCCAGGAAGGGACCTCTGAAGGGGAAGGTGCCTAAGTACTGGAGCAGCCCTGCACTTCCTGGGACTTGAAGAGGGTGTTTAAGGCCCTGACCTGGGGGCTGCTATGTTGCCTGCAGGGTCCGGATGTGAACAGGATGGAGAATGCTTCCCCACCAGCAGACCTTAGCTGAGGGGCGGAGAAGCTTTCCCATGCCAGCGCTGGCTGGCTCTTTGCCACAGAAAGTAGGGGAAGGAAGGAGCCTGCCAGCCAGACTATTGGTGAGTGGAGCACACTGACCAGGGGCTGAGTATCTGCAAGAAACTGGAAGTGGGATGTACCATGATGGAGAGGGAGTGGGATATGGAGAAGCAGCAGACCAGTATGTCTGAAGGGGCAAAGCAGGGAGCAGAGAGCAAAAGGGGGCATACCTAAAATGCCAATGGGTGAGCAGCAGAGGTGACACATAACTGGCTGCCACAGCTTGCAGCTCAGAGCCACTGCTTGCCAGAAAAAAGATGGGGGAGGCCCTGTTGCCCAAGAGCTGGCATGCAGCCTGAGCTACACTGGTGTACTGGCAGGAGTGCAGCCAGCCCTGCATGATGCATCTTTGCCCCACAACCAACCTTGCACACCCACCCCCATCATTGGTTGCTGGACCCCCTCACGGCTGGTGGGCAAGCAGGTAATGGCCAGCAGCAGGACCCATCAATTTGCCTGGTTTTAGAAAGAAGTCATGACACCTGCAGGAGAACTGTCTCTTTAAAAAACAGGTTGTCTGGTCTCTCTCTCCTTGGGTCTTGCTTACAACACTCTGGCTAATACAGTTCAGAATGATGTTTGGGCTTTTTGTCACAGTGTTACATTGTTGGCTCATATTTAACTTGTGGTCCACTATGACCAGCAGATCCCTTTCTGCAGTGCGGTAAACCCTCGAGATATGTGCAGCTAAGTTGTGCGTGTCTTGGGTTAATGCAGCTGCTGCCCCTGACAAGAGCAGGAAACCATTCCTGTCAGGGATGCAACTGCGAGTCAGGCTGCCATCCCTGACAGGATCAGTTTCCAAGTCCACGGAGTGGTGCAGGGCTGGGAACCAGGCAGCAGCCAGGCTCCTGGCTCCCCTCCACTTGTAGAGCCAGGAAACTGAGCAGATATGCAGCCCAGGTTAGTTTTCTAGCTCCAAGAAGCAGAGAGGAGCCAGGAGCTGGGCTGCCCTGGTTCCTGGCTCCCCTCCACTGGCTGGAGCCAGAAAACTGACCAAGGCTGCTGCCCTGGTCAGTTTCCCGTCTCTGAAAGTGGAGAGGAGCCTGGAGCTAGACAGGCCCCTGGTTTCTGGCTCCCTGCCACTCTGGGAGCCAGGAAACTGACCAGCCCTGATGGGCTAGACAGTTTCCCAGCTCCTGTAAGCCCATGGTAGTCAGGAACCAGGTTGCTATGATATTAAAGATCAGATCGTACCTCATTATAGACTAAATAAGTAACTATCAGAATGGTGGATTTGATGTACCATTCTGTGTGTAATGGCTTTTTGGCCCAATTACAACTTATATAAGTGAATCTCTATGGCACCTCAGCAGAAAGACAGTTCCATTTATTGTTGCTGTCGAGTACATTCATTCTTTGCAATCTACTTCAGTGCAGTGGGTATTCTAGAAAGATGGGTGTCAGTGAAAGCCTAGTATTACATCATTGTCAGTTCTGTGCCTTTTGAGAAGTACAAACTAGAGATCACCTCTTACTAAAATAGACCATAGTAGGCATCCTTCAGTCTGCATAGACTATGGATCGTGCCCTTTATAGTTTCAATTGAGGACTTCATTTATAATAGTAACCAATTTGTCTAAAGACACTCAATTCTCCCAGAGCCCCACTATTTATTTTGGTCTGAAGTAAACAGGCTGAAATTCAATGAGGATAAATGCAAAGTACTCTTCTAAAGAAGGAACAATCAGTTGCACACATACAAAATGGGAACTGATTGTTTAGGTCAGAGTGCAGTAAACCCTTGAGTTATGCAGGTTATGTGGCTGATGGATAAATACGGGGACTAATTAGTCTCAGAATGTTGTGTGTAGACTAGCCAGTAGAAAATGGCCTACACGCCATATACCACAGCGCTTGCTGAATTTGAATGCTCGATGATTGAACAGTAAGAGTGATTTGTTGATTTCAATGACCATATCATGGTAAATGATGGTTTACCGATATATCAGAAGCCCACATTTCTTAAGTATAAATGAAAGTTCTGAAAGCTCTCAGTTATAATGAGCTTCATCTGCTTTTTTTCTTGAACAGATAGAGTAAGGAATCCAAACATCAATTAGCTGTTAACAAAACTTTACAGAATAACTCCATTGGTTGTAGTGCGATACAAGCCAACCTCATTGGTGTAACTCAACATTTCAAAGATAGTGATACAAAGACATTTAAGTATTATTACAGGCTATCAAGTATCCATAAATGTTCAGATTAGCCCCTATATGCACCTTTAAAAATCAGTTAGACCATTCCCAGATGTTCAGGCAAATAACATAAAATTACAGTGCAAAGGTCTCTCGGAACTTCAGCCAAGAGTGTTTCGTATTAGTTAGCTTTGTATGCATGTGTATGGCCTTATAACTGGAAAGGAGTACTTGATTAAAAAGGAAGTGTGTATATGCAAAGATTTAAGAAAACCACCTTCTGCATTTACTGACAATGGCATTACATCAAGTGGCTCTGACAACTAACAAGCATATTATGATGCTCTCCTGACCGAGAAAACAGATTAGATTTTCTCAGCTGAATGAGGATTGGTTTTAATTTCTGGACAGCGTCTGTTGTCTGCTTAGTGCATTGTGACTCAGGCTGCAATTCTCTGGCAAAAGATGGTACCTAATAGATGGAAGAGCCTGGAGGAGGGGAAAATGAGTCTTCTTCTAATCTGTGGGCCTGTTGAGTTCTAGTGTGGGCTCATTTTAACTTTGAACTAAATAGATGATACAGGGGGAACCAAGCAAACCAGGAAAAGGAATCTCCCATGAGTGCTCGTGCTGGATTTACTGTCCCAATTAACTGTTGTTACACATGTAAACCTTTTAAAATTAACTGCGATAAGAGCCTCTTTTGGAATTTACCAACTGAAATCTCTAAGAGATAAAACTTGGTGTCCTGCACTGTAATTAACTCTTGATTTATTAATTTATCAAGCCTTTTGAACCTAAGCATGTCTAATTGCCCTCTTTATTAATTCTTCTAAGAATGTTTAGAATGTTATGGCCATTTAAACAAGAGTTCCAGAAAGATACAGTATCAATTAATGGTCTTGTTAAAAGTCAGATGTTATTTTTACAACCCCAGCAGAACTTACTCTTACACATTAGACACCTTGGAACAAATCTTAAGTGCCAACAAGAAAAGGAGCACTCATGTTTTTTTATTTGGAAAAGTCTGTGGCAGTGTTACACTGCCTGTACTTTATCAAGAAACCTTCACAAGAAACTCTTCCTTAGTCTGTGTTTTGTATCAGATATCTGTGGGGTTACTCAGAAGAAGGGGTGAAAGACCAGGAAATCCATTCCTTTCTTTCATTTTCTTTTAAAAATATTTTTTGTTTTGTTTTGTTTTTTGCCTGACCCCAAAGAAAGAGACAGTTGTACTTGCCAAACAAACTGAGACATGCAATTCATGGAAATATTTATATATTGCTCCTTAAACAGATTGCGCATACAGCAACGTGTTTCGCTTGTCCAGGGGTCTGTGACATGTCTCAGAAAACCTGCACAGTTAACTAAGTGGAATTAACCTGCCTCATCCATTCCTCCTCCTCCCCACCCCCAAATTCTCACCAGTCTATGGAGGTTGGTCTTACCCACAAAAGCTCATTACCTAATAAATACATATGTTAGTCTTTAAAGTGCTACAGAACTGTGAATCCCAGGAGAGTTGTTCTGAAAATAGACTACAGGCTGAAGCTATGGGAATATTTGTACGAGCGCATCACCATCACTAGTGGAGGATCCCAGAACCACCATCAGGCGGGGGAAGCCCTTGGCATCTTGACTCCAAGAAAGCAAGATTACTTGGGAATGTGGGCAAACTAAAATTGGTGGAAAGTTCCTAGGTCTCTTTCAAATCTTCTGAAATCTGTGTTCGGGTGACAGAGCCCCCTTGTCCATTATGTAGGGGAGCAATTTCCACTCCCACATATTTGTACCCCATGAAATCGCAGTTTTTTCTCTCTCCCTAAACACTCGCTACATTTTTTGTGCTGGAAGGAAAAATCCTCCCAACCTCTAAATCCTTTGGGCCTTATTCGGGACTGCTTCTTTCTCCAGCACAACTCCTGCTCAGCTGCGAGGGGAGGTGAGTACGATATTTGCCAGGGATGCTTATAGAGTCCCCTTACAAAATAAAGAGACCAGGCTATGCACAGCAAGTTTAGCTTCACAATCAAATGAATGTTGTTTTAATATTGGACAATGAAAGCCTGCTACTGTTTACTTGACCCACCTTGTTGAAAGAATACTCTGAAATTTAAAGGCTGGCTGCATTAAGACAACTGAAGATATTTTTTCCCCCTGTAAACTCATTCCACAAACTTCCATGACCAGCTAAAGCCAGAGATTCCGAGTGAGGCATTTGATATTGGAGAAATATTCAACAGATGGAAGTAGGAATAAACAGGCAAATTCTGATGTCCCTTCAAATCCCAATCAGCTGTGGAGAGAATCAAACCTAGGACCTCTGGAGTTTAGCGTGTCTAGGGCATGAGCTAAACACCGGCTAGTTGGTAGCAAAGTCCAAATAGCCAACTCACCATTCTCCCTGCAAGCGATCTTGGTGCCACTAAACAGGAACACTACACCACACCCAGAAGGTGTGTGGGATACAAAAGCAGGCAGTAAGTTCACATACCACAAATATACTGGTAGGAACACAGAAACAGCACCTCAGCTGGTGGAATTCAGAGTAATATCACTGAGGTCAGTGCTGGGGCAATGTGCAGCATCTGAGGATGGAGACCACAGTGCAAGGATCTGCTGTGCTTTCTCTACTCTTGTTGTGCAACAGCTTCTTCTGCTAACATAACGCTGTGAGAGAGAAGGGATTCTGCAAGTGTATTTAGTGTGGGTGGGGAGAGGCAAGGGAGATTTACATCAGCACCAGCATCTTCTGAAGTGCCAACTCTTAAACTGAGCCACCAAAAAGCAGTGTCTGTAGGATTTATGAGATTATGATTATGCTGGTAAAAAACTGTTCAGAGAATCCCATGTGAGGTAATTCAGTTTCTTTCTCCTGCAGTGCATGCAGACTCCATGATGTCTGTTATGTAGAGTGGTTATTTTTAGTGTTCCTCTGTGTGTGGTTGTAAGATGTGCCCTATTCCCCTTCTGTCTGGGCACATGTACTACATTTTTTTTTAAAAAGGATAAATTTATAACAAACTATCAGCAAATAATTTTTTCCTGGAGTAATCAGAGCAAGCCTTGAGGCTTAAAGGCACTTCAAACATGCCACCCCTTCCCAGCCATTTAGCTGAGCACCCTGGTCTTGAGCCAACAAAGTACTTGAGCCTGCATGTAACTTCAGACACATGAATCATTTTGCTCCAGTGGAATGCCTCATATGTTCAAAGTCCAACATGTGCTTAAGTGTTTTTGCTGGATCCAGGGCAGAGTGCTCAGTGTCTTTCAAGAGTGAGCACATATGACATGAGGGACCTCCTGTTCCAACATTTTCTTTGGGCACAGGCCCTGGGTAAAGCAGCTGAGCTCTGCTTTTCAAGATGAAATTCACCAAATGGTACTCTGATGGACCAGCGAGAGGAGACAGTTGCAGAATCAAATACCCTTTACTGAAAATGGCCTTTCTTAGACAGGTTATATCTTGGGTCTGTTAGATGAAGCACCATGACAGATCTCAGAGGTGGGAATGGCACTTATAGGGAGATATGGTTTCTAACATTACAATCAGATTATGAAGACGGCTAATTTCATCCTTGTGGAAACACCACTAAAGCCAATGGAGAGCAGGGGTTAATTTGGTCCTATGTTTTAATGGGAGGGATGTAAAAGTTGATGCTTTTAGTTCACTCTGCTTCATAAGAGCTCCCACTCTTCCCTCAAGTTGTGGAAGACCCCGAGTTATGACTTCTGCATGGTGCTGGGCTTTTTAATGAAAGATTTTCACTGCTCTTTCTTATATTTAGAATCTTCTATTCATTTTTACAAACAGTCTGCTTAATCGGTACAAACAGTCTATCTAGCTGGGAGGGAATAATAAAGTTTTAGAAGTTAAGAATTAAAGAATAGTTCATGACCACACTATTTCAATCTTTCATACCAGCTTCTAACAGAACAGGGCCAAATTCTCAGTGATATTAAATTAGCCCTTCCAGAGAACAGAACAAACTGATGTAGTGCAAATAACTGCAAATATGTAATCAGATGTTTTATTTTATTGTCTATTTGTACCACACAGGCCCTTCAGAATATACAGGAAGAGCAGTGGCATAGTTAAGGCAATAGGTTGGGATCCAGGGATTTAAGTTGAGCTCTTAGTTCTGCCACAAACTTCTAATGACTTTGCACACATCATATAATTCCTTAGATCCCCACTAGGGATAACAATTTCTTTGTCTCTATTGTTTAATTGATGGTTAATATTTTAAAGCAGGAACTGTCTTTTACAGCTTTGTCTCTGGAGGGACAATGGGGCTCCATGTCACTTGAGAACTGTAGTTCATATTGATAACAAAAGTTTTGTATCTTCTCAGGAAAAAAGATGGATGGCGAGCTAATAATAATGCTTCGTACTTCCTCAAGTGCCTTTTATTTGAAGAACTCAATTTGTGTTGTAAATTATAGTTCTTAATCTCTATGGCTGTGTCTTCATGGTAATGAGCAGTCTGGAAGATGCTAATGAGGTGCAAATGTAAGTTTCCCAGACCTCATTAGCATATGGCCACGTGATTCGGAGTCCAGAAGAAGCTCTTCCGGACTCCAAAATACACATGTGGACGTGCAGCCTGCAGGGATCTTCCGGAAGGAAACCCTCCTTCCAGAAGCCCCTTCTTCCCCAAAATTTTGAGGAAGAGGGGACTTCTGGAAGGAGGGTTTCCTTCCCAAAGATACCCACGGGCCACGCATCTGCACATGTATTTTGGAGTCTGGAAGAGCTTCTTCTGGACTCTGAATCATGTGGCCATATGCTAATGAGGCATGGGAAATTTACATCCGTGCTTCATTAGCATCTTCCGGACTGCTCATTACCATGCCACTTGTGGAAGAAGCAACATGTGTAGAAGCAGCCTCTATGAAGTGGCTTACTTAACTTGAAGCCTAGTACTCCATGTGGTGCATAGGTCACCTACAAGTCTCCTCTGCTTCACTCTGTCTCAGGACAAAACTTCAAGCCAACCTCAGGAGCACCTCAGTTCTTGTCCTTCAATCTCAGTAGGTCTTCTACATGTTGTCTGAGGTCTTCCTCTTTTGCTTTTTCCTTGCAGGTTCCATTTGAGAGCTTGAAAGACTATGCTGGATGATGGTTTTCTGAGAGTTTGACCTAGCCATCCCCACTTTCTTCTCCTGATGTGAATGTCAAGCAGTTCTTGACCTGCTCTGCACTAATATAAATATATCCCTCAATGGATAGGGCACTGGACTGGGATGTAGGAGTTTGGGTTCAACTCCTGCCCCTACTGTATTTCTGGGTGACTTTTGGCAAGTCAAATACCTCCCAATGCTTCTATTTCCTCATTTAATGGGAATAGTTATATCTTCCTTATCAAGCATTTTGAGATCTACCAGACGTAGTGCTCGTAAGAACTTGATATTACTGCCACGACAGCACATTGAATTTAAGAGAGTAGTGATTTGTCAAAAGTTACATAACAAGTCTGAAATAATTGCATAGCTTATTTCAAGTAGATTTTGAGTAGATTTCAAAATAGACTATTTTGGTATGTGGCACTATCTAAAGAAATATCTGAATATCTAAATAAAGCCCTATTTAAAGGCATCACTGTACTCCTCATGCAATGAGGTTTACAGGGATGCCAGAATAGTGCACCCATGACCTCAAAAACTGTTTCGAGATAACAGGCTGGTTGCATATATGCAAACAGCTATTCTGGGAAACCTTTGTATCCCGAAATAGCATCTGCCATCTAGACATAGCCTAAGAAAGATGGGAATAGAAGCCAAAAATCATGACTGTTAGACCTCTACTGTGACTATTGAATACTTCTTCCTAGTATACACTTTACCTTAGAAAATCTGTGTTCTAGTTCATAGCAAGCTTTAGTTTTCAATATAGTGATATATGTATATTACTTTTAAAGAGGGCAATTTATGAAAGATTTCACCTCATTTTTCAGTAATTATTGCAGAAATCCTGATTACATTAATGGAGAAGTTTTTATGTGTCACTTAAGATGTCATCATCTGAGAAGTGAATAAGAGAGGCCTGGTGTTTATGAAATTCAAGACGCTGTCTGTGTTTAATTCAACTGAAGCCACATAATACTTGGGACTAACTTAAGATGTTGTCTGTGTTTAATTCAACTGAAGCCGCATAATACTTGGGACTAACTTGTTAAGATCTAGAGAACAAAAACAAATGAACCAGTTGACAGCTGGAAATAGAAAAAAGAGTGCTATGTGAGAAGAACTATGGTAGCCACTCGGAGCAGTTAGAACAAAAATCTGCAACTAAGCCATGTTCACAAAACATATATCATGAAATCATTGTCTTAATTCTATGTTCCTAATTCCTGCCAAAACCTAAACATTGCCAGTCTACAATTACAACTGAGAATCAATTTGCAGAAATAGGGCCTGGTCCTGAAAGGCGCTCTGCCCAGACAAACCACTGCACTGAACTCCAGTGACTTCATCAGAGCTTTGTGCAGATAAAATAGTTCATGCATGTAGGATTCATTGCAAATCAGAGCCACAAAGCGAGGTTCTGCAAGAGGTTCAATACTCTCATCTCCTAAGCTGCATCTACACGTGCACGCTACTTCGAAGTAGCGGCACCAACTTCGACGTTAGGCGGCGAGACGTCGAAGTCGCTAACCTCATGAGGAGATAGGAATAGCGCCCTACTTCGACGTTCAACGTCGAAGTAGGGACCGTGTAGACGATCCGCGTCCCGCAACGTCGAAATTGCTGGGTCCTCCATGGCGACCATCAGCTGGGGAGTTGAGAGATGCTCTCTCTCCAGCCCCTGCGGGGCTCTATGGTCACCGTGGGCAGCAGCCCTTAGCCCAGGGCTTCTGGCTGCTTCTGCGGCAGCTGGGGATCTATGCTGCAGGCACAGGGTCTGCAACCAGTTGTCAGCTCTGTGTATCTTGTGTTGTTTAGTGCATCTGTGTCTGGGAGGGGCCCTTTAAGGGAGCGGCTTGCTGTTGAGTCCGCCCTGTGACCCTGTCTGCAGCTGTGCCTGGCATCCCTATTTCGATGTGTGCTACTTTGACGTGTAGATGTTCCCTCGCTGCGCCTATTTCGATGTTGGGCTGAGCAACGTCGAAGTTGAACATCGACGTTGCCGGCCCTGGAGGACGTGTAGACGTTATTCATCGAAATAGACTATTTCGATGTCGCAACATCGAAATAAGCTATTTCGATGTTGGCTGCACGTGTAGACGTAGCCCTACTGAAACAACTCTCATTGGATAACATCTGTAGTCATGGTCTGCATCATCCTTATTGTCCAGCACCTATACCAAGCCTCAGAAATTGTTCTATGGCCTTCTCCCACTATCTTGTGCCTTCCTCCACTGCACCTCTCAAGCTCAGTCTTCAGCCCGGCCTCATGATCCCCTTTTCTTCCACAAGGACCAGTGATGTAAGTAATGCAAAATGATCCCATTAAGAACAAGAAAACATAAATGCAATCCCATGCATACAAAAATCACAAGCAAGGTCCTGCAGATCATGAGATTGGCTGGGAAAAAGTCATGAGATTAAAAATAAATAAAATAAATGTTGGGGCTTGTTTACTTTTTGGTTTTTAAGTCTTTAGTGGGATTCAGGCTTTCCCCTGCAAGGCCAGAAACTTGTTTTATTTACAAAGAAAGCTGACAGTTTCATATAATCACGTGACTGCAGGAGTTCGAGGGGTGTTAGACATTGACCCTGGAATCCTGTGATAAAACTGCAAGAGCAGGCAACAGTGTAAAATTGCCGAGAGTGACTCTTTCCTTGGTATGTCTCCTCAAGACGGCTGTTGTAGATTATAAACTCTGAGGCAGGGACTGTCTCCATTTTGGTTATACAGCAGCAGGGCCTTCACTGGCACATGAGTAACAGATACGATGTGAGTTTAGACATTTTGGCACCTTGTAGGATGAAGCCCCTGCTTGTTCTCTCCAGAGTCCCTGTGATATGATGTCACTTCCCCTAATGCTTATATTGTATTCCCAGGACCCCAGAGAGGCACAAAAGCCTCTCAGTTATAGAAAGTGAGTTCTCTCCTGCCCATTGGGTCTTTACATACATGTCTCTCAACTAGCAGGATTTAAATGGTGGTCAAACAGCACTTGATTCCTAGCTCTCTCACAGCACGATGAGCAATTAGAGGTCTGTAGAGCAGTGGTTTTCAAGGAGCTGGCCAGGCATGTGATACTGGTTCTTCCTTCCTATTTCCAGATGAAGGAGACAGAACAAAGGAGAGGAGAGATGCCACAAAGAGCTGCAGCCAACAGCATGACTAACATTTTCAACAGCGACTAAATGCTGCTTGCAACTGAGAGAGTCGCAGATACACTAACCCCCCACCACCACCAACCCTGGCCCATGCGCATGCAACTGTGTTGTTTCTGAAGGGATGTGATGTGATTGCACAGAGGAGAGGAGTGGGTCTCTGCAGTCACCCACAGGCAGCGAAGTTAGATTCAGAAAGAATATGCCACAACTAAAAAGTTGCCCACCCTTGAAAAATTTGGGAGCCCCCCCAGATAAACACCCTAGGCCCAAGTCACTTGCACATCCTGGCTGCTTTTGGTGGCTCTTCTGGCGCAAAGAATCTGTAAATCTGTGTTACATAACCACTTATTGTCACTCTTTAATGTTTGTATTACAGTAGCACACATGAGGTTGAAATCTGATTGTGTTTGGTGCTACGCAAAAGAAGCATGAGTTTCTGCTGAGAAGAGTTTACAGCAGGAGTGAGTAATAAAAAATCAGAGGCCCAACAGGGTCAGTCCCTGGCAGGCCACCACCGCTATATTTACCTGTGCCTCCACAGGTATCAGGTGATTGCAGCTCTCATTGGCTGCAGATCACTGTACATGGCTAATCAGAGCGGCAGGAAGTGGTGCAGACCAGGACACTGTTTCCTGCCATTCCTATTGGCTGTGAATGGCAATAAACAGCCAATGAGAGCTGTTCACCTGGGATCACCTGATCTTGGCAGTCACTTGATAACAAGTAGTACATCTTCATTTCACCCTCCTATTTGTGAGTCATGCTGATCAGCCCAGTTCTGAAGCTGCAGATCTTATCCCAAAAAGGGAAGGTGTTGGTAGCTGTTGGAGGGGTGCAGGGCAGTTTTTGACACTCTTTTCTTCTCCGCCTTTCCTCATCTGCACTGAAGCAGGACTTCACAATTTGCACTACTCCCTCATGGATTACTGGTCTTCACTGGGCACGGTCTTGGGCAAGATTCTCCTAAGTGTCGACACTGATGTTGCACTTTTTCATGTCTGCCTTCAGCATGACATTTTATCACTTCCGCTGGCCCCCAGCGCTTCTCTGTCCTTCTGCCAACTTGGAAAACAGAATCTTTTTTGGGAGGTGCTTATCAGACACCCGAATCACATGACCAGTCCAACAAAGTTGTTGATGAATGATAATGGCTTCAGTGCTGGTCATGTTTGACTCTTCCAGGACGCTGCTATTTGTGCACCTATGCTCCCAAGAGATATTTGGATTCTCCTGAGGCAGCATGGATGATATTACTCAAGTGCCTTCAAAATTAGCTTGTATATTGTCCAGGTTTCACTTGTGTACAGTGGTGTTGGAACAACCACCATATGGTATAAGAGGAGATTTGTCTTGGGATAGATGTCCTGGTTCTCAAAGACCCTTTGTCTCAGGCGGGCAAAAGCACAGCTTGCACGGCTCTGGCAATGATGGATTTCTACATCAATATCAAATTTAGCAGAAAGATGACTTCCAAGGTATGGGAAGTGCTCCACTTTTTCCAGCAGTTCTCCATGTACTTCAATAGAAGGTGCATGAGATTGTCCCGTTGGCAAGGGTTGGTGGAGCATCTTGGTCTTTTTGGTGTTCAGTGTTAGGCCAAGAATCTTGTATGTTTCAGGGAAGGTTCTTAAGATGGTCTGAAAGGCTTCAGAAGAAAGAGCAGCAACCATGTTGTCATTTGGTTATTGGAGCTCTGTGACTGAGGCTGTGGAGGTCTTGCTTTTAGTCTTCAGTCTTCTGAGATTGAAAAGCTTACCATTCATTCTATAGATAAGCTTCAAATCATCTGGAAGCTTACCATCAATGAGGTTAAGGGTCATGGCAAAGAAGATGCAGAACAGTGATGGGGCAATGATGCAGCCTTGCTTGACTACCGTTTTGACCTCAAAGGAATTGCTTTAGGATCTGTTATTGCTCAATACTGTGGCAGTCATGGAGTCATGAAGCAGCCTTAAGATGTTAATGAATTTTTTGGAGCAGCTGATCTTTGAAAGGATTCTCAACAGGGCCCTACGACTGACTGAGTTGAATGTTTTGGTCAGGTCAATGAAACTCAAATATAAGGCTTGGTTTTGTTCACGACATTTTTCTTGCAGTTGCTGGGTGGTAAAGATCATGTCCGCTGTTCCTTGAAATGGTTGGAAGCCACACTGGGATTCTGGCACAATTTCTTCAGAGAATGGCAGGAGTCAGTCTGCAAGGACTCAAGCTAAGGTTTTTCCCTGCCATTGCCAGGAGAGAGATGCCATGATAGTTTCCACAGTCCAGCTTGCCACACTTGTTGGGGAGGGATAGCTCAGTGGTTTGAGCATTGGTCTGCTAAACCCCACATTGTGAGCTCAATGCTTGAGGATGCTGATTAGGGCAAATAGATGTCAGGGCTGGCACTTAGTCCTACCAAGAAGGCAGGGGATTGGACTAGGTGACCTTTCCAAGGTCCCTTCCAGTTCTAGGAGATGTGTCTCTCCAACTAGTGTCTTTCTTTTTCTTTCTTTTTCTTTTTTTTTTTGAAAAGACTGACTACCAGTGTGTCTCTGAAATCTTGTGGCATCTGCTCCCTAACCCAGATCTAGAGAATCAGAGGTGGAGACCTGGCCCACCTTCTTCGAAGTCTTCAACTGATACCTCAAGAGGCACAGATAAATATAGAGGTGGGGGTCTGCCAGGACCTAACTTTGGAAGACTAGGTCCAGCCTGGTTTAGAATCTAACAGAGCACATAAATTGGGGGAAGATAAGTGATCATCCCTGTTTCAAAACAGGGGCTCTGAGAGATACAGTGATTTGTTCTAGATCATTCAAGAAGTCTGTGACTAAGCATACAACTGAACTCAGACCTCCTGAGTTTAAGTTCAGTGTTACAACTGCAAGATCAACATTTCCATTCCCCTAGTGCGGAGTCCTCAGGTGGCATATTTCCTCCATAGTGGAGAGTGTGGGCAGTAGAAAAGGGACAAGGCTATGCCCAGCTGATTCATGCAGTTGTGTGAAACTGATGTAAAATAGAGCAGTCCTGAGTATGCTCTAACATACACCAATAGGCAAACCTACCAGGAGAGACTCCAAATCAAGAGAACATAAAAGTTGCTTTCAGCCATCATTGCATCCCACCCTGGGTTTGTGTTAAGCACTGTCTGGTTAAACCAGAGAATCCGATCTGTTCTCTCTCAGATCACTTTTTCTCTTCAACATTTAAGCTCAAGTGCTGCTTTTAGGGATTTGAACACAGCCGCATATTGTGCCAGGAGTCAGGACGTCCTGACATTAGTCATAACAGCAAACTCCCATCAGACAGCAGCCTTTGCTGTAAATGTGGTTAACGTGAACCTAGAAACACTCTGCTCCCACAACCAAGGAGATTCAGCAGAGCAGACTATTAATTATTCCCTTTCCTGCAGAAACTGAACAGGAAAATAAATAGACGAAGACTATTGGACTCATAACAGCAGAGCCTTCGGGTAAGACTGTCCAGTCAGAATTCCTGGACTCTGAGTTCCTAGGACTTACGTGGCGGGTAAAGATCAGCTGATGCTCCTGTGACAGACTAGTGCTTTGACGTTGCTTCTTCACTGATGTATTGTCGAGTCTTTTCTATCATTTTACATTGCTCCATCATAGCTTAGGATCTTCCATCCCTGTGTTTTCTATTTCCTTTTACTGCCAACTGTATTTATTTCCTTTTTTTTTAACAAACGCTTCATCATTGCTTCTCTAAGACCATCCACTCCTCTCTCATATCCTTCCCTCCTCCCCATACTCTATTCTGACCTCTCAGGGCTCCTTGATAATAAGATCTCTCAGAAAGTTAAGGAGTCTTCAATTAGACTGTAGCCTTCTCTCTAAGACAGCAATCACAGAAAAGCCCCAAGAGCTCCAATTTCTCCTCCTCCTGTTTTGATGCACTGATTATCCTCTCGTTGGATCAATAGCCCATCTTCTTCTAGGGGTATTCTAGCACTCCAATGCTAAATTAAAACAGATAGAATCAATCCTCAGTTAATTTCCCCAACCAAACAATTTATATCTCTCTTCTGATTCTCCGCAGGGTGAATTATATAATACTGACATGCTATTAGGCCTTCTGAGACAAAGTAAGCGCTTTTATAATGCTGAATTCCCCTTTTTATTAATAACTCTCAAATGTGACAAAACAGGGGATTTGTTTTATCATGTTGCATAGTCCTTGGCTGAACTTGTTCAAACACCCAGGTATGGTACTGAATAAATCTCTGCTTAACAGTGGCTTTGGGTATTTGTTAATGTACTTGAGGTATAAATTTGAGAGTGACATCAAGTAAAAGAGTATTGCCCTTAATTATTTCAAATCAATTGTTATGCTAATAGAAAATTGCTTCTTTCCTGACTGCAAATTAATATACCATAAATAACTATAAAATGAAGACACTGGGTAATAGTGCTACAGGGAGCACCAGCATTTAGCGCTTAACATGCTTATAAAGACCTGGGGCCTGATTCAACACTGCCTCTCACACTGCCAGTGTAGGGCCTAAGTCAAGGGCAGGCAACAATTTTTGCAGAGGGCCTCTCCAAGAATTCGGTAAGTGATCACGGGTCACACTTTTCTACTATATTAATGAAAGGAACGTGGAATCTGTGAGGAAGTTCAGGTGAGGAGGGGTTGTGACATGGGGCAGGGTGCGGGGTGCAGGAGAGGTACAGGGTGCAGAATGGTATTGTAACCTGTGCCAGGGGTTGGGATGTCAGAAGGGGTACAGGGTCTCAGAGGGAGTATAGATGCAGAAGGGAGTTGTGACCTGGGGCAGAGGTTTAGGGTACAGGAAAGGTGTGGGGTCTGGACAGGAGTGTGGGTGAGGAAGGGGTTGTGACCTGGGCAGAGGGTTACAGTGCAGGAGGAGGTGCCAGGTTCATGCTCTGGCTGGTAGTTGCTTACCAGAGGCAGCTCCCACCTGGCAAGCCTTCAAAGCCTTCATTCAAAGTTTCTGGTTGCTGGGACAAGTGTAGCTCTGCAATCCCCTTGTGAGGCTAGTGCTGGGATGGGGAGATTCACTGTCCTCCTCCCCCCATAGAATGCACATGTGCAGAGACTCACTATCCTCCTGCCCACAAAGGGTGCACACACAGAGACATGCTTAGCCCAGCAGCCAGCCTCTCTGAATGGCATGTGGGGCTATGGCAGGCAGGCAGCCTGCCTGAGCCATGGGGCATTAGCAGCCTAAAGAGTCATGGTGGACGGGGTTCAAATGTTTGGTGGGCCGGATCCAGCCCAAAAACTATATTCTGCTCTCCTCTGGCCTAAGCGTTTCCTTAAAGAACCCGCCTCAAGTGAAGCAGGGGCTTAAGTTACAATGAAGGCCACAAGACATAAGCACTTGCTTAAAGTTAAACAAGGACTGAAGTTGTTTTGCTGAATCAGGGCCCATATGAGTCTGAGGGCTGCAAACTTTTAAAGCAGAGATGAAGGCCTGATTTTCCATGGCTTGCCCACTATCATGTCATTTACATCTGTGCAAAGTGTACTTATACTATTAACATCAGGCTGAGTGTGCATGTTGAATGACTTGGTGTAGCTCCATTGATTTCAATGAAGCAATGCTGATTTATGCTAGCTGAAGTTTTCACACACCAGGGCTGGGGCAGTAAAGCATCATGTCCCAGCACACCTAAGCTGCGTCTACACGTGCACGCTACTTCGAAGTTAACGTCGACGTTAGGCGGCGAGACGTCGAAGTCGCTAACCTCATGAGGAGATAGGAATAGCGCCCTACTTCGACGTTCAACGTCGAAGTAGGGACCGTGTAGACGATCCGCGTCCCGCAACGTCGAAATTGCTGGGTCCTCCATGGCATCCATCAGCTGGGGGGTTGAGAGATGCTCTCTCTCCAGCCCCTGCGGGGCTCTATGGTCACCGTGGGCAGCAGCCCTTAGCCCAGGGCTTCTGGCTGCTTCTGCGGCAGCTGGGGATCTATGGTGCAGGCACAGGGTCTGCAACCAGTTGTCAGCTCTGTGTATCTTGTGTTATTTAGTGCAACTGTGTCTGGGAGGGGCCCTTTAAGGGAGCGGCTGGCTGTTGAGTCTGCCCTGTGACCCTGTCTGCAGCTGTGCCTGGCATCCCTATTTCGATGTGTGCTACTTTGACGTGTAGACGTTCCCTCGCTGTGCCTATTTCGATGTTGGGCTGAGCAACGTCGAAGTTGAACATCGACGTTGCCGGCCCTGGAGGACGTGTAGACGTTATTCATCGAAATAGACTATTTCGATGTTGGCTGCACGTGTAGACGTAGCCCTACTGTCCCTGTAGAAACAGTTAGGACTGAAGTTCTCTCCTTGCTGGGGTCAAACTCTAATACATACAAGTTTATGGTCTGGCCCCTGGGCTTTTACATGTCATGATCTCACAGATCATCCAGTCTTTAGCCTTTTGACCAACTTCCCTTTCACTGTTACCCTCTTATCTCAGAAGCTTAGTCTAAGCCTAGTCCTTAGACACTTGTTTGACTACTTTATAAGTTTGAGTGCACAGGTGTCTTGTTTCCCCTCAATGATATGCATGCATACTTCTTATTAATGCCAATCAGCCAGGAGGAGACATTCTCTTAGCTGTCAGAATAATGATGCAGACAGTTTTGTTTAAGAATAAGAGAGCACTCTTCTATTTTCAACTCTACTATATAGGCAACTATATAGGCAACTGTCACTCTCCTGGCTGAGTCACACACACCATTCCCCCTCCCCCTGCCTCATGCTCACCAGCCAGCTGTGTTCAGACCCACGTAATAGATCCATGTATTTCTAAGCTCCCCAGCTTTGAGCAGGCTCCAAGCAGTCTCTGGCCTCTCAGAGTGTGTCTACACTGCAATTAGACACCCATGGCTGACCTGCACCAGATGACTCAGGCTAAAGGGCTCAGGCTAAGGGCCTGTTTAATTGCAGCATAGATGATTAGGCTCAGGCAGTGGTGGTGGAGCAACTTTTATAGCAGAGAATGCTGAAGCTGCTAACCATGTACTGGGGTTGTTATTCCTTCTCTTTTTCAAGACGACTGGTGCAACAGCAGCACCCCTACTTCCTGTGCCTATGGGGTCAGGCTGAAGTGTGAGCTCTGGGACCCAGCCCCTCGCACAGTCCTAGATCTCAAGCTCCAGGCCAAGCCCAAATGTCTATACCACAGTTAAACAGTCCCTTACCCAAGCTCCACAAGCCTGAATCAGCTGGTATGGGTCAGCCTCAGGCTTTTAATTGCAATTTAAGCATCACCACAGGCTCAGTCCTATACACAAACTTTGTGTGGTGCTGCTTCTGGAGAATGGGACCCTGTGATCTAGATGCTCTAGGCCTCCAGGATTGGTGCTGACCTCCCAAGACACACCAGTGTTTATAGCACACACACCCTGAACCCCATCCTTATGGATACTCTGGGCTACAGTTTAACCCTTCCTTCTTCCTGTCTCGTCTGGCCTCCTTGTTCTGGTCTGTGAGGCAAAGGTACCCAGAGCAGACCTTGTTCTTCTAGAACTTTCCAGTTCCCTTTGTCAAGTGACCCTCCTGATCAACCTCAAAGCCTATGTCACATGATCAAGATTCCTCTCCAACGCACCCTCCTCTCCGCTCAGCCACCCTCTTTAGATAACTCCATGGGTGACCCAAATAGACCTATTCAGATGTCAATGAAAATTGACTTTCCAGCAACAGCTGACCAGGTGGGGTCTGTGCAGTATTTGATGCAGCCATTGGCTGATTCAATAAACACTGAGGCATTCAAGGACACAGCAATTCCATAAAATCAGACCTAATTCAGAGTTTTTACACAGACAAATTCCACAGTCACAGTAATAAAAGCATTTCAACTTGAGAATGGAGTCTAGTGGTCAGACCAGCGGACTAAGCATTATTGGTCACTTGCACATTGTACGGTCATGATCAAGACACCTAATTTCAGAGCTCCAGGTTCCCATCTCAATAAAATGGTTTCAGTCACAGGCCCATCACAGAGGTGGAATATGTGTGGTATATGCAGCTGTAATATCTTTTTGTTTTCTTTGTACTGCACCTTCAAATAGATAGCATCTCTGCTCTCTGGTAATATGGGCAACTATTTTATGTTCCGTTCAGTGCAGACTGTTACAGAGGCACAAACCTTGTGACCCCTCACATTTGTTCTCAAGTTCTGTTGTTCTTTTAACCTACACTAAACGCCACTCCAACTAACAATATATGAGTGCACTCTGTGTATGAAGCCACAAAAGGCTCTGAGACTTTGTGAGCTACTTATGAAGCATTTTGAGATCTGAGATGCAAAGTATTATCTTTATTGCTGTTATTTCTAGTGAGCTTATTCTAAAGCATGTTGACTTTTACTAGTGTTTCTTTGATCTTTGCACCACTTCTATGCACCATTGCATGGCCTTGTTTCTCAGTCGAGAGAGATGCATTTGAAAAGTAAAATAAGGTTTAAATTTGCTGTCAGAACTTTAATTAAAACACTTATAGATCAACTTTACCACAGCAAATTGTCTGTGCCACTATTACTATCGCAAGATGAATGTTAGCTGTGAAAACAGGCGAAGTGCACTCCCTTAGACTAATGTGTAATTTCATAGCCATTGATTTTTGACTTTGAAAATTCTCCCACATGCTCCTGGGAATTAGAACTTGTTACAGGTTACCTGGCAGCAGTGTTAACAATTTTTTAAACCTTTCATGAATGTGGGAGATCAGTTCTTTGGCCCATTCATGTTTTACCCCCTGACGATCAGAAACCATAAAACTCACTTCCCTAATTCTGAACTCAAAGCTAATTTATGAATGACTAGATTTAAAAGATAATAATTTACAGTTTGACTGCTTTGGGTGCTGGGGAACAAAATACTTTTTTAGGCTATGAGGGCTAATTTGGCAGTGAGTTTGGGAGTAAGGCTTCCGCAGAATTTGGGGCAATAAAAGCAGAAGTCCATGATCTCACCTGCTGTAAATCAGCTTAGCTGCATTGACTCTAGTGGAGCTGTGCTGACTTATACCAGCTGAGGTGTTTTCTGAAATGTCAATACATTAAAAACTGCCATCAGCTTGACAGCCAACATTCTGTAGCATGTAACTCTTCGAATGGTTGCAGAGGTTAACAAATAAACACCATCAACAAGGAAATTAACATTTTAACAGACAAAGTTATAAGGCTTTTGGTGAGTATCAGAGGGGTAGCCGTGTTAGTCTGGATCTGTAGAGCAACGAAGGGTCCTGTGGCACCTTATAGACTAACAGAAAAGTTTAGAGCATGAGCTTTCGTGAGTTAACTCACTTCTTCAGATGTGGCTTTTGGTGAATACTATAGCAATACTATACTATAGGCTTTTGGTGAATACTATAGGCTTTTGGTGAATACTATAGCAATTAAAATCAATTTAGGTACATGTGGATCCAACCCCTCACTACACCATAGTATCCAAGCACTGCAGGCTTTAGCATTTTTGACTTCACAACCTCCCTGGGAAAGCACAATTATCCCTATTTTACTGATGGGGTATTGAGGCATCTAGAGGCCAAGTGACACGGTCAGAGTTACACAGGAAGTGTGTGGTAGCAGAAGGAGTTGAGCCTGGGTCCTTTGTTAGCATCCAAACTAGTTGTCCCTTCCTCTTCTTTAAGAGTTTGTGGGTTTCTGGTAACGGCTATGCATGCATGGCTCTCCTCACCAGTCGTAGCCCCCTGTAATCAATCCACGATGATATAATTGGAGCAAAGCACGTGGGTCAAGAAGGAAACAAGAATGGCCATAAGAAAGGAGGATGAAAGAGAGAGAAAAAATAACTGGTTTCTCATTGTTTTTAAATGGCGGCCCTTTCTGGAGGAGTGTTCATTGCTTCTTACCTGTGTAATACCAAGGTACCATGGGGACAGGCACAGACAGGAGCCCCAGGTCTGGTGCAGCTGTAAAATATTAAGGAGAATGGATGTAAGTTATGATACTTTAATTGTGCTCAAGCTGTCAATAACTTTTAGGAAAGCATGTGACCAGGAGACATATAATGTCTGACCAAGCTGCTGCTAGCATGACACTTGAAGTGGAGAAAAGACCTGGATTTCTGAGGAGGTGTCTGACCTCTGGCCTATATCAAGGTAGATTTGCTTTATCTTACAGCAGCTTACAATGGCCCCATTTAAAGTTTTTGGACTGAAGATCCAGGTATACAGGTGAAAATTAATGGCCGGTGATACACAGGAGGTGGTGTGATAATCCCTCCTGGCCTTGAACTATGAAATACAGCAAGGCGTGCAGGAGTATTACATACATTGGCCACTCCCCATCTTCTACCCAACATGTTCCTGCTCTACTATGCTGGCTTTTCCGTCTCCAATGAATTCTTGTGTTCCACTGGAATCTCCAGCTTGCCACATGGAACAGCTTGAAGCTTGCCACGTGCCCCAGAATGGCGCGAAGAGACCTAACTTGCATCCCTCAGTGCATACCAGAGTGCCTCCTTGAGCACCATGCGGCAGATTTTGGCCTGAGTCTTCTCTCATTTACACCAGTTTTGTATTGATGTAATCCCAACCCCCTGATTTACACCATTATGAGGATCAGAATCAGGCCCAGCAATTGTTTCTAAGGATCTTCTTTATGGGGCCTGATTCTGGCATGCACCTGGCTGCTGGAAAATGGCAGGAGAAACAAGTGAGAATATGGTTATCCGGAACTCAACCACAGGTGGTCCTTGTTATTAGAGGGTATGAATCTTTATCATTTGTATTGTTCTCATGCCTGGTTGTGGACCAAGACCCCACTGTGCTAGAAGCTGTACAAATACAGAACAAAAAAGTGGTCCCAACCTTCAAGCACTTATAATCTAAATATAAAACAAGAGAGATGGGAGTCTACAGTGGTTCCCAACCTTTTCACTAGTGCGGACCCCCAATATTCCCTCCAAACCCTTCACAGACCCCACCATCAAAGCCAATTCTAGCTGCTATGTACACTTCATTAAATGAAAAAGGAAACCACCCATAGATTTTTGGACAGCAATTAATAATATTAGTGGAAGATATTTAATTTAAAAATAATAATAGATTGTAACTTCACAATTTATTTAAAACTTATTTCCTATTATTTTTACTTATCTTTTATATTTTTCATGGACCCCCTGCAATACCCTCACAGACACAGACCCAGGTTGGGAACCACTGACCTACTGAATCATACCAGCAACAAAAAAACAATCTCGATTAGTCAGCATGATTAGCAATAGCATCTGCAGTAAAGGAAATAAGTGTAGTGCTGAATGTGCCCCTCAGGTCACTGTCTAATCTCATGGGTGAAAATGTCTACAGACCTGTACACACCAACGTGGGAAGCGCACTTTTTTTTTCCCCTTGTGACAATAAAAAATTCAGATCTGCCACCTGATAGCCACATGTGAATAGAGTGTTGGCAGATGTCAGAGATGTTGCACGTTGAAGTCTCAGATCTTCAGAGCAGCTGTTATTTTTCTGTGGCTCAGGTTTGCGGCAGCCTTAGTAAGTGTGCTTTGTTATGCTCCTGAGCAGTATTACAGATGTAATATTCTGGAGGGCTATGATAGATGTGTGAGATTAATTGTGTGCCTGTGTGGTTTTTGGAATATTAGAATCCACTCCTACCTCTCCCCAAAATAAGATTTATCTTTTAAAAAATCATGCTAATTTTCACTGTATACATTTTAAAACATTTGCCTATTATAAGACTTATTGCTTAGTCTAAGCACAGTGGATATGCCTTGAGAGTAGACAAAGTGTTACAAAAGCAACGCATAAAGTGAGCAAGCTATAGCTGCCTTCTGGGTGAATGTGCTGTAGCAGAATGCAGCCGTTCTGCTGAGCCCCACAAGAATTAGCACTACAAAATATGCAGCTAAAGAAGCTCTTTGCCACAGATCAGAGTAAGTTTTCTCCAGCAGAGACACACTTTTCCAACCATGTAATATGATTTAGCATGTTCAAATCAACAATGCTTTTGTTGGGAGCTAGAGCTCTGTGCTCTTGTGGTGGTCACTCAAGACATCTCCATATACATTTTTGTCCACATTTCATGGCGCGAAAGAGAAGCCGTAGGGTACATAACCAACAAAGGCTTTACCCTTGGACGTGTGGGTCTGCAAGTAGGTTTGGGTCTCCCTTGTGGTATCTCTGTTCTATTTGAGGCACTGTGTGAAGTGCAGGAGGGTTGTCAAAAAAAAAAAAAAAAAAGACAGCTGAGCTGAGGGTGAGCCATGGAAAGTCTGTAGAAAAGTAATAAAGGGCCTTATTTTTTGCAGTAATAAAGTCCATTATATGACTTTTCTGTGATGTTCCACTGTTGGCCACCTGGGCCAGAGAGCATGGGCTCCCAGTCTCAGCCCAGGGGCTGCTGGGGCTTCAGCTGTCAAAATTGCCATGAAAGCCTAATACTGAGGAATCCCACACTCTTCACAACAGTATAAGTAGGGCCTTTGTTATATTGGTATTACAATAGCACTTCAGGGCCCTTCCAGATCAGCACCACCTTATTATGCTAGACCAGACGTCAGCAACCCCTGACATGGGTGTCAAGAGTGGCATGTGAGCTCGTTTTCATCAGCATGCGAGGTGGGAGCTCAGCCCTGCCCCTCCTCCCCCATGCAGCCAAGGGTTTCCTGTGTATTAACAAAAGACCAGTTACGGCTACCAACCACCAGCTAAACAGTAAAGCTCTAAATCCCCATTTATTTATTAATGAAGCTCTTGTAAGTAGGACCATTAGTGACATTAAAAAGTATCACCGGCACTCAGAGCATACATAGAGGTCAAAAGGTCTAATTTCAGCACTCCACTTTGGAAAGGTTGCTGCTCCTGTGCTGGACATTGCACAAATACACAGCAAGCGGCAGACACTGCCTTCAAGTACCACAGTCTAAGGCCAGGTCTACACTACACATTAAAGTTGACCGTAGACAAGCAATTCTAGCTACTGCAATAGCATGGCTAGAATCAACTTATCTACAGTGGACTTACCTGGCCATCCTCACACAAGTAGGTTGATGGGGGAAACTTATCCTTACTCCTTGCAATATTGAGGAATACACAGGTTGATAATTTGATTATGCATGTCCCTAGTAGGCACATGAAAGCGAACCCTGGAAGATCGACTCTGACCGAGCTGATCTTCCACATAATGAAGACATACCCAAAGTAGGCAAGACAAATGGAGGGAAACTATTGTTCCCCCTCTACAGATGAAGAGCTAGGACTCAAGAAAGACTTAGGCTCTGATGCTCAGCAAATATTGATTTCAGTATGAACAGGACAGCTAAATTACTTTGAGTACCTGGACCTAAGTGACCAGCTCACATCATACATGTAGAGCCAGGGCTTGAACCCTGACCCCTTAGCTCTCCACCACCAATGGACAGATCATCAGTGGGTGTTTTGCTAGCTCTTTGAAGCCATAACATAAAGTGGGGCTGACAAATGCCCAGCCTAAAGGACCCTGTTCTGCACCCCTTCAGCTCCATGGAAAGTGTCCTTTGATGGGAGCTGGGCTGGGCTGGGGCCCAGAGTTAACTTGGCCATTGTCGTGCCTGGGCAATCAAACAGGAGCACTAAGTTAATGGAGGACAATGTGGATTTGTAAAGGACACCGAGTAATCTGCTTATACTAAATAAAATGGTGGGAGGGGCAGAAAGGGGCTAAACAGCCGCTCTACCCGTGCAGCCTCTGTTGCACAGGCCTGTCAATGGGGGGTGGGGAGGGGAGGCTATTGCACAGGAGCCTGCATTTCAAAGGGGCCTGCAGCTCCTAGGTGCCACCATTGCTACTGTGGCAGTGGCAGCAGTCGACGTGCCGAGCTCCTTTGAAACACAGCAGAAGTGCCACTCCACAGCTCTGCGTGGCTCTGAGGCCTGGGAGGAGGGCCTGAAGCCATGTTCTAGGCAGCCTGCAGGGCTAAATCTCCTCAGCCCCATCCCTTCTGGGGGTGTGGAGCAGGCCCCCCACTTCTTGCCCCTGGTGGCTGTTGGCCCCGCTGCTATTGTGTGATTGGTGCAGCAGTACACTGCCCCAAGACCTATTGTAGCTGAGGTGATTTAACACCTCCCAGCTCAGTCACTGCACTGCCAGCAGTGACTGAGCTGGGAGGTATTACAGACACCATCTGTGCTTGCCTGCCAGCTGTTATAAGGGTGAGTGGCTCTTTCCCATCTCTCCTTACCACCATTAGTAGTATCCTCTCCAACATGGGTATCTGTCTTGAACCCCAGAAACCACAAAGGATTAATTTGTGCCCAGCTCTTGCACTGGTGCACAACAGAGACAGGCCAATTTACCCTCTTCACCTTGAATACTGTGGCCAGGCCAGGCATGACTGCCATTTTATAATGGAGCAGCTCTTTACTTTGCCAGGTAATTAATTGTTCACATCACCTACCAGTTTATTAGTAACAGGATTGAGATCCAGATAGCTTTCTGAATGGAGCAGAATCAAATGTAATTTGCCCAGCTTCTTATGAAGCCAGGCTGCTCGCTGTTTTCTATGTAAGGTTTGGGGATTTCAGCTAAATCAATGCAGATTTTCCAGAGCGCTCCAGATGAACATCATTCTTACCACTTGTCTTGTCCCAGGAATTGGAAAATCTTACCCTAACAAATCCTCGGCGGGAGCCTTCCCTTCTGTCAGCTGACAGCAGGCGGCATATAGATATGAGTACAAAAATATAGAGCTGGCTTTCATGATTCATGCATATATGAAAAGCAGCCAGCAGCCTGAGGTTTTGGGTGTACATTGGTGGTGGAAGGAGTCAGATTCCAAAGTGGCATTTCTATGCTCTGAAATCATCAGCAAGATTTCTACTAAAGTTAGAACCAAGCCACTCTAGTGCTAGTTTTGACAGACTGGCCTGTAATTTAGCAAGTTCCATGGAACTATGCCCATGTCTTGTCTGTTTGATTTACACACAGGGATGAATTGATGCCTGGTTCTGCCCCACTAAAGTCAGTGGGAGTTGACTTCAGTGGGAGCAAGAGCATAGGCTTAAAGCAGAGCAGTCCCTTCCTCCTGCAAGCTCACACCCCCACAGGGGGATAGCACATCCCTTAAGCTTCTGAGGCATGCGTTGACTGGGCTTCCTCGTATGGTTGAGATCACATTATATTTCTACAGGGTCCCTGATTGGTTGGCCCTACCCTCTATGCTAAAAGGGACAGCAGCAAATATACTGATTTGTTTTCACAGAGAAAGATGGGCAAAATAGGACAGAAGCTCCAAAATAAGGAAACTAAGTTGGTCTTATATCCACCAACAATGCTGGATGTAGTTAGCTCCCAGTCCTCCTTGAAAGGCAGAAAATCCTGAGGCGGTAGTTGTAGGGCAGGTCCCACTGGGAGAGATGAGGCAGTGTGGACCTGAATGGCACTAGTCCTGCAATGGCCTCTGTACACTTGGATATATTCAGAGGCACAATAGCTGCTGTCATCAAGGAGTGTGGCCTAGGGCCTTGCTTCCTTCCGTGTTTCTGCTCCAGTGTACTCTTCCCCTAAGCGCACAAAGGCTTTAATAAATTACATCTAAGGGAGCGCTCTTCTGCTTCCCCTGCAGCCTCAAAAGTCACAAGAGTGCCCTTAATGTCATCTCTGTTAATTTTTGCAGGACGGTGCCGAAGTGCATCCTGTTGCAGGTAGGCATATCAGTCCCCAACCATATGATGAATAGTTGAGACAGGTCAAAAAATACACACAAGCAACCCCAAACTCAATCTCCAGCCACCATCCATTTCCAGAACTGAATATGCATCTATCTATTTACATTTCTGGAATATTTAGAGACCTTTCTTTTCTTTAGGTGTTTTTGGGCAGATGTGGAGCCCAAGTGCCCATAACATTATGAAAATGACTGATCTTGTACTATTACTTACTGAATGGTGAGAATGATAATACTATTTCCATTCCAATAGTATCTCAGGAGGGTACAAGCACTGCTGGAATACTATGTCCAGGTCCAGCATCCACAATTCAGGAAGCATGTTAATAAATTGGAGAGGGCTCAGAGAAGAGCCATGAGAGTAATTAAGGAATTTAAAAACCTGCCTTACAGTGATAGACTCAAGGGGCTCACTATACTTAGATTAAAAAGGAGAAGGTTGAGGGGTGATTTGGTTGCAGCCTGCAAATACTTACACAGGGAACAAATATTGGGTAATGGGCTCTTCAGACTACCAAAGAGATGTACAAGAGATTGAAGCTGCACACATTCAAATACGAAATATGGCACACAGGACCCTTTGTTGCTTTCCCAGTGTGTGTATTTAACCACTAGATCAACTTGCTAAAGAAGCTGGTGAAGTCCTTAGCATTGACAACTTTAAAATCAAGATTCCATTTATTTTCTAAAAGATTTGTTCTAGGAATTATTTTTGGGAAGTTCTATGGCCTGTGTTATACAGGCAGTCATACTAGATGGTCACAATGGTCCCTTGGAATCTATGAATCTATGTATGTCGTATGTCTAGTCTCATCCACCCTGTGACTGCACAGGCTGACCCCTTGTATGAAGAATTACCCAGAGTTCACTCATGATTGCAGTATTGTATGTACACACATCCCCATATCCAATTGTGCATCAAAACTGCAGATCAGGCCTGCTCACTTTATATGTGTGTGTGTGTGTGTGTATGTATATATATATATATATATATATATACACACACACACATGTATGTACAGATACATACATACATTTTACCTGAAATGTTTCCATGTAGCACAGATTGTCAAAGGTATCACACTTTAGCTGCGTCTACACGTGCACTCTACTTCGAAGTAGCGGCACTAACTTCGAAATAGCGCCCGTCGCGTCTACACGCGTCGGGCGCTATTTCGAAGTTAACTTCGACGTTAAGCGGCGAGACGTCGAAGTCGCTAACCTCATGAGGAGATAGGAATAGCGCCCTACTTCGACGTTCAACGTCGAAGTAGGGACAGTGTAGACGATCCGCGTCCTGCAACTTCGAAATTGCCGGGTCCTCCATGGCGGCCATCAGCTGGGGGGTTGAGAGACGCTCTCTCCAGCCCCTCAGCTCACTGGTGGCCGCGTGGAGCGGCCCCTTAAAGGTCCCCTCCCCCGCCCTGACTGCAGGAAGCTGAGGCAATGTGCAGGCTCCTGCCTGCACACGCGGCGAACCTGCACAGCCCTCAGCCCCTGACACCGGCTATGGCTGCCCAGCAGCCCCCCCAGCGCCCCTAGGGGACCCCCCCCAAGGGGAGCCAGAGCAGCCAGGGCAGCCAGAGGACCAGCCAGTCTGGGAAGCGGCAGCGGGGCCCCTCCTGGATGGAGGCCGAGCTGAGGGACCTGCTGGGGCTCTGGAGCGAGGAGGAGGTGCTCCAGGTAATGGGGAGCAAGAGGCGGAACGCGGATGCGTTCACTCGGCTGGCCGACGGCCTGGCTGCCCGGGGTCACCCTGCCCGCACTCCTGACCATGTGCGCAGTAAGGTCAAGGAGCTGCGGCAGGGTTATGCCCGGGCCCGGGATGCGGCCAGCCGATCTGGGGCCGCCCCCGTCACTTGCCCCTTTTACAGGGAGCTCAGGGACATCCTGGGCTCCCGGCACACCTCCTCCCCTCCGGCCACCCTTGACACCTCGGCTGACGAGCCCCAGCAGGCCCTGCAGCCAGAGTCCGACCCGGAGGCAAGCCCCGCACCCCGGGGGCCCCCCCCCGGACACCATCCCCGGGACATCGCGGCAGGAGGAGGAGGAGGAGGAGGAGGGGGGCTCCTCCTCTGCAGAATCCAGCCTGCAGATCCTCCTCCTGCCATCCCGGAGCAGCAGCAGGGCCTCCGACCCCCGGGGATCTCCGGACCGTGGGAGCAGACCCACAGGTAGGTACCCCTCTCTGGTGGACACCCCGGGGCTTGAGGGGCGGGGGTAACAGAGATGTGTCCAGGGCCCCCCACAAGCTCACATGGCCATGGCCCCAAGGACACCAGGGCCATGGCCCTCACAGCACTGCAGCCATCAGCCCCTGCCCCCCCCCACCGTGCATGACAGTGCCATGCCCCATCCCCGGGCCGGGGGGAGCGGAACCTCGAGGGGCCCCCGGGCGGAGGGGGTGGGACACCCCGCAGCAGCAGCATGTGATGGAGTGGGGGGAGTGCCAAAGAGAGACTCAGGCTACATATGAGCCACCAGAGCCAAGGAGCTCCCAGGGCCAAAGGAGGATCCTGGCGCTACAGCTGGCAGGTGACACCTCTGCCCTGAGCAAACAGGAGGGAGGAGCCGAGCTGGCTTGGAATTGGGGGGCGAGGGCGGGGGCCACAGGTAGAGGCTAGGGGAAGGGAGAGCTGGTAGGCAGCCAGCCAGAGAAGGGGGAAAGCTGCATCCCAGAGGGGCCCCCCCTTGGGGTCTTCTCCCCACGACGGGTTGGAAGGACTGTCTCTTCCGACAGCTGGTGCTGTCACTCCTGCCAGAAACTGGCCATCTGTGGCCTAAGAAAGCTCTCCTGCTCTCAGACCCTGCGGGGTGAAGTGAGAGTCAGTCCCACCAGGGGACGGGGTGCATTGCAGGGGGACCCCTGAACCCCATCCATCACAGCAGCATCTCCCGGGGACGGGGATGGGGAACCTGCAGCACAGGGCGGGGGGGACAAAGGCCACGGCTCGGGCCCACACTAACGCCTGTATCCATTCTTCTTTCCCCCCTCCTCTCCTGTGTCCTGCACTTGCACCTGCACCATCCGAAGGACCGGAAGAGAGCGCCGGCGAGGCCTCGGTTGTCCCGGAGAGCCCTCCGGGACCCTCGTTCCAGGGCAGCCCCTCGGCGGAGGAACGACCGGCCCCGTGGAGGGCAAGACGGCGGACCCCGCGCCTGCTACCGGCGGCGGCAACGGACCCCCAGCTGCTGGCCATCCTCCGCCGGCAGCTGGAGGTGTCGGAGCAGCACCTCCGGCTGCAGGAGCAGGCGCTGGCCTGGCGCAAGGAGGCATGGGGGGCCTATATGCAGACATTCAACCGCCTGGTTGACTACCTGGCCCCCCCATGCCGCGCCGGCCGAGCCACCGCCCGCCCTGCCCGCTCCTGCAGCCCCACCACCAGCTGCTCCAGCCGTCGCCGGGCCGTCCGCCGTCGCCCCACCACCTCCCTGCGAGGGCCACAGCGCCGAGGGACCCCTGGAGCCACCCGAGACTCGCCGGCGCCAGTACCTTCCGGTTCAGCCCGCTCCCACCCAGCCGTGGACCATACTACAGGCCCGGCGGAGCTCCCAGCCGGGCACGCCCAGTGCTGGGCTGTAGGGGCGAGGGGCCCGGGACGTGCCCCCCCCCTTGTTGGACATACTTTTGTTGGACTGCTTTATTTTGGTGCCCCTGTTTGCCCCGTCCCCCCTCTGTGAATAGTTCGCCCCGTTCTCCTCCCTGCTTTGCTTTTTTGTTGATGGTGCACACTTTTTTATTTGCTTTGTGGTTGTATTGTTTTATTTGTGCCCATCTTGATTTGCTTGAACGTTTGTCCCTCCTTCTTTTTGGTTTCTGTGTCAGATATTTATTTATTTAAAAAAAAAAATTTGTTAAGACAAAAAAAACGTTTACGTTCACCCACAAGTTCATGCTGTCATTTCTCCTGGACAAGTGGGGGGGGGGGGGGCGGTGGGGTGCTCCATGGTGTGGGCGTTGGGGCAGGAGTGTGGGGGAGGAAGGGGCGGGCAGTAGGGGGCCTGGGCAGAGTTCACCCCGCGGCCTGTTGGTCGAAGTGGGCCCACAGGGCCTCCCGGACCCGGGTCCCCTCTGGGTCCACCTGCCGACTGGGGGCAGCAGGTGGCTGCACGTGTGCCCTGGCGGCCTCCGCGGCCCAGCCCTGAAGAAAGCTCTCCCCCTTGCTCTCCACGAGGTTGTGCAGGGCGCAGCAGGCACCCACAATCTGGGGGATGTTGTTGGGGCTGGCATCCAGGCGGGTCAGGAGACATCGCCAGCGTCCCTTGAGGCGGCCAAATGAGCGCTCCACCACCTGGCGCGCACGGTTCAGGCGCTCGTTGAAGCGCTCCTGGCTGGCGGAGAGGTGGCCCGTGTAGGGGCGCATGAGCCACAGCCGGAGGGGGTAGGCCGCATCTGCGATGAGGCAGAAGGGCATGGTGGTGTCCCCCAGAGGGATCTCCCGCTGGGGGATGTAGGTCCCCGCCTCCAGCCGGTGGCACAGGCCCGAGTTCCGGAAAACCCGGGCGTCGTGGGTGCTGCCAGGCCAGCCCACGTAAATGTCCTGGAACCATCCCTGGCTGTCCACCAAGGCCTGGAGGACGACTGAATGGTAGCCCTTCCGATTGAGGTATCGGCCTCCGCTGTGGTGCGGGGCGCGGATGGGGATGTGAGTCCCATCCAGAGCCCCGAAGCAGTTGGGGAAGCCCAGGGTGGCAAAGGTGGCGACAGTGGCATGTGGGTCCCCCAGCCTCACGAGCCTGTGCAGGAGCATGGCGTTGATGGCACGCACAACCTGCAGAGAAAGCACATGGGACAGCCCCAGTGAGGGGTGAGCAGGGTGTGCGTGGCCCGGCCCTGCCCTGGCCGCCCTGGTCTGCCCTGCCCTGGCCTGCCCTGCCCCCCCTGCCCTGCCCTGGCCCCCGTGCCCTGCCCTGCCCTGGCCTGCCCTGCCCCCCCTGCCCTGCCCTGGCCCCCGTGCCCTGCCCTGGCCCCCCTGCCCTGCCCTGGCCTCCCCCTGTGGGTTCTCTTACCTCCATGAAGACAGCCCCGACGGTGGCCTTTCTGACACCAAACTGCTGGCCCACGGATCGGTAGCTGTCCGGAGTGGCCAGCTTCCAGACAGCGATGCCGACCCGTTCCTCCACAGGGAGGGCACGCCGCATGGCAGTGTCCCGGTGCCTGAGTGCGGGGGTGAGCCACTGGCACAGCTCCAGGAATGTCTGCTGGCTCATCCTGAAGTTCCTGAGACAGTGGTCGTCGTCCTACTCCCCAAGCACCAGCCGCTCCCACCAGTCGGTGCTGGTGGGGTAGCTCCACAGCCGCCGGCGTGTGAGGCGGGGGGTGGAGCGGGGTGCTGCAGGGGTAGGGGTTGAGCCCTGCTGCCCTGGGGGCATCTCCTCCCCTGGGGCAAGAAGGTACTCAGCTGCCTCCCACATGGCATGGGCCAGGGCAAGCCCTGCTCCTGCCGGGAGGGCTGGGTGGACCTCTAGCTGCTGTTGCTGCTGCTGCTGCTGCTGCTGCTGGGGGTCCATGACTGCGGCGCCCGGGGTCTGTGTGCCTATATGGCTCCTCAGACCGCGTGCTGTGCAGGCTGAGTGTATGTGGGAGGGGCCCTTTAAGGGAGCGGCTAGCTGTTGCCCCGGAAGCGCTAGTCCGCCCATTGACCCTGTCTGCAGCTGTGCCTGGCATCCCTATTTCGATGTGTGCTACTTGGGCGTGTAGACGTTCCCTCGCTGCGCCTATTTCGATGTTGGGCTGAGCAACGTCGAAGTTGAACATCGACGTTGCTGGCCCTGGAGGACGTGTAGACGTTATTCATCGAAATAGGCTATTTCGATGTCGCAACATCGAAATAAGCAATTTCGATGTTGGCTGCACGTGTAGACGTAGCCTTTGAGACTCACCAGGACTGTTCAGAATAATTCCGTTGTTGCATGCCTGGGCTCAAGGGTTTGCTAAACTGAGAAAGAGTGTGGCTGATTACCCTTAAGCTTGGTTCCTTTCCACATTTTTACCTGAATCTGTTCCCTGAGCAAATACAGTCCAGCAGCCATTGTGCCTATATCAATACAGGTAAGCTTCTGTAATACATAAGTCAAAGGGAAGCAAAGAGAGGATCTGGCTTCACTGTGAGACTCTTATATTAAGCTGATAAGGTGGTTTTTACTGTGACTATTACATCTATTGGTATTTCCTTTGACTTTTGACCTTCTTGGAGGCAAAGGCTCTGTTCTCCTCAAAACCAGCGGCAGCTCTCTCTGAAGTGCACAGTTGTGTAAAATGATACCTGAGGAAATGGTACCTAGGGTAATTAAAATGTTTGTTGACATTGGTACTGCCCATAACAGTGAAGCTGTCCATAGGAAGCCAGTATTTACATGATGATTAAGTGCGGAACAACTGAGGGACCAAAGATAACAGTTTGGTACATAAAGCCATCAGCTTTACTGGAACTTAATGCTTCATTTCTCAGCAGTCCACTCTTTCCTACTGAATAATGCTACAGGCAGTAGATTGGGTATGCACAATTGAGGCTGTAGCTTGAGGAGGGCAGGAAATAAACATGTATATGTGTATAATTTTTTATCTTGCACAATACACTACGATAAGATGTCACTCAATGAGACACTCCAGGGATAGCATAACAGATCTGTGTGGAATTTGGCCTTTTGGTATGTATCTGAGAGATACTTATTTAAATCTGTGTATGTGGGGGGGGCGGGATTTGGCCTTTTGGTATGTATCTGAGAGATACTTATTTAAATCTGTGTGTGTGTGTGTGTGTGTGTGTGTGTGAAGAGAGAGACATTCACTACACTAAAAGAAGATTGAGACTGCAAAGTCAAAAATCAAAAGTTAGGAAATACCAGAATTAAAGTTGCTCGGGAACCTTATTTTGGCCCTTCTGTATGACTGCATTATGGCATAGTCTGTAATGACACAATCACAAAATGCTACTTTTCCCTCAAGACTGCCACCTTAATCACTGCACAAGATGGACAATGATGAATATGTTTTTCTCCTCAGTGTGTGGCCCCAAGCCTTGTTTACTGCACTGGAGACAGTATTATTGTGTTCCCAATGGGATTCTCTACAGAGCTTAACACAATCACATCTGAATGTTGCACATACATTAATGAGTTTAATTTCCTGTGAGAAGAAGGTGTATTATTATTCCTCATTGTAGTTTCATTCCTCTCACCCACCCTGTCCTAGTCTCGATGCAGACTTCTCATCCCAGCCTCCTTGCCCAGCAAGTCCTAGCCTCTCCACTTGGGACTCTCTGTCTTCCTCCCAAGCTCCCTGGCCAGTCATTCCATGTTCCAGCGCACGATGCTATGGAAAATTTCAGTCCAAACAATTAACATTTGGCAAAGTTATAACCAATTGAAAACATCTTATAATGGGAAGTGCCAGAAAACCTAAATAACAGCTAACAACATTATAAACTTCATTCAACTCTGTGTTATATGAGCATAATTCTGGATTGTAGTGGAGCAATGCCAAGGCAGGATAAGGAGGGACATGTGCTAACAAACCCAAGTAAAAAGTTCATTAGATGGAAGGAACACATTGAAGAGCTACTGAACCACCCTGCCCACATGGAACCTCCCGAGTTACCACCTGCAAATATACAACTGCAAATTAACAGAAGCAGACCTACAACAGAAGAAATCAGAAAAGCCATCGCCCATCTGAAAAGTAGCAAAGCACCTGGTCCAGATAACATCCACACAGAAGCAACTGAGGCAAATAGTGAGATTTCAGTCAACATGATGTATAATCTATTTGGGACACTAAAGAAATCCCAAAAGACTGGAAACATGGCTACCTTATCAAGCTTCCAAAGAAAGGGTACCTGAAGAAATGCAAGAACTGAAGGGGTATCACGTTACTGTCTAATCCACGAAAAGTGCTTGATAGGCTTCTCTTGGAGAGAATGGAGACAGAAATCGATGGACAGCTCAGGGAAAAACAGGCCAGCTTCTGAAGCGAGAGATCTTGTACTGATCGAATAGCAGCTCTCAGAGTGATCATAGAACAGTTGCACAAGTAGAACTTCCCCCCCGTACATAACCTTCACAGACTTTGAAAAAGCCTTCCACAGCATTGATAGAGACACTTTGTGGAAACTGCTGCAACACCATGGCATCCCATCCAAAGTTATTAACTGTATTCATTCAACATATGAACCCTCGACGTGCCAAGTTGTTCACAGTGGTGTCTTGACAGAATCCTTCAGCATACTGTTGGGAGAACGACAAGGGTGCCTATTGTCACCTTTTCTGTTCTTGATCACAATGGACTGAATTATGAAGAGGACAACAGATGGTCATCAACTAGGCATTCAGTGGACACTTTTCAAATAGCTAGAGGACATTGATTTTGCTGATGATGTCACCCTCCTTTCACACCCACATGAAAGCATGAAAGGAAACATCACACCACTAGACAAAACTGCCTCAATAGCTGGACTGAGCATTAACAAGGGAAAGGCCAAGTCAATGAGGATCAACTAGTCCACCACTACCACCATCACACTGGGAGAGAATGACCTGGAAATGTGGAGCAGCTTACCTACTTGGCGAGTATTCTGAGCATAGATGGAGGAACAGGTAAGGGTATCATTGACAGGATAGGGAAAGCAACAGCTGCATTCAAGACTATCTGTCCAATATGGAGTTAACAAATAATATCTGCAAAGATGAAACTGTGTATCTTCAACACAAATGTGAAGTGTGTGCTCCTTTATGGATGTGAGACCTGGCATGCTAATAAGTCTTCAAATCACAAGCTACAGATATTCATAAACAGATGCCAGAGGTACATACTTTACATCAAATGTCAAGACTTCATCACAAATGAGGAGCTTTGGAGCAGAGCAGGACAAGAACCAATTGACATTGAAATCAAGAGAAGAAAGTAGGGATGGCTAGGCCACAGTCTCAGAAAATCATCATCCAGCATAGTCCATCAAGCTCTCACATGGAACCTGCAAGGAAAACGCAAAAGAGAAAGGTCCTCAGACAATGTGGAGAAGGTCTACGGAGATTGAAGGATGACAGCTGGGGTATTCCTGGAGCCAGCTAGAAGTTTTGTCCCAAGACAGAGTGAAGTGGAGGAGACTTGTAGATGACCTATACTCCATGCAGAGTATAAGGTTAAGTAGTAGTATCACCAAGGCAAAACTGGAACAATTCAGAGATGAATCAGACCCTGTAACTTTACAAATATGAATGTTCAAACCAACTTTATAATATGATTCCAGGTGCATACAAAGGAATTTCTGTGGGGAATTTTGTAAATGTGGACCACAATTTTTTTTTTTTAGATATGAAGTTCAAAATAGTCATGCAGTGAGTGTACATAAGAGAGGTTAATGAAAAATTTGAGTGTAAACAGTGATTGGTAAATTGATTTTCATACAGCATACTAAAATGTATACAGTAATAAAAGTTTCATGGAAATTGCCTTCTGGGATCTTGCTGTAATATCGTAAGTGAAAAAGAATACACGCCCTCATTCCCTTCCCTTTTCTGTTGCTAGTGGCTTGGGGCACTCTGGGAAATGAAGTCCCCTTCCCTGCTCCAGAGCCAGCTTTCTAGACAGGGAGCAGGGCACAGAATTACAGTTCCCAGGGTGCCTTGGGTTTCCCCATCATGCCCTGCAGGCTTCCCCCTGCACAGTGCAGCAGGGAGGAAGGGAGATAAACAGAATGTGGATGGGTACGTTTGCACCCCTGCCCCATTTCATATGGGCCTGGATGCTCAATGTGTCTTCATTCAGAGGATGCTTCTGTTGCCTTTGTCAGTGTAGGCTGCTTCTTACCCATCTTTCCCATTAAAATATAGGAAAGCTGGTGCTGGCTCTATGCCATTTGAGGATTCCTCTGATGCAAAGAAAATCCCCAGGTAGCTGATTAAGCTGTCTTTACAGTTTCTTTGCATCACCAGAATAGAACAAAGCAGCCTCATCTCAGTGGGAGAACTGCTGCTGGTGAGTCTGCAACAAGAGCTCGGCAGCCCTTTGCAGGCTTGGGCCCTTCATTTGTCTCCAGCCTCTTGCTAAAGCAGATTACTACACTACTGTGATCCCAGCGTTGAATGGGGTGCCACCTACTTCTAAGTCTTGGTAGGGGTATTCCAGTCCCATGCGGCAGCTGCTTCATCAGAAAAATAAAAAACCTGCCAGCTACTGAGACAAGCTAATGGAATGGACCCTTAAGGTTGGTAGTTGAGGTGTGAGTTCTGCTGCTAAGGCTGTGTGTTCAAATGCCTCAGCATGGTTGCTGCAATAACACCAGCATTTCGTGTTTATGAACTAAAACAATCCTAATCTAAAACAAAATCCCATTCTTTGAAAAATCAATCACACAACATTAATGTGTACTATTAACCCACCCTTTTGGCTTTCTATGGACTTGGTTATTGCTAGTACTAGTAAATGTCACACGAGCCATAAATCTGGTGAGGGCAGCCTGAGAGCCTCTACTGAAGGCTTTATAGCAGAAATTGAAGAATGCAATCTTATAGGGATGACACACAAGAGCTGTGTCTACACGTGCACGCTACTTCAAAGTAGCGGCACTAACTTCGAAATAGCGCCCGTCGCGGCTACACGCGTCGGGCGCTATTTCGAAGTTAACTTCAACGTTAGGCGGCGAGACGTCGAAGTCGCTAACCTCATGAGGGGATCGGAATAGCGCCCTACTTCGACATTCAAAGTCGAAGTAGGGACCGTGTAGACGATCCGCGTCCCACAACGTCAAAATTGTGGGGTCCTCCATGGCAGCCATCAGCTGGGGGGTTGAGAGACGCTGTCTCTCCAGCCTGTGCGGGGCTCTATGGTCACCGTGTGCAGCAGCCCTTAGCCCAGGGCTTCTGGCTGCTGCTGCTGCAGCAGGGGATTCATGCTGCATGCACAGGGTCTGCAACTCGTTGTCGGCTCTGTGGATCTTGTGCTGTTTAGTGCAAGTGTGTCTGGGAGGGGTCCTTTAAGAGAGCGGCTTGCTGTTGAGTCCTCCCTGTGACCCTGTCTGCAGCTGTGCCTGGCACCCTTATTTCGATGTGTGCTACTGTGGCGTGTAGACGTTCCCTCGCTGCGCCTATTTCGATGTGGTGCTGCGCAACGTCGATGTTGAACATCGACGTTGCCAGCCCTGGAGGACGTGTAGACATTATTCATCGAAATAGCCTATTTCGATGTCGCCACATCGAAATAGGCTACTTCGATGTAGGCTTCATGTGTAGACGTAGCCAAGAAGCAACATTTTATGTGGCTATTCTGGGATTTCCCAGTTAGTAAGTGTTCTTTTTGTCATTAAATGTTTGTATATTAGCCAAGTAAAGGCTGGAGGGTTTTTTTTTTAATATTTGAATTACGGTGACGTGTCCAGACCCAAACTCAGACCAGGGCCCTGCTGTGCAAGAAAGCATAGTACAAATCCATACAGAGACAGTAGGAACAAGACAGGCATAGAATCGATCCAACATATCATTGATTAATTCAATTTTAGAGAGGAGGAATTGAAACAGAGGACTTGCCCAAGATCAGGCAGGTAGTATGAGGGCAGAGATGAGAAGTGAAGCTTCCCTCTTGAGACACTCAAATGCCTTAACACAAAGTTGTCCTTATGCCACTCAATGACTGGTTTCTGTGTAGATGGCTCATAAAAGTGTTAAAGAACTGAAAGGCTGGAATGGATCATAGCTGCTGTTGGAAATGAATTGGGAAGAGCGGTTCTTTTTTGAAGGGCATGGTGCAGAAAGAAATAGGAGTCTCTGCTCAGCAGATACTCTGCTCTGGTTAGCTGTGTTCTACTATCAGAGATGGTAGATGATGACCTGGGGTAGCATTTAAAAAAAATGTTTATATCATTTAGAAACGGAAGTCCCATTGGCTTTCCATGCAGCTTTGGCTCCTAAGTCATTTAGGTTCTTTTGAAATTTTTACTCTCGGTCTTTATCCACTGAGTTCAATAGCACTCTTTTCTATGAGCTTGGAGTCACGCTTTGAGGAAAACACTGGAGAACTAAGACTGAGAAGCCTTCACAAACCCTTGTGGTCCCAATTGCAAACTGAACCTCTGATTTTGACAGCACACGTTTGCTCATTAATACTTTCACTTGCTAATTTATTGTGCTGTGTGATTTTGCCTGAAAAAAAGTTAATAAAAGGCCAAAATTGAAAATCAGGTCCTATAATTTAAAGTTTGTTCGCATTCTTACAGTGCTAGGGAGGAGAATGAGAGTTTAAAAGCCATTTGAAGTGTAGGAAAAAGATTCTGTATTTAATTATATATTTAATGGTATTTCATAATTTCATTCAAGTTTTCATTTCCCGTCCAAAATACTGTAACCGTAGCTATTGGTTACTGACTTCTGGCATGTGATTAGAATGTTGAACTTTTATACTCCTGATTATTGAGAACCAGAAAATAAAGAGACATTCCCTTTCCAGCTCTACTGAGGCAGAGAATGAGTTGGTTGCCATGCTTCAGATTGATCCTAACAGCAAGTGCTATAGCAGAAAAAGTGAACAGCACAAAATCCTCCACTAAAAGTCTACAGTTCAGGAATGAAGATGACTGTAGGCCAATCTGAATTTGAATAGTTAACACCAGGACTACTCAGAAATTGAATTATTTGTGGTATAAATGATATCCAGGTTGCATCAAGGTTATTGCAGAAATAGACTTGTCTTTGCAAAGAGTCGTCGATATTTGCAAAGCAAGAGTGAACTGTACTGTCAAATTAAAGTGTTTGCCAGTCACAAATGGAATGAAGGGAATTTGATTAAAAAATGTACAACCAGACATAAAGACACAATGCAAAGGTAAATGAATGGCTTAGACCAGATGTCCTTGCAGAAAATGTAACAATGGTCTCAACATGGCATGAAGTTCTCCAGCACAGGGGAGTACGGGCAAGAATGCAATAAAGGAAACCATTCTGCAAATGTGTTGCTCTCTCAGCCCAAACTGCAGAGAAATACAAAGGAAAATATGTGCCTGAACACATACCTGAAGGACAAAGTTATAATACAAAATCATAGTTCTTCGAATATTAATTTATAAAGCAAGGTTCTCACAACAGATCTGTGACGCTGGAAATAAAAGACATTGCATATGACTGCAATGTAAGTATTATCATCTTGAATTATGTATATCACAGTTATGTCTAGAGGCCACAAAAAAGATCAGGCCCCCATTATAGCAGGCATTGTATAAACACATAATAAGTGACCCTCCCTGCCCCCAAGAGCTTTCAATCTACGCGGATTAGAGACGGGAAGGGAAACAGACACAGAGAAAGGAGGGAAGAGATTTTCTCCTTCCTCCGCCCATGGAAGAATTTTAAGGTTGCCATCTTCTGAATTATCAGAGATGGTCACAGCTAGAGAGGGAGCATAAGAGGAGGGAAGCAAGGGGTCAGAGTCATAACTTCTCTTGGGTGTTTGGATGGCTGGCACTTGCTCACATGCGCAGCATCTAACTGATTGCTGCATATGGCATTTGGAGGGAATTTTTCCCCAGGTCAGATTCACAGTGACCTTGTAAATTTTCACTTTCCTCTGCAGCAGGAGAGTAAAGGGCATTAACTAGGCTTATCTAGGTAATCTCATTTAATCATTTCTCTGCTACTGCAAGGGCTTTGGTGAACCTTTGACCAACCTATTGTCTCCCAAGAGCATGTCCAGTCTTCTGTGGGCTGTAACACTTGGGTCTCCTTTGGTTGCTGGATTTGTGTGCAGGTGCTGGTGGCATGTGATAGACAGGAGGTCAGGTTAGATGATCTGGAGGTCCCTTCTGGACTGAAACACTATGACTCTCTGAATGGACATTCCCAAGACCATATGCTGGTCATCAGCAAAGATGGGTAAAAAACCCAGATCCTACTCTCAGACCAGTGTCTTGCCCACTAAATACAGCGCCTCTTGCTCAGTTTAAAACTTGTGCTGTACCTGTTCTGTCAAAGCATGGCTTCGGTCTGCAGGGATGTCACTCTGGCAACAATGCTCTTGTTGTTACCATGGCAGTAGTTATTGTCTGGGGCTCTCTGTGCTGCATCCCTCCCCTGCAAATCCCTGGTTTTGACCACGTGATGGACCATCCCATCTCTTTGTATCCATTCTTTGCCCTGTGTACGTACTTAGGTCCTGAGACCCCTCACCTCCATTATCTGAAAGGGCAGACTGGTAGAGTGGGCTCTGGTTTCCAGGCCTTGGATGTCAATAGTCTTCTCCTCAGAGCAGTGGATATTGTCTGAAGTTCCCTGCTCACTATCTCATTCTGGTTTTTCATTGGGGTACCAACTCCCATACCTGCTCCTTTCTACTTTTTTCTCAAATAATAAGGTGGCTTCCATCCTTCTTTGTCTTTATTCTCCTCAGAGGCATGATCAGTGATGTTTTCATGGCTGTCTTTCCAGGTCCCTCCTCCCTACTAAGGTAAAAGAAGCTAAATTTACTATGCATAATTTTTTAAAAGTTAGACACTTACGGATTGTTATATGGTATCACCCCCTTTCCCCATTTCTAATCCACTAGACCTTGTTAATGCAGCATCTGCTCCCCAAATGAGTCAGTACTAAATTTTCACTCAACAACCCGAGTTAGACAGAGCTGAGATTAACAGGCTGTGCAAGGCTGGGTGTAGACACCAAATTACTATTGTCTAATAAATCAGCCTAGCTGTTGGTTCTAATTGTTTAGAAGGTTTAGTTTATTATTAGAAACTGGCCAAGTGGTTTAAGTATGCTCATCTGACAGGAAGGAATGTACTGCGGGAGTGTGAGAGAATGAGGTGTTCCACACAGGGGCTTGAATGTACAGCACCCGAACCATTATCTGATCTCACCGGCAGAGCAGTATTTCCACTGGAGTCGATGGAATTGGCCCACAAGTTGAAATCAGTGGGTGAAATGAGAATCTAATTTATTTTGTTCAGTGTTCATTGGAAAGTGAGTGTTGCCTGAGCAACTATGTTGGGGTCCTTATTGACCTCTGGTTAAGAGAGTCCCTATCCCGTGAGAGCCATTACCTCACCTCAGTGGCTTGGCTCTTTATTTGCAATATAAACAGTTCTCAGCAACACAGCAAACAGGGATGCTAGATGTGTGTGGAACGTAGGTGACTTTGGGATTAGAATCAGCAACTTCCCTCCAAAGGGAGGCCCCTCTGAGAGCTGTATTAGTGAAGGGCAAAAAGTGCTTTACTCCCAGCATTACCTAGAGCTTCTCCCCATAGAAGGGTAACTTTAACTTGTAACTAGGACACCACTGTCACCTTGCCAATGGAAGCTGCCTCAGTGATATGCCAGTTTGCCAGTCCCACCAATTATGCACCACAGCAGACCGTTCTGCTTCCTGTGTCCTAAATTAAGCCCCAACTGATTATATGGAACTGCTGCGACGGCAAGCAAACAAACTGAGACTGTATTTATTATTTTTCGAAGACGTTTTGCTTTTACTTCCACCTATCAGAAATCAATACCTGCCAGCCAGTGACTGCGAGTGAATGAAGGTCACACGGGCTGTTTTGATCAGTTTGATTAATTGTGTAGGGTCAGTTCTAGTATATACTGTCACAGGCAAAAGGTGGCAATAATGCATATGGGTCAGCTGGGAATAAACATCATTAATTCTACATGACATGAGGGATAAAGGGGCAATGGACGGCTATGGATTCACACAGCATCAAAAGGCTAACTTGGGTAAATTTTACACTGATGTAGCAATAATGGTGATCAGTTGGGGATTAAACAGATTCCAAGAGATATGATGAAACAAATAAGACAAATAGCAAACACATGGACCTGCTTGCTGGCATGCAGGTACTGTACATAGAACTACAGCTCAGTGATAATTGACCCTGTGAATAGCAAGGGTTGTATGTATCATCTCTGGGGGTCACATGCAATACCAGTTGAAGGCCAGAGTAGGTATGTGGCAGAGACCATCTTTTTGTGTTCTGTGTGTACTGCAGCTAGAACTGGGGGGTTCTGCCACACATAGGTGCATCCACAATGATGATAATAATAAAATAAGTTATCTTTGTAGTTTGAGGGCCATATGTGGGTCTAACCAGGATTGTATTTAGTGTAGCAGTACCGGCTGAACTTCCCTAATCTGGAACTCTTTCGTCCAGCAACATCTGCAATCTGGCCTGATTTTAGTTAGCCAAGCAATCATGGGGGTGGCCAAGTTTCCTGGAGTCCCATAAAGTTGTTTACACACACCAGTCCTGGCTCTCAGTGTTCTGTGCTGTTGTTTAGTTGTAATTGACCCCTAAATGTCTTCATAGAACTGAGTAAACAGTGGAAGCGTCGGTAATGTGCTAGGAAATATTGACCTCCCATCATCCAGCAAATTCTCTCATCCAGCACTGGTCAGATCCCGAGGGTGCCTGACAAGAGAGACTCAACCTGTATCTACTGCTAACTGTCCTCTGGATTGAGGATATGTCTACACTTTAAATATTACAATGGCATAGCTGCAGCACCGCTGCAGTAAGTATACATGCTTACTACCACTTACTAACTCCATCCTAATCTTCCCCACCCACTCACTTGTTTCTAGAAAGGAGACGAGACCGGGATTGCAGTATGTCTTGAAGGGTGACAAGACTGAAGTCTAGAAAACCAGAGGCAGAAACAAATTGTGGAGCATGGGATGTGTCACAGGCTATGCCCCTATATAGAAAGCCAGGAAACTGTGTGGTACAGGGGAAAGGGGATCTAGTGCCTTGGGTGGACTGCAGCTGCCATAATACCTATCACACACAGAGAGAGTCAGTCTCTAGGGCAGCCAAAATCCAAACTTTGTAGGACTGCAGAGGCCAAATCCAACATCATAAACTCTGTGTGAATTAAACTGTTTCACAAATATTTTCTTTACACATACTCAGGGGATTAATAGGACAAAGCATTTAAAAATATCTTTGAGCAGGACTCTGGGAGCACCTTACCTTTATTCAAAACTTCTGATTCCTATGTTTCATCTTCTCCCATCCTTTTCTATCCAATAGACTGTCTCCCATTGCACAGTTCAACAGGGATGGGACAGTTGCAAGCACTGAGCAAAATTTGAGATGGGAACTTAACTGCTTGTTGCCTTAGTTTATCTATTTGTAAAATGGGGATAAAAAATACTTATCTTTCACAGTAACAGAGAGGGAGCCGTGCTAGTCTATACACTATCAAAACAAAAAGCAGACAAGTAGCACTTTAAAAAAGTGGGATGAAAGCTCACCTAATAAATTATTTTGCTAGTCTTTAAAGTGCTACTTGACTGCTTTTTATCTTTCACAGAATGTTTTGGCAGTTTACTTAGCTAATGTTCATAATGGCCTTTGACAGAATATGCACTAAGAATGGAAAAATGATTCTATTACCATCAAAAACTGTTCATTTTGAGAAAGCTGCTCAGCAATTTGTGGAACAGGGGAGGAATACGCAATGAAAGCTGCATGTGCTATTCATAAGTTTGCCTGATAGACATCACATGACCCCTGTGTTGAGGTTAGATTTTTTGCTGCAGGCGCCGTTCACAAAGCTCCTTTTTTCTTCTTCTTCAGGGCACCAAATATACATCTGACTTTGAGCTTTGCGACCGGGTGCTGGCAAACAGGGTGCGTGCTAACAGGAGGGAGTTTGGAGAGGCTCTCCTGGAGGAGGAGAAGGAAGGAGCAAACTAAAGCACCTTGGGGTAAGTGGCTGCTTATATTTGGAGGTTTTGGGCTTGTGTGTTTGTTTGGAGTTTGGAGTTTGTTTGTTTGGAGTGCTGAGCTGAGTGTGTGTTTGTTTGTTTGAAAGGCCGTGTGCTCAGGCAGGCAGGCAGGCAGTTGGAAGCTGATTAGGTTTGAATTGAAACACCGTGTGCTGATTGGCTGAGCTGTAGGCAGAGGGAGGAGCTATCAGGGAGGCTGAGCACTTAAACCCTGCTAGTAAGCGACCAGGGAGCTTTGCGACCGGGTGCTGGCAAACAGGGTGCGTGCTAACAGGAGGGAGTTTGGAGAGGGGAGTTGAGAGGGGGAGCTTGAGGGAGCCAGTGACTTACTTCTGTTGCCCTTAAACTAAATCCTTTATAACAACCTCTATCTGAAACATTTAATTAACCCTCGTATATAACTAGAGTAGGAAATGGAGGCAGAAGCCCAGCAGCAGAGTGGGGGCTATCCTGTTTATTGTGTCGAGTGCAGTATGTATGACTACCTACCCTGTGGGCGGGTGGCGTATGTGTGTGCTCGATGCAAGGAGCTCCTGGCCCTCAGAGACCGAGTGCGTGCTTTGGAGGCCAGGGTGGCTGAACTGGAGGAGCTAAGGAAGGCAGAGGTGTTTGTGGATGAGACTTTCCGGGACATAGTAGGGCTGTCCCACCTCCAATCTGACAGTCCTGAGGCTGTTACGGAGGATGAAAGGCTCAGGGAAGGAGAGCAGTCAAGGGGAGCAGAGGGAAACCATCCCGTAGTTGGGACCCTCCTTCCAGAGGGTGATGTTGTATCCTCTCGTGCCGAGGATACTTCTCCGGGGGAGGGAGCGCCAGCTGTTAGGAAGAAGCAGGTTTTAGTAGTGGGGGATTCGATCATTAGAAATATAGATAGTTGGGTTTGTGATGACCGGGAGAACCGTATGGTGACTTGCCTGCCTGGTGCGAAGGTTGCGGATCTCTCGAGGCATCTAGACAGACTTATGGGCAGTGCTGGGGAGGAGCCGGTCGTCGTGGTACATGTTGGTACCAATGACATAGGGAAGGGTAGAAGAGATGTTCTGGAGGCCAAATTTAGGTTACTAGGAAGGAGACTGAAATCCAGAACATCTTTGGTGGCATTCTCTGAAATGCTTCCAGTTCCACGCGCAGGGCCAGATAGACAGGCAGAACTTCAGAGTCTCAATGCGTGGATGAGACGATGGTGTAGGGAAGAGGGGTTTAGATTTATTAGGAACTGGGGACACTTTTGGGGTAGGGGGAGCCTATACAGGAAGGATGGGCTCCACCTAAATCAAGGTGGATCCAGACTGCTGGCATTAAACATTAAAAAGGACATAGAGCAGTTTTTAAACTAAGAGGTGGGGGAAAGCCGATTGGTGCGGGGGAGCACCTGGATCGGACGGAGACTTCTCTTACACGAGGCTCCATAGGCAGGGATTCCCTAGAAGTTAGTCAGATAGGGAACGTGGGAAATAATATATGGGCAAGATCAGATGTGAAACAATCGTGCATAAAAAAATCCACCACGTCTGTGAAAGGCGGACATATAAATAGTGGTAGTTTTCTAACATGCTTTTACACTAATGCTAGGAGTCTGTCTAATAAGATGGGTGAACTGGAGTACCTCATATCAAAGGAGGAAGTTGACATAATAGGCATCTCAGAAACATGGTGGAATGAGGACAATCAGTGGGACACTATCATACCGGGATATAAATTATATCGGAAAGACAGAACAGGTCGTGCGGGTGGCGGAGTGGTACTATATGTGAAGGATAATATAGAATCAAATGAAGTAAAAATCCTAAAGGAATCAAAATGTTCCATAGAATCATTATGGATAACAATTCATTCCTCTAATATGAATATGGCATTAGGAATATATTACCGACCACCTAACCAGGACAGTGATAGTGATGCTGAAATGTTAAGGGAGATTAGAGAGGCTATCAAAATAAAAAACACAGTAATAATAGGAGATTTCAATTATCCCCATATTGATTGGGTGCATGTCACCTCAGGACGGGATTCAGAGATTAAATTTCTTGATGCCTTAAATGACTGCTTCTTGGAGCAGCTAGTACAGGAACCCACAAGGGGAGAGTCGATTCTCGATCTAGTCTTGACTGGAACGCAGGATCTGGTCCAAGAGGTAACTGTTACTGGACCGCTTGGAAATAGTGACCACAATATAATAACTTTTAATATTCCTGTGTTGGGAAGAACACCGCAGCGGTCAAACACTCTGGCATTTAATTTCAAAAAGGGGAATTACACTAAAATGAGGAAGCTAGTTAAACAGAAACTAAAAGGTAGAGTAATTAAACTAAAATCCCTGGAAGCTGCATGGAAACTGTTTAAAGACACCATACTAGAGGCCCAACTTAAATGTATACCCCAAATAAAAAAACACAGTAAGAGACCTAACAAAGAACCACCATGGCTAAACAACCATGTTAAAAAGGCAGTGAGAGAGAAAAGGGCAGCTTTTAAAAAGTGGAAGTCAAATCCTAGTGAGGAAAATAGAAAGGAACATAAACACTCCCAAATTAACTGTCATAATGTAGTAAGAAAAGCCAAAAAAGAGTTTGAGGAACAGCTAGCCAAAAATTCAAAAAACAATAGTAAAATGTTTTTTAAATACATTAGAAGCAGGAAGCCTGCTAAAAAAGCAGTGGGGCCCTTGGATGATAAAGATATAAAAGGAGCAATCAAGGAAGACAGTGCCATTGCGGAGCGATTAAATGATTTCTTTGCTTCAGTCTTCACGGCTGAAGATGTTACAGAGGTTCCTAAATCTGAGCCAGCCTTTTTAGGCGACAAATCTGAGGAACTCACTCAGATTGAAGTGACATTAGAGGAGGTTTTGGAATTAATTGATAAGCTGAATAGTAACAAGTCTCCAGGACCAGATGGCATTCACCCAAGGGTTCTGAAAGAACTCAAATGTGAAATTGCGGAGTTATTAACAGTGGTTTGTAACCTATCCTTTAAATCCACTTTGGTACCAAATGACTGGAAGACGGCCAATATAACACCAATATTTAAAAAAGGCTCTAGAGGAGATCCTGGCAATTATAGACCGATAAGTTTAACATCAGTACCAGGCAAATTAGTAGAAACACTAGTAAAGAGTAAAATTGCAAGGCACATAGAAGAGCACAAATTGTTGGGCAAAAGTCAGCATGGTTTCTGCAGAGGGAAGTCGTGTCTGTCTAATCTATTAGAATTCTTTGAAGGGGTTAATAAACATGCGGACAAGGGGCACCCAGTGGACATAATATACCTAGATTTCCAGAAAGCCTTTGACACGGTCCCACACCAAAGGCTTTTATGTAAATTAGGTGGTCATGGGATAGGAGGAAAGGTCCTTTCATGGATCGGGAATTGGTTAAAAGACAGAAAACAAAGGGTGGGAATAAATGGTAAATGTTCACAATGGAGGGGGGTAACTAGTGGTGTTCCCCAGGGCTCAGTCCTGGGACCGATCCTGTTCAACTTGTTCATCAATGATCTGGAAAATGAGGTAAGCAGTGAGGTGGCAAAGTTTGCAGATGACACCAAGTTGTTCAGGACAGTCAAAAGCAAAAGGGATTGTGAAGAACTACAAAAAGATCTCAGCAAACTGAGTGATTGGGCAGCAAAATGGCAAATGAAATTTAATGTGGGTAAGTGTAAGGTAATGCATGTTGGAAAAAATAACCCAAATTACACGTACTACATGATGGGGTCAAATTTAGCTACGACAGATCAGGAAAGGGATCTTGGAGTTATAGTGGATAGTTCTCTGAAGACATCCACGCAGTGTGCAGCAGCAGTTAGTAAGGCAAATAGGATGTTAGGAATTATTAAAAAAGGGATCGATAATAAGACAAAAGATATCATACTTCCCCTATATAAAACTATGGTACGCCCACATCTCGAGTACTGCGTGCAGATGTGGTCTCCTCACCTCAAAAAAGATATATTGGCATTAGAAAAGGTTCAGAAAAGGGCGACTAAGATGATTAGGGGCTTGGAAAGGGTCCCATATGGGGAGAGGCTAGAGAGACTGGGACTTTTCAGTTTGGAAAAGAGGCGATTGAGGGGCGATATGATAGAGGTATATAAAATCATGAATGGTGTGGAGAAAGTGAATATAGAAAAATTATTTACCTTTTCCCATAATACAAGAACTAGGGGACACCAAATGAAATTGATGGGTAGTGGGTTCAAAACTAATAAAAGGAAATTTTTCTTCACACAGCGCACAGTCAACCTGTGGAACTCCTTGCCCGAGGCGGCTGTGAAGGCCAGGACTCTATTAGGGTTTAAAAAAGAGCTTGATAAATTTTTGCAGGTCAGGTCCATAAATGGCTATTAGCCAGGGATAAAGTATGGTGCCCTAGCCTTCATAACAAGGGCAGGAGATGGATGGCAGGAGATAAATCACTTGTCTTCTGTTCTCCTTCTCTGGGGCGCCTGGCATTGGCCACCGTCGGCAGATGGGATGCTGGGCTTGATGGACCTTTGGTCTGACCCAGTATGGCCATTCTTATGTTCTTATGTTCTTATGTTCTTATGTTCTTATGTTCTTATGTTCTTATGTTCTTATGCATATGCAGCTATTGTGTAGGTGATGTGTACTGAGAATGAATGTGACTGTTTTGTTTCAGTTCCTGTTTTATTCACTGGACATTTTTCAGCTAAAACACTAGCAGCAGAAGAAAGCAAGCCATGGAATAAGAGATCACTAGCTCAATTACCTGACAAGGGAAAGATTCATACTAACCCATCAGATAAGTGATGAACAACATAGTGGCTACATCTACACGTGAAGCCTACATCGAAATAGCTTATTTCGATGTAGCAACATCGAAATAGGCTATTTCGATGAGTAACGTCTACACGTCCTCCAGGGCTGGCAATGTCGATGTTCAACTTTGACGTTGCGCGGCACCACATCGAAATAGGCGCTGCGAGGGAACGTCTACACGCCAAAGTAGCACACATCGAAATAAGGGTGCCAGGCACAGCTGCAGACAGGGTCACAGGGTGGACTCAACAGCAAGCCGCTCCCTTAAAGGGCCCCTCCCAGACACAGTTGCACTAAACAACACAAGATACACAGAGCTGACAACTGGTTGCAGACCCTGTGCCCGCAGCATGGATCCGCAGCTGCTGCAGCAGCAGCCAGAAGCCCTGGGCTAAGGGCTGCTGCCCACAGTGACCATAGAGCCCTGCAGGGGCTGGAGAGAGAGCGTCTCTCAACCCCTCAGCTGATGGTCGCCATGGCGGACCCCGCTATTTCGAAGTTGCGGGACACGCAACGACTACACGGTCCCTACTTCGACATTGAACGTTGAAGTAGGGCGCTATTCCTATCCCCTCATGGGGTTAGCGACTTCGACGTCTCACTGCCTAACGTCGAGGTTAACTTCGAAATAGCGCCCGGCGCGTGTAGCCGTGACGGGCGCTATTTCGAAGTTAGTGCCGCTACTTCGAAGTAGCGTGCATGTGTAGACACGGCTAGTCAGTGTTAACCTGTGGCTTTGGAATCCACAATCAACTTTTTCATTATCTATTATTTTATTAACATGGGTCTGCCTGGGACTGTAGGTATCTATAGCTCACTTGTCACTGCCATACCAATGTAAACAAAATAAACAAATATTGTCCATCAGAACTATAATTTGCCCCACTGGATCTATCTACCTATCTAGATCAGCTTTAGAAATATAGTAGCTAAGGCACAAAAATTACCTATTCCCTTCTCTTCTCCATTTTTTGCATGAGAATTGAAGAAGAAAAACCAAGAGATGTTTTATTCATCCCATGTCAGGGGCTTAGCTGAACTTTGCAAGGCTACTGTAGGTGTAGCTAATGCAGACATCCTGCAATATCCATTTATTATACTGAAGATTTAAAAATATGAATTAGTTGCTGTGGAATCACATAACTAGCCGGGTTCCACAGGGGTCTGTTTTGGGACCACTTCTATTCAATGTCTTCATGAATGATTTAGATATTGGCATAGAGAGTACGATTATTAAATTTGCAGATGACACCAAGCTGGGAGGGGTTACAACGGCTTTGGAGGATAGGAACATAAATTCAAAATGATCTGGACAAACTGGAGAAATGCTCTGAGGTAAATAGAAATGATGTTTAATAAGGACAAATGCAAAGTACTCCAGTTAGGAAAGAACAATCAGCTTCATAAATACAGAATGGGAAGCGATCATCTAGGAAGGTGGACTGTAGAAAGGGATCTAGGGGTCATAGTGGACCACAAGCTAAATATGAGTCTATAGTGTGATGCTGTTGCAAAAAAAAAAAAAAAAAAAAAAGCAAACATGATTCTGGAATGCATTAACAGGAGTGTTGTGAGCAAGACACGAGATGTCATTCTTCCTCTCTACTCTGCACTGATTAGGCCTCAGCTGGAGAGTATTGTGTCCAGTTCTGGGCACCACAATTCAAGAAAGATGTGGAGAAATTGAAGAACATCCAGAGAAGAGCAACAAGAATGATCAAGGATCTGGAGAACATGAGCTATGAGGGAAGATTGAAAGAAATGGGCTTGTTTAGTTTAGAAAAGAGAAGATGCAGAGGAGACACGATAGTGGTTTTCAAGTACCTGAAAGAGGATTACAAGGAGGAGGGAGACAAATTGTTCTCATTGGCCTTTGAGGCTAAGACAAGAAGCAATGGACTTAAACTGCAGCAAGGTAGGTTTAGGTTGGACATTAGGAAAAACTTCCTGTCAGGGTGGTTAAGAACTGGAATAACTTGCCTAGGGAGGTTGTGGAATCTCCTTTACTGGAGATATTTAAGATCAGGTTAGATTGCCGTCTATCGGGGATGGTCTAGATAGTGCTTGTCCCGCCTTGAGAGCAGGGGACTGGACCTGATGACCTCTTGAGCTCCCTTCTAGCTTTAGTGTTCTGTGATTCCTTTCCTGTCTTGGTTAGATCAGATATCCACAGGTTCCTTGGGGAAAGACAATTTAGAGATGAAAAATCTCCCTGACCATTTTATAGACCCCTCTTTTGGGGGAAGGTCTTCACTAAAAGGTAGCCAATTTTTTTTTTGTCATGACTTGAACTGTCACCTATATTCTGTGATTCACCACACTGGCAACAGATGAAACTTTTTCTTACTTCATTCATATGTCTAAATCAGTGAAATGGAGATTAAGTCTTTCTGCAGAGGGCACAGTGCTGGTTAAATCACTCCTACAGATCCATATGGATTGGCAACAAGCACTCTAGGAATTTGCTTTTTATCTCATGTTTCAGTTTGTGAAGCCCCACGATGCACATGGAAGTCAAATGCTGGATCACTTTGGTTTCTTACCGCAATGAACTGTGTTCCCCCCAACCTTCTACTGTTATTTTCTGGATGCTCTCTCTTAGTGTGGTTGATACAGGAGTACAAATCGGAATTGTATTTGATATTAACAGGGTAAAAAGTCACAACCCAGGTACAGCTTCCTGATAATTCAAAATTAAGGAGAGTGTGCCATCTAGAGGGTGAGGTCTTTTGACCAGTTTTGGAGTGGTTCTCAACACAGCACATTACACTTAGATGAACACAATTACTCCAAATGAGGAAGAGGTATGATGGTTTCTTTCTGACTGAGTCCTGCAAAACCAGTGATTATCTTACCTAAATTGTGGGAGCTGAAATACCCACGTTCATTATGCTGAATAGATCAATGGTTTTCACACTTAGTAGAGCCTAGAACTTGCTAGAGAGTGTACATATTTGGACTAGTTATAGTAGATTCAGAATATTCAGAATCATGCTCATGACCGCTAGCTGTTAAATCCATAACACCAGATCCTGTGAGGTGCTGACTGTGCCTTTCTATAATTAAACCATGCACCCTGAATCTCCTTGCACACACACTCATAGGTAGGCACTGTTCTCACATATTAAAAATGCTGAGGCACAAAGTCCAGAGGCACCCACTTCCTACCAAAGCCCAGGTACAGAGTGGCATGACCAACCTCAGCTCCTATTTGGCTCCACTTATTTTAGTTGTGCTGAGTCCAGGGATTTTACCCTTCAAGGTCTTTTTCATTCTGAACACTGTACGTTAACACTGAAGAGAGCATCCATTGTGCTGCCCTGGGGACTCTGGACATAGCAGTTACTAGCTCGTTTGGACGTGCAATCAAGAAACCGATGGTCTTGTCTTGCCCTTGCTGCTTGTTAGCAGGGTGACCTGGACTAAGTTAACAGGCCTAGATGTGCAAAAGTGGCCTCTAAATTTTGATGTCTCTATTTCTGGGGCTGCCACAAGTACACTTGAAGTCAGCCGGAACTGTGTGTTCTCAGTGTCCAGGTAAATCAGACCCAAGCTGTTGCAAACTCACACACCCAAAGCTAGTAGCAGCTTCGGCAAAATGTGGCCTTACTCTCTTAAATAAGGTTTGTGCTACCATTGCCTTAGGAGATATCAAGAACAGGAACTGTTATGAGCCACTAAGATACATCCCTGCTGGGCAACCCTCAACTAGCTAGTGGGTCTTGCATCCCATGCCAAAGCCAGCTAGTAGCAGAAACTTTTCACAGAATTCAAGTCTCACTTTGCACCCAAAATGCCCTTTAGCTCCATCAAGTGCTACTGCAAATTTCCTCCATTCACTGTATTCTTGCCATGCTGGACATGAAACATGCCTTCTCTTGCTACTTTCCACAGACCTTGCAAGGCACATTGATGAAGAGTTGCCGTCTGTTGCATCATGGTCGGGGTCACAATAAAATGAAGTACATTTTAAAGGCTTGGGTCCATTGATTTTTTTCATAAACATGCAGTTGGGAGAAGAATGTAGTGTGAGCACCTGAAATACCCTGACCCCTAATCCCAGTTCTAATGATGTCCCCGTGGCACTGAGCAAGTCACTCAATCTCTCTGTTTTACTTTCCCGTTTGTTACATGGAGATATGACCCCTTCTGACCAGGTCAGCAGAGAAGTTTTTTCCTCAGCACTTTTCTATATTGTGCATATTTTGATCTAAGATCTAATTTCTTTAGCTGTGCCTGTATTATTGTGATGAAGCACTTCTGAAAAATACGCTGCACTAGCTGTTACTTGGGAGTGGAAGAAAGCAGAGGCCAAAGCAGCAGATCTGGGGGCGGGGGGTGTTCATAACTGCCAGTTTTTCTGTGAGGATCTTATGTCAACCACTCAGACAACAGTGTTTCATGGGGGCTGGCTTTTATGAAGAAGAAACCTGCTCTGGAAACAGTTTTCAACTGCTTTTGTTCTTGCTTCCAATGATTTTTAGTTCACTAGCCTTGCAAGTTTGTGTTTACATTCCTCAAATCTCCTGGCACTCAGTTTTTCATAACATCACTACAGGCGATTGCTTGCACTATGTCACAGTCTGTGCAGTCCTATACAGAAAACCCTGCTTTGTCCTGCCACTTAGTATAGCCAGAAGTGACACGCAAACACAAGGCAAGTAGGTGTGTCCCTGACTTGAAGCAGGGCCCGCCTCCTCATTGTTTTAGGGGAGCACTTTGCTTCTATAGGTGCTTTTTTTATTTTGAGATGAGCCATAAGCCAATGTTCCAAACCATTGTGGCCATTATGCATTATAGGTCATGCTTTGTAAAAGTGAAACTGTCGGGTTTATGCCCTGGCTAGTTTCTGACCACAGTGATGATGCATTTTCTCTCTTTATTTGAAAGGATAGCTCAGTGGTTTGAGCACTGGCCCGCTAAACCTAGGCTTGGGAGTTCCATCCTTGGGGGAGTCTATCTATGGATCTGGGGCAAATAGAATTTAAAAAAAAAAAGGGGCGGGTGCTTGGCCCTGCCAAAAGGGGTGGGGGACTGGACTTGATGACCTCCTCAGGTCCCTTCCAGCTCTAAGAAACGTGTATTTGCCCTCCAACTTCAGATACACACAAACAGTCTGGCCGTTTCCACGCAGGCCACTTCCGAAACAGGCCACTTCCTTTGGAAGTGGCCTGCTAATACATGGAGTGAAAGATGCTAATGAGGCACAGATGCAAATTCCCCAGGGAGGCTTTTGGAAGGAAGTCCTTTTTCCAGAGGCCCCTTCTTCCCAAAAATTTTTGGGAAGAAGGGGCCTCCAGAAGAAGAACTTCCTTCCGGAAACACACCACCCTCCCCAGGGCCACGCTTCTACACGCCATTTTGAAGTCCAGAAGAACGGTCTTCTGGACTCTAAATCACGTGACATTATGCTAATGAGGTGCAGGGAATTTGCACCCACGCCTCATTTGCATCTTTCGCTCTGTGTATTAGCAAGCCTCTTCCGAAGGAAGTGGCCTGTGTAGAAATGGCTTCTGAGTGCAAGTCTGTATTAGAAATGGTGCACCAGTACAACTATATTAATGTAAAATCAATCTCATTAGACCACTCCAAACAACTCGTGTAGGTGTGATTAAACTGATTTAGCCTTTGCTTAAATCAATTGAATTTCATTTGGCATTTTACCAATTTAAGATAAATTTATTTAAGGGAGGATTAAACTGATTTCAGTGCAGTTTCATGAGTGGACTGCATTGGTGTGACCAGTTCTATTTTATTTTCTTTAGTGGCACTGATACAATATTTGAATGTAAGCCAAAAAAGAACTCAAAAAAGTGCTTAACTTTAAACATCATGTCTCCAGTCCCATTGACTTCAATTTCCACTTTTTAAAGCTCACTCAACGTGCAAGCTATAGCTACTTGGAATCTCTTAGGCTCCATCTACACATCAGCATTATTTCAAAATAAGCCCTTCTGTAATAGCTATGCTGAAATAGCTCATTTCAAAATTACACAGCTACACACAAGAATGCATTTCAAAATACCAACCAGCTATTTTGAAATACCATACCCAGACACAGGAGCTGTGTCCACACTTGCATTCCTCTTTCGAAAGAGGCATGTAAATGAGGGAAATCAAAAATGCAAATGAGGAGCTCATTTGCATATTCATTTAAAAGAAGAAAAGCAGTGTAGATGCAGCTCTTTCTACAGTAAGCCCCCATCTTCGAAATAGCTGCATCTATACTGCTTTTCTTCTTTTGAAAGAGTAATATGCAAATGAGGCACAGAAACGTAAATCTGCACCTCATGTGCATTTTTGATTTCCCTCATTTGCATGTCTCTTTCAAAAGAGGAATGCAAGTGTAGACACAGCCATAGTGCCTATTTCAAAATAGTGCCATTGCACACCATTATGGCTTATTTCAAAATAGGGCTATTCTATTCCATGTTTTAACAGCACCTATTTCAAAATGGGCATTATTCCCCCTGCAATTCGGTTTATGAAATTCAAAATAACATACCCACTATTTTGAATTTATTTCAAAATAGTATGTGTGTAGTGTGGATGCTAGCAAAATTATTTCAAACTAGCAGCTGCTTTCTCAAAATAACTTTGCTGTGTGGTCGTATCCTTGGAGTACATGGGCCAGAGGAAGAGACCAGTGGGGAGGAAATGTGAACTAAAGTTCAAGCCTGCAATGCTGTAAATTACAGGAAGGGCTAATTTCTGAGCTCACTTACGTAGCTGTAAACTAATGCAGAGGAGAAAAGGTATAAATCAGCCAAGCTCCGTTAGCCTCACAATTCTAGCATACAAATAGCTATGTGGTGAGGACATTTCTGTGAGGGGACAGTTCTTTAGTCTATCAGAAAAGGATATATTCAGACACAATGGCTAGAATTTAGACTAGAAATAAGGTGCTTCTTTATAAGAGTGAGGATAAATAACCACAGGAACAACTTACCTGTGGAAGGAGTGGTTTCTCCAGCACTTGACGTTTTTAACTCAAGACTAGATATCTTTCTAAAGATACACTGTAGCTCAACAGAGATGAAGGGCTTGATGTAGAATTATTGGGTGAAGTTCTCCTGCCTTTGTTATGCAGGGCATCAGACCAGGTAATGCTAATGGTCCTTTCTTGACTTAAAATAAATTGTTTGACCTATGAATCATAATAACTTATTAGAGTACAATTGCTGTGTCTATGCCAATCCTCCTCACTTATTACCAGCATATTTGGCAGACTGGGTATCTGCAATGGAGCTGTGTGCTCATGCGATAATAGTTCACAAGATAGGAATGGGGAAAAAACAACTTACCAGGAAACTGTAAGAATGAAAGTTCAGAGACTAATCCAGCACAGATCTTCTTACAACTCCTTCATCTCCTGTGTGTGAATGCTACGTCAGCTTCAGCCCCCATGCACAACTTTACACTTTGGATGTGGGACACTCAGAGTATGTCTACACTGCCAGGAAGATCAACCCAGTCAAGGTCGATCTTCCGGAGTTTGATACTGCGCACTTAGTACAGACTTGTGAAAGTAAACTATCTGGGGCTAGCAGTTGACCCCTGTACTCCTCAGTGTTGCGATGAGTAAGGATGGTCCACAGGAGAATTTCTCCTATAGCTAGAATTGCGTCTCTGCAATTGACTTAACTCCCTAAAGTAGACCAAGCCTCAGCATGTGACCTAAAGGTTCCTAAATTAAATGAGCTCATACCCCACTTCTGAATATGGCCCTGTGTGCCTCCTGTCCAAAATGTTCTGTAATGCTGATATGCACAGTTAAACACCAGCTGCCTGCTAACCTGCAAGTGACAATGCGTCATTGTGTGAAGTAGTTCCTGCCTCTGTTATTAACTATTAGCAATAATATTTATTATTTATATTGATAGCCTCTAGAAGTCCCAGACAGTCCTCAGAACCCCACTGTGCCAGGTGCTGTACAAACAACAAAAAGACAGTCTCTGCCCCAAACAGCTTACAGCCTCGCAGTGGTCATTCTAATTTTTTTCCATCCAAGGGCAGAATAAATTTTGTTATGTGCACCAAGGCTTGTGTGGATGTGCACTGCCAATAGAAACATATGCTGCCAGATGTGGGTGCTCTGCTAATCAACTGGGCCACACTGGAACCTTCCCTGGGCAGCGGCCCAAGCACTCAGCTTATAAGGAACTCTGCAGCCTAGGTACTATCTTACTTTCAACAGTGCTTTGGGAGTGAAAGGGGCTACATTAAGAGAAAACTTATTATTAATAGGCCTCTGTCACAAAATAGACATTTCAAAAATTCAGTGGTAAAAGAAAGTAGCTGGGAAATTATTCTGATGACTTGGTTTGAAAGGATGTGTTAATGGACTTCAATGAAACTGTGAATGGGCTGGATTTCTCAGCCTCAGCTAATATTTTGCAGTTGTAGTCTTAAGTCTGTTTTTTTCACAGGAAACTTCCAGAATATGCACTTTCTGTTCAGCTTTTGCAACTTCCTGTGTGAATGAAATATCCCCTGACCAGAAAACCCTTCCACATCTCTTTCAAAAATTCACCTCAGCAAATGTAACATCCTCACCAGAAGGAAGCTTAGCTCATAAAACATTCCGCTGCCTTCCTTTCTGCAGGCTTCATTCATAAAAGAGAACAAAAGAAAAAGTGACAGTTGATTCAGAAAGTTGTAAACACTCATCCGTGAGTGATGTGTGGATGGCTGGTTCTGCATATCTCTAAGGACAACACGTGCCTGTCTTTCAGACTTGGCAAATCATAACGGCCACTGTTATCAGCCTACAGTAGCTTCCAAATTCCTACCTGTCACTGAAATTTTTAGAAATGGTGACACACTGAAAAAAAAATACAACACTGAACATTCTTATGCTGCAAATATTCAGGTTCAATGCTTCAAATGCTTGTGTGAATAATCCTCACTAACACACGTGGGCTATGTCTACACGTGAAGCCTACATCGAAGTAGCCTATTTCGATGTGGCAACATCGAAATAGGCTATTTCGATGAATAGCGTCTACACGTCCTCCAGGGCCGGCAACGTCGATGTTCAACTTCGACGTTGCGCAGCCCAACATCGAAATAGGCGCAGCGAGGGAACGTCTACACGCCCAAGTAGCACACATCGAAATAGGAATGCCAGGCACAGCTGCAGACAGGGTCACAGGGCGGACTAGCGCTTCCGGGGCAACAGCTAGCCGCTCCCTTAAAGGGCCCCTCCCAGACACACTCAGCCTGCACAGCACGCGGTCTGAGGAGCCATAGGCACACAGACCCCGGGCGCCGCAGTCATGGACCCCCAGCAGCAGCAGCAGCAGCAGCTAGAGGTCCACCCAGCCCTCCCGGCAGGAGCAGGGCTTGCCCTGCTCCGTGCCATGCGGGAGGCAGCTGAGCACCTCCTTGCCCCAGGGGAGGAGATGCCCCCAGGGCAGCAGGGCTCAACCCCTACCCCTGCAGCACCCCGCCCCCCCCCCCCCGCCTCACACACCAGCGGCTGTGGAGCTACCCCACCAGCACCGACTGGTGGGAGCGGCTGGTGCTTGGGGAGTGGGACGACGACCAGTGGCTCAGGAACTTCAGGATGACCCGCCAGACATTCCTGGAGCTGTGCCAGTGGCTCACCCCCGCACTCAGGCACCAGGACACCGCCATGCGGCATGCCCTCACAGTGCAGAAACGGGTCGGCATCGCTGTCTGGAAGCTGGCCACTCCAGACAGCTACCGATCCGTGGGTCAGCAGTTTGGTGTCGGCAAGGCCACCGTCGGGGCTGTCTTCATGGAGGTAAGCGAACCCACGGGCGGAGGGCAGGGCAGGGCAGGGGAGGCCAGGGCAGGGCAGGGCAGGGCAGGGCATGGGGGCCAGGTCAGGGGGGCCAGAGCAGGGCAGGGCAGGGCAGGGCAGGGCCACGCACACCCTGCTCACCCCTCATTGGTGCTGTCCCATGTGCTTTCTCTGCAGGTTATGCGTGCCATCAACGCCATGCTCCTGCACAGGCTCGTGAGGCTGGGGGACCCAGATGCCACCATCGCCGCCTTTGCCACCCTGGGCTTCCCCAGCTGCTTCGGGGCTCTGGATGGGACTCACATCCCCATCCGCACCCCGCATCACAGTGGAGGACGATACCTCAATCGAAAGGGCTACCATTCTGTCGTCCTCCAGGCCTTGGTGGACAGCCGGGTACGTTTCCAGGACATTTACATGGGCTGGCCTGGCAGCACCCACGACGCCCGGGTTTTCCGGAACTCGGGCCTGTGCCGCCGGCTGGAGGCGGGGAACTACATCCCCCAGCGGGAGATCCCTCTGGGGGACACCACCATGCCCTTCTGCGTCATTGCAGATGCGGCCTACCCCCTCCGGCCGTGGCTCATGCACCCCTACACGGGCCATCTCTCCGCTAGCCAGGAGCGCTTCAACGAGCGCCTGAACCACGCGCGCCAGGTGGTGGAGCGCTCATTTGGCCGCCTGAAGGGACGCTGGAGATGTCTCCTGACCCGCCTGGATGCGGGCCCCAACAACATCCCCCAGATTGTGGGTGCCTGCTGCGCCCTGCACAATTTGGTCGAGAGCAAGGGGGAGACCTTTTTCCAGGGCTGGGCTGCGGAGGCTGCCAGGGCACACATCCAGCCACCTGCTGCCCCCAGTCGGCAGGTGGACCCCGAGGGGACCCGGGTCCGGGAGGCCCTGCGGGCCCACTTCGATGAACAGGCCGCGGGGTGAACTCTGCCCAGGCCCCCTACTGCCCGCCCCTTCCTCCCCCACACTCCTGCCCCAACACCCACACCATGGAGCACCCCACCGCCCCCCCCCTCCCACTTGTCCTGGACAAATGACAGCACGCACTTGTGGCTGAACGTAAATTTTTCTTTTTCTTTCTGAAGCTTTTTTTTTTCTGACTGTAAATAAATATGTGACCCACAAACCAAAAACTCGGTACAAATGTTGAACAAAAGCAATATGTACAAAAATAAAACAATCCAAAGAAACAACTGTCCGCAATAATAAAAAGAAAACCAGGGAGGATAAAGGGGAGAACTATTTACATGGGGGGGACGGGGCAAACTGGGGGCCGAAAACAACAGGGTCCAACTATATACAAGGGGGGGGCCACGTCCCGGGCCCCTCGCCCCTATAGCCCGGCACTGGGCGTTGGTGGCCGGGAGCCCCGCCGCGCTCGCAGCCTGGTCCGTGGCTGGGTGGGAGCGGGCTGGATCGGAAGGTACGGTGGCCGGCGAGTGTCAGGTGGCTCCAGGGGTCCCTCGGCACTCCAGCCGTCGCTGGTGGGTGGCGGGGCGATGGCGGACGGGACGGCGACGGGCGGAGCAGCTGGTGGTGGGGCTGCAGGAGCAGGCAGGGCGGGCAAGGTTGTGGCCGGCGCGGCATGGGGGGCCAGATAGTCCACTAGGCAGTTAAATGTGTCCATGTAGGCCCCCCATGCCTTCTGGCGCCAGGCCAGCGCCCGCTCCTGCAGCTGGAGGTGCTGCTCCACGACCTCCAGCTGCCGACGGTGGATGGCCAGCAGCTGGGGTCCGTCGCCGTCGGCAGTTGGAGGCGCGGAGTCCGCCGTCTAGCCCGCTGTGGGGCCGGTCGGTCCTCGGCCGAGGGGCTGCCCTGGAGCGATGGTCCCGGAGGGCTCTCCGGGACGACTGACACCTCGCCGGCTCTCTCTTCCGGTCCTTCTGATGGTGCAGGTGCAGGACACAGGAGAGGAAGAGGGGAAGAAGAATGGAGACAGGCGTTAGTGTGGGCCCCGAGCCGTGGCCTTTGTCCCCCCAGCCCTGTGCTGCAGGTTCCCCATCCCCGTCCCCAGGAGATGCTGCTGTGATGGATGGGGTTCAGGGGTCCCCCTGCCCTGCACCCCGTCCCCTGGTGGGAGCGACTCTCACTTCACCCCGCAGGGTCTGAGAGCAGGAGAGGTTTCTTAGGCCACAGATGCCCAGTTTCTCCCAGGAGTGACAGCACCAGCTGTCGGAAGAGACAGTCCTTCCAACCCGTCGTGGGGAGAAGACCCCAAGGGGTGCCCCTCGGGGATGCAGCTTTCCCCCTCCTCAGGCTGGCTGCCTTCCAGCTCTCCCTTCCCCTAGCCTCTACCTGTGGCCCCCGCCCTCGCCCCCCAAGTCCAAGCCAGCTCGGCTCCTCCCTCCTGTTTGTTCAGGGCAGAGGTGTCACCTGCCAGCTGTAGCCCCAGGATCTTCCTTTGCCCCTGGGAGCTATTCGGCTCTTGTTGCTCATATGTAGCCTGAGTCTCCCTTTGGCACTCCCCCCACTCCATCACATGCTGCTGCTGCGGGGTGTCCCACCCCCTCCTCCCGGGGGCCCCTCGAGGTTCCGCTCCCCCCTGGCCCGGGGATGGGGCATGGCACTGTCATGCGGGTGGGGGGGCAGGGGGTGATGGATGCAGTGCTGTGAGGGCCATGGCCCTGGTGTCCTTGGGGCCATGGCCATGTGAGCATGTGGGGGGCCCTGGACACATATCTCTTACCCCCGCCCCTCAAGCCCAGGGGTGTCCACCAGAGGGGGGTACCTACCTGTTGGTCCGCTCCCACGGTCCGGAGATCCCCGGGGGGCGGAGGCCCTGCTGCTGCTCCGGGATGGCAGGAGTAGGATCTGCAGGCTGGATTCTGTGGAGGAGGAGCCCCCCTCCTCCTCCTCCTCCTCCTCCTGCCGCGATGTCCCGGGGGTGGCCTCCGGGGCGGACTCCGTCTGCAGGGCCTGCTGTGGCTCATCAGCTGAGGTGTCAAGGGTGGCCGGAGGGGAGGAGGTGTGCCGGGAGCCCAGGATGTCCCTGAGCTCCCTGTAAAAGGGGCAAGTGATGGGGGCGGCCCCAGATCAGCTGGCCGCATCCCAGGCCCAGGAGTAACCCTGCCGCAGCTCCTTGACCTTACTCCTGACGTGGTCAGGAGTGCGGGCAGGGTGACCCTGGGCAGCCAGGCCGTCGGCCAGCCGAGCGAACGCATCCGCGTTCTGCCTCTTGCTTCCCATTACCTGGAGCACCTCCTCCTCGCTCCAGAGCCCCAGCAGGTCCTGCAGCTCGACCTCCGTCCAGGAGGGGCCCCGCTGCCGCTTCCCAGCCTGGCTGCCCTTCTGGCTGGGCTGGCTGCCCTGGCTCCCCTTGGGGGGGGTCCCCTGGGGGCGCTGGGGGGGGGCTGCCGGGCAGCCATCACAGCTCTGTGGGGCTGAGGGTGGTGCGGGCTGGCCACATGTGCAGGCTGCAGCCTGCACGTTCCCTCAGCTTCCTGCAGAGGAAGGGAGGGGGAGGGGACCTTTAAGGGGCCGCTCCATGCAGCCACCAGTGAGCTGAGGGGCTGGAGAGAGCGTCTCTCAACCCCCCAGCTGATGGCCGCCATGGAGGACCCGGCAATTTCGACGTTGCGGGACGCGGATCGTCTACATGGTCCCTACTTCGACGTTGAACGTCGAAGTAGGGCGCTATTCCGATCCCCTCATGAGGTTAGTGACTTCGACATCTCGCCGCCTAACGTCGACGTTAACTTCGAAATAGCGCCCGACATGTGTAGCCGCGACGGGCGCTATTTCGAAGTTAGTGCCGCTACTTCGAAGTAGCATGCACGTGTAGACACAGCTGTGGTCTTACTGAAGCCACTAGGATCTTTATAATGGCTCCTATTAACTGATTTATTATTTGTATTACCGTAGCAGCTAGAGGCTCCAAGCAAGATCATCAGAGTTCAATTGTCCTGGGCGTTGTAAAAACATAAAATAAGAAACAATTCTCACCTTGAAGAGACAAAAAGACAGATGAAGAGAGTACTACTGGTCCCTTTTTACACATGGGAAAATGAGGCACAGCAATTAAATGACTTGTCTAAGGTCACCGAGGGAATCAGTGGCAGAGCAGAGAATTCAGCTCACCTCTCCTGAGGTGCACTCCAATGGCTTGAGTACAAGACAGCAGTATCGGTTTAGAGGCTATGGGCCTGGATAAACAAAAGCATTTAGGCCCGATGTCCTTATTTTAATCAGATAAGTCCCAGTTTTGTTTCTGCCTCAGAGCATGCATTCTTCTGCCCTCTCAAGGTACCCAGGCACCTTTCTCCAGCTAAGCCCCAGAACAAGTCACCCTTTCACCTAAGTCACAGACAGGGCCGAATCCAGTAGGTATTCTGTGAGCACACCTACCAGACCTGGCTTTCTTGGCAGGTTCAGAGAACACGGCTGGAGGGATGGGGAAGGAGGATGTCCCTCATAGGCTGTGTCTACACTACAAAAATAATTTCGAAGTTGCTTACTTTGAAGTACGACTTGGAAGTAAGCAACTTTGAAGTTGAGTGTCTACAGACACCCTCCTTCGAAGTTTAACTTCAAAGTAGGCCACTTCTCCATTCCCGGGAATGAAGTAAGGACTTCGAGGTTGGGCTCCCTACTTCAAAGTAACTTTGAAGTTAGGGAAAATGTGTGTAGACTCTCTCCTGGCTACTTTGAAGTAGTGCCTAACTTTTAAGTTAACTTTGAAGTTAGTTCCTAGTGTAGACACACCTGGAATAGTTAACCAAGCAGTTAGAGTACTCATCTGGAATGTAGGAGCCCTCCTGTTCAAGGCCCCCTTTCACCTGAACAGGAAAAAGGATTTGAACAGGGATCTGCCACTTCTCACCTGATGTGTTCTTTTGGCCTACGGGATATTCTGATGTACTCACCCACTGTGAGGGAACCAAGAGCCAGTCTTCCTGCTCCAATGATTCTTTTTTTTGCTTACTTGAACAGGGAATGTCCCATACTCCAGGTACACTAATTGCTGTGCTAAAAATTATGGGGGAGCTTTGCCACCTCAGCTTCTTGCTAAAATGTCAGAGGTTACAGACAAGAATCACTACCAGACAAACTAGCCACCTCCCTACACCGTGAATTTAGGGGTCTTTCCCCTTAAGGGGATGTGCCAGTTATTTACCAGAGATGGATTTTACCAGATGAAAAAATGGCTTTTAACCACCCTGGGAAAAAACTAGTTTGCCTCAGGCTAAGGCATTTTTTCTATTTTAAAAACTCTTTCATTAATGCACACCACGCTACATGTCATTTTACTTACACATGTAACTTGTGGTTACATGATGCAGGGGATTAATTCAGGGGCGTACAAATAGAACGTCGCGTGGCCGTGGTCGTAATACTAGCATACTATAGTGTAATTATAACATGGAACAACAAGATGTCTGTATATGTTTTGGTTCAGTATTTTCTCAAGGAAGTTGTACTTATTGTGACTCATATTGTAGGTTTCCATAGTAAACAGAGAAAAGTCAAACTAGTCAGGGATACGACAATGACAGTTGTAGGCTTGATGCCTTAGACAATCAGAAGCATGGAGCATTGCAGAGTAGCCGTCCAGGGTGACTTAGCCATGCAGTATCTGTAGCAGAGGCTGTACCTTGACATAGTTGGCAGATCAAGACTATACCCCAGTTTTGAATGGAGGTATCCAAAGCTTAAAGTACCATTCTGGACTTGAAGCAATTCTTTTTCCTCATCTTTTTGGTTAAACCTGGTTCCAGCCAGTATTTACCAGCAACCAGCAGCACCGACAGCTGCCTCAGGGCCCCAGGCAAGACGGCAGGGGGGCCCATCTCCACAACACAGAAGGGGCTGGCCCAAGAGTGGAAGGGGTAGGGCCAAAGACCATCAGCCCTCAGCGCTGGCTGGCCTGTGGCTCTGGCCCCCACCCTGACAACCTCGTGCAGCTGGAGCACTGCTGCTGTGGCACTTCCAAGGGGCCCACAACTCCGGCTGCCCCTGCTGCTAGAGTAGAAGCAGCAGCAGGTGGAGCTCCAGGCCCCTTTGAAAGGCCAGGCCTGGGGGCAGTTGCCTTCTTTCTCCCCTCCTGCCCCCAGCTGTCAGTGGGCCTGCCAGCAACCTGTCCTAAATGAGTCTGTCATCAGCAGAAATTGCCATCCTCGGGGTTATGGCTTAGCATATGTTTGTCATTGACTCAGACCCACCAAAAGTGGGGGAGCAAAGGTGGCAGTTGCCCCAGGCCCTTTTAAATCACTGACAGTGTCACACCACAAGCTCCTGGCAGCTCTAAGGGCTGGGGCGGTGTGGCACAGTGTGTTCTGGGCAGTACTATGGCCTTGCTGCCCTTGGTCCCACCTCTTCTTCACTTAGCCCTGCCCCTTCGGTGAAGCTCTGATGATAGGGCTTCCCTAGCTGGCACCTGGTTCTGGGTCTGTACCCTAATGGGGATTTCCATGGGCTGGTCATGTTGGAGGGCTGGAAATGGTATAAAATCTCTGGCTATATTCTATTTCTGCTGCAAACATTAGTGAGTGCAAGGGGGTGATACCCACACCAGTAATACCCACAAATAAAATGTGTTCTTGCACACCCAGACCAATCTACTCCAAAATACTGGGTCTGTGGGGCAAAAACTTCTGACTATTGCTACCACAGATTATCTCTAATTGCCATTTGAGTGATAGCATGAAGACAATGGAGAAGCAATGCTGGCAAATACTGTCACGCTTTTTCCAACCAGCACCAAGTACTTTTTGAACCAAACCTGCCAACACAAAAGATAGGAACAGTTTAAAAGAGAGACTTTTTGTCAGTAGTGATATAAGAATGCACAACCAGGAGTTTACACACCTCATGCTGTTACCCGGAGAGCACCAGAGAGTCAAGCAATGCCTTTGCCCAGTATTTATGTAGCCGGGTGTGATAGATGTAGTGGTACATAACAGGTACTGTATCTTAGTGGTTAACAGAACTGAGAATTGAAAGATTTAGTTACTGTTCCCAGCTGAACCACTGCCATGCTCAATAACCAACCACCCCAGTGTCACAAGACAAGCACTGAAATTAGAGCATGATTCTGAAAATCAACAAGAAGTCCTGTGGCACCTTATAAACTAACAGCCATTTTGGAGCATAAGCTTTCATGGGTCTTTGCCCACAAAGGCTTATGCTCCAAAATATCTGTTAGTCTATAAGGTGCCACAGGACTTCTCATTGTTTTTGAAGAGATGGACTAACTTGGCTACCTCTCTGAATTTTGAAAATGTGGATCTCAAACTTGGCTGTGCTTTGATTTCCTTAGCTGTAAAACAGGCATGATAGACATTCATGGGGGTGCTATGTGACTTACAATATTCATGTTTGTAAAGGTCTTTGACTTGATTGCCATATGATGCTACAATGTATCAATGGATTTCCAGTAGCAGGGCTGTCTGTATTCCTTCCTACTCAACATGACAGCAGCCCTGGGCAGAAGCAGCACAGAGCATGGTGGCAAAGGCAGTGTTAACCCTGATTAGTTACTGCTGCGGGGGATGGGGTAAAGTCACCATCATTGGTCCATTAGTCCTGGCTACTTATGAATGAGCTGGGACTGTCAGCAGGCCCTGGGAATTTGTGGCATGTTGATCAGCAGTGCTCCCCAAGCTGCAGGATTAAGCCATATAACTCACAGGCATGAGCCATATCTAGGAAGCCAGACCTCACAGATAGCAGTTTCTAATTAGGCCCAGCGCACTCATACAGCCTTGTCATTCTTGCTGGCAGAGAGGACAAAGGAATTGTTTGCCTTGCACTCCCAGTGTCCCAGTTTTCATTGAGAAAAATGAGCGCATGTTGGTACCTGATAAATTATCTTTCACTGGGCGTAAGTCTAGTTTGTGCAGGGCTTTTTTTTCAATGACTTCACTTGTCCCACTGACTGAAAATGTTACTTCCCTCCCTCACTTCACTGGGTCCTGTCACAAGCTTCCCAATGTGAATGAAAAGCAGAAACTGCAGGGCTGAATGAAACCACTTCTTATTTTCAGTGTTTACAGCATCCAACTTCCCCCCCGCCCCCCAATCACCCACGGCCTCATTTCAACATCTGAAACCCTTCCCTTGTAGTCAGGAGCTCCCGAGAGTTAAGATAGTTCAAAGGCTTTTCTGGATTTTGGCCTAAATGCACAAAAGGGTTTGGTATTGTGACCCCCCGGCCCAGCCTAACTGGTACGTGTCTGGAGCTCTTTTGAAAATCACCTGGATTCACATAGTCTGAGTTTGCACCCAAACTCTTGTACAGTGAACAGGGGAAGAGAGAAGCACCTCAGTGTGATTCACAAAAGCCAGCACACTAAGCAGGGAGCTGCTGGCCAGATGTGTGTATGCTAAGCCCCACCCCATCATGAAAATAAGCACCCAAATTCAGCCTGCCAGGAGATGCCTCCCTCTGCTTGGGAAGCTCAGCTGCAAACTCTCTCTTAGCATCTATCCTGTTAGCAAGAAGATGAAGGCTTCGTCTACACTAGCAAGTTTTTTTTTAAAAAGCTGTGTCTCTTGAAAATCCCACACGGCATCTACGCACAAAATGTGTTTGTTCAATACTAAATCAGAAGAATGCAGCACTTTTGCTGGCAGCCCTCTTCCTCTCCCAGACAAAAAAAACCTGGGTGGACACCCTGGTGGCTCTCTTTTCAAAAAAGTAGTCCTCACAGAGCCAGATTTTTCAATCCCTGGCCCATTCTTTTGAAAAAGCAAGGGCTGTGTGAACGTTCTTTATCAAAAGAGGTGATCAATTTTTTTTTATCTGCTTTTTTGCATGTGGACAAACTCTTTTGAAAGAAGTTTTTTCAGAAGAGATCTTCTGAACAAACTTCTTTTGAAGGTTCACTGTTGTGTAGACATAGCCTAAGGGGGAGAAGCAATAAGCCAGTAGTTAGGCTAATTGCGTGGGATGTGAAAAACCCAAATTCAAGTTCCCTCTCCACCTTAGAGCTGCGTCTACATGTGCACGCTACTTCGAAGTAGCCGCAGTAACTTCGAAATAGCGCCCGTCGCGGCTACACGTGTTGGGCGCTATTTCGAAGTTGAAATCGACGTTAGGCGGCGAGACGTCGAAGTCGCTAACCCCATGAGGGGATGGGAATAGCGCCCTACTTCGACGTTCAACATCGAAGTAGGGACGTGTAGACGATCCGCGTCCCGCAACATCGAAATAGCGGGGTCCTCCATGGCGGCCATCAGCTGGGGGGTTGAGAGATACTCTCTCTCCAGCCCTTGCGGGGCTCTGTGGTCACCGTGTGCAGCAGCCCTTAGCCCAGGGCTTCTGCTGCAGCTGGGGGTCCGTGCTGCATATACAGGGTCTGCAACTAGTTGTTGGCTCTGTGTATCTTGCACTGTTTAATGAAAGTGTGTCTGGGAGGGGCCCTTTAAGGGAGCGACTTGCTGTTGAGTCCGCCCCGTGACCCTGTCTGCAGCTGTGCCTGGCTCCCTTATTTCGATGTGTGCTACTTTGGCGTGTAGACGTTCCCTCGCTGCGCCTATTTCGATGTTGGGCTGCGCAACGTCGAAGTTGAACATCGACGTTGCCGGCCCTGGAGGACGTGTAGACGTTATTCATCGAAATAGCCTATTTCGATGTCGCAACATCGAAATAAGCTACTTCGATGTAGGGTGCACGTGTAGACGTAGCCTAGGAGAACAAGGGACTTGAACAAGGTTCTACCACCTGTGCAGGTATGTGCTCCAACTACTGTGTTCTGTTATATGCTGATGTAGGGCTCTCTCAGATCCTCCTGTTAAAAGGCCTGCGCTCCGGAAACATGATTAAAGCATTATTGGACTGGGGGCTTTCTAGCCTGGCAACTGATGCATTCTCATGCCTGTTTTCCTCTCTCAAATGACTCTGAGAGTGAGTGAGGGCAATAGACCACTGGTTGGAGAACCTAATAATGGTAGGGTACTCCTCACATCCCAATTCCCCTTTTGATTGTGGGGGTACTTGAATTGGGAGTCTCCCACATCTCAGGGGAGTATCCTAACCATAAGGTTAAAACTTTAGAGAACGGGCTGCTGCCTTCCCCAACTCTTTTGTGTGAACTCACTTGAGGGGGCCGATCCAATAGGCATCCTCTGAACATGCCCACTGAAGATGTCTCAACACGCAACTCAAGTGGAGGAACCTACCTTCCCCTGGTTTGTGATTCGCTCTGGAGCTTAGTTGGGAGATAGATGGCTGTGTGGTTTTCAAGCCATGGCTTGCAGGCCACTTGTGACCTAATCAGCACACAGCGAAGGCCCATGTGATATTCACAGGGCCCTGCAGGTAGGATATTGACTGGATGTGGCCACATAGATAATGGAGAGCAGAATATGCAGCCCACAAAGGTAAATGGGTTGAGAAGTCTTAATCTAGAGGGAGGCAGCAGTGCACCTACCCAGACACATAAGTGTGTAGGGAACTTTTACTGTAAAAACTTAGGTGCCAAGTGATTTAGGCACCATGGGGTTTAGTGAGAGTTTTGTGCATTGCTGTAGTCCCAATGCTAAAACTTTGGCTCCTAACTCCTTTGGTGCATTTAGGCCTATGCTCCTAGAAAGGCACATAAGTTTGAACTATCCTTGCCCTGTGGCACACAGGAAGGGCAGGACTCTGGCATTCAGCTATTGCCTGAGTCAGGGTAGCATAACGGGGGAAGTTTGAAGAGACAGGGACACCTCTCCCCCACCACTGCTTGTGCCACACAGATCTCAGCAGCTTGGGTGTGTTCGAAAAGCCCTTCTACATTATCCTACATGGATTTTAACAATAGTAAAATAGCACGTCTCAGTTCTAGCTTACCCCGGTTTTATACTCGTGAAACTGAACTGAATCTTAGAGTTTAAACCCAGATGGGACCATCATATCATCTAATTTGACCTCCACACATCACAGGCCACAAACACCAGCACAATAAACTCAGCTCCTAGAAATTGCAGCCCAAAAGAGAGGCAAGTATTAGGTACCATACTGATTAAGAAACACTGAAGTGCACCATTGCAGCAGCTCCTTGTAATGGCAGGGAAATAACTGAAACATACCAAGACTGAACAAGCAAGTGATCCAAACTCTGTGTTGCACAGAAAGGCAAAAAAACCCAAGGTCACTGACAACCCGACATTTGGAAAAAATCCTTCCTGACCCAACCAACTGTGGTCAGTTAGACGCTGAGCATGTGAGTGATAACCAGCCAGATAAGCACTTCATTGGAGCTATTCCAGGTTTGTGCCAGGGCAAACATACATCTCCCAAATGCAACCACAAAGGGCTTTCTCTCCCTTGGTCTCCCCTGCTTAATAACACAGACTTAGGCTAGGCCTACACTAACAGAGAAGGTTGAATTAAGATATGCAACTCCAGCTAATTATGTAGCTGGAGTCAATGTATCTAATTTCAAGCTTCCATTCTGTCTCCACTGCTGGAGGTCGATGGGAGCAAATTCTCCCATCGACATTCTTTACGCCTAGTGAGAGGCAGAAGTACTGGCACCGATGGGGGCACCCGCTGAGCTTGATTTAGCGTGTCCCTTCCAGGAACGCTAAACTGAACTCCAGAAGATCGACTGCAGCAGCATCGATCTTTCCTTGAACAACAACGAGCCCTTAGAGTGGACTTCACAAAGATGTGTAGCCATCTTACCATCAAAAACTGCTGGCGGAACTAGGCGCATACTGAACCTAGCAATAATAATGCTGCAGATTTGCCCCAAATTGAATCAGAAGATGGGAAGGGAATGAAAATGAGCTAAACGGAACTCTGGGAAACTCATTACCTGTGTTTGTGCAAGCAGGAGCAAGCCCCTAGATGAAGTGAATTATAAATATATCAGTGCTTTGAAGGGTAAACATCAAGAAGGGAAAGGAATTATCTTGCACGGTACACAAGGGAATAACTAACAGAAAGAGATTTAACTTAAGATTGGAATCATTTAGCCTGAATATCAGAAATAACTTCTTGGCTGTGAGGTGTACTTACTTAGAGAACATTGTCCCAAGAAAAATGACTGAAGACACCCTCTTGAGTTGTCCCAACATTGATTACTTATTTGATGTTATACTTTATTTGTACAGCACCTCTCACATTTTAGGCATTCTGCAGGCACAAGGAAGATGAGAATGTTGGACAGGACTTTTTCGACAATTTTTTCATCTGAAAAAACTAATCAATCGAAACCAAAATATTATGGTGGAAACATTTTGGGATTAATAAAATTTCCTCCTGTCTGGAAAAGAGTTTCTAAGACAGAGAGAGATCGCAGAATAGCTCAGGAGTTAGGGCATATGTGAATAAGAAGGAACCAGACTCCAATGGCTGCTCAGAATTCTGCAGCACACGGACCTTGCATCTACCTTTCATACAGCACAAATGAATACCTTAACCATTGGATTATTGGCTAGTCCAGAGCAGGGCTCTCTCTGCCATTTTTTTTTCCATAATACCACTCAAAATGGCTTATTGTCAGCCTGCCGTGGCATGAAAACAAATTTCAGAACCGTAAAATTTTTCACAAAACAGAATTTTTGCTTGCCACCCACTTCCAGCCAGTATACAAATGTGTGTCAAGCAGAGCAAGGGAGAAAAATGAAAAGTAAAGTGATTGAATGGGAAGGCTAGAAAAAATGTCTTGTTAAGTTCACAGTGGTGGGGAGGGCACTAAAAGGGGGTCTGTGCACATCTTTTCCTGTTACTTAAGTTGTCTAGGCTTTACAAATCATTTACAATTAAAACCATACTTCAACTACAAGCCAAAGAGTGCAGTGAAAGGAACAATCCTGCACTGCCAATGAGATGGCTTAGATTATTCACAGAAATAACTCTTTCATCTCTAATGTCTGAGAGTCTATGGAAGACATGATAAGGTACCAATTAAACATAAAGGCCCGATTCTCCTCTTTTTTTACTAACTGCAATGGAATTACTCCTGGTTTACACCAGCCTAAGTAAGAGGAACAATCACACTCAAACTTGGCAGAAAAATTTTCAAGCAAAAGCATTTGCTCTGTGATAATGATTGGCATTTGACATATACACCAAAGGTGCCAAGTTCTATATTCATGCTCTGTTCTCAAATGTAGGTTCAGATTGCAGATCAGATCATGTTCTATTCTCAAATACAGGTTCAGACTGCATATCAGATCCTGTTCTATTCTCAAATGCAGGTTCAGACTGCAGACTTACAGTGAATGCACGTGAAGTTTAAAGTACTTGGATTTGTCTTGTAGTGCTGAGACCTGTATGTCTGAGTACCCAGGGCACAAGCCTGCAACAAAATATATTACCATGCAGTTGGTTTTAGACAAGAGACTGCAATCGCAGATGATAATTCATACTCCATATGCTATTATGTATGTCCAAGTGTTAAATTCCATCCTACTTTTTTATTTATTATTTGTATTACCTGAGTGCCTGGGAATTGCATAGCCATGTAAAGTGAAGCATGCCAAGTATGTCAGCACTGTTCAGGACTGAGCCTTATACAACAGCAGCCTGTTCTGACTGGAGAACTTCTTTCTCTCATTCTTTCACATGGAGATTGTTCTGTTCAGAACAGTGCTTCTGGCAGTCAATATGCTTATTAGCAAAATGACTGTTCCTTATTGATACTGAATGACGCTCTTAGCCAGGCGGAAACGTGGGAATGTAGCAGTTCATTTACAAAGATATCCCAAGAGAATGGAGACAGAGTACAAATATAGGCTGTTTCTATTCAGTCCATTTAAATAAGTAAAATGACAGCCCTGTGATTATGCACTGAATTTACATGTAGGCTGGTCACACTTAAAAACCTGCCAAATTGTCTCAAATAACTACATAATATTTCCTTGCAAGAGTGCAGATATTGGGTATGTGTCATGATAAGTAAAAGGACGTAGGAGTACTGAGATAACCATATCTGTTTAAGGTGAAGCTGGCATATTTTTAAGGGTGTCTATTGTTCAGAGTGCAGCACATGTAGGGGGAGAAAAGACATGATCTTTAAAAATTAATGAGTTAAAAATAACTGGCTCTTGGCTGTCTAATGTGAATATTTCTAGTCCCTCTGTTCGAAGTCAGTAAACTACCATCAAGCAGGTTTTCTTTCCACAGTTTTAGGACATTAAAAACTAGTGGGTCCTTCCCTATTTTCTCTCCACTGATTTCAATGTATTTACACTAGGGATGAGCTCGGTTTGGTACGTGATGGGATCCAGTTATATAATTGCTTTTACTCATCCAAACAGACCTGTAAGATGAATGATTTTTCTAACTGAGCACATAGGAATTAAAATAGACCAAAGGTATAACTTCTGACAGCACCTTGTGCGGATGGTATACAAGGTTCACCACTCACCCTGCCCCACCTTCTCAGCTGGCACTGAGATGCAATTCAACATCCAATCCATTTTAATATAAAATGCACAATGTGCTAATATCAGCGTTGAGTAACCATGCAATTAGTCAATGGCCTCTATCTGTGCACATTTCTGCTTGCGAAACAATACACTAGCAATGCTGCAAGATGTAGGAGTGGAAGAGGCTTACTACTACTACACAGTTACTAAGAGGATTAATTAATTAATTACTGGTTGGATTAATTGAGGCAGTGCACCTTTGTCATCTAATGCTGAAGAGAAGATGTTGATTGTCTACTGCTTTGCATCTTGCTACACTAATTTTACACTGATACTGTGACATTTCTCTGCAGGAAAAGAGAGTTGTCAGTGAATAAAAGTTAAAAATCAAAAATCAACTCCTGAACTTTAATCTCTATGTAAATTGCAGATGCTCAGCATTGCTTGGGATTTGGACCCAAGTCTTTGCACTCTTTACCTACAGAAAGAGTCTGGTTCTGATTCGTACTATTCGGAATGAGTAATTACACTGACTTTATTTGAACTACTAAAAATTTACAAAGAATCAGAATCAGGCCCTTCATGTAATGAAAAAAGACTCTTGGAAACCACAAAAACCAGCCAAGTGACAGAAGAAAATGTCAAAATCAATACAGCTTTTTAATACAAGTTATTAACAAAAGTTGAGTGTTTTTTTAAGAGACACTTGTAGCTGGCAATGAAACATCACTGCTCTGTATTACTTCTGCTAAAACATCTTTCTTCAGCTGTGTGTGGGAAAGCCAAACAAATGACAATGAAGCTATTTATTTACACAACATCCCCAAGAGCTGACATGATTGACAATATTCTACGTGAAGGTGCTAACTCAGGAACCAATTTCACATTTCATGAGTACAGTGAGTACAGTGCAATCCAAGGTTGATCTACCTAGGAGTGGAGGGGAAGTGTGGGGTTTTTGGGGCAACAGCTCCCCCTATTGACTTTTGGGGATTTATTGTGCTGGTTTGGGTTTTACTGACTTCAGATCAAATCTGAAAATGTGTAAGATGTGTCATTAAGATCCTAGTGAAATGAATGTGTCATTACAACCCAATAACTGTTAATGATAATGGAGTGGCATTTTAATGTGTGATTATTTAAATAACACTAGTTAGTAACTGACCGTTAATAGAATAATGATAATTAACAATAGATATAACTGTTTTTCTGTTGATGTCCTCAGCCACCCAGGAGAAGGTAAAGCATGACTGGCTACCAGAACTGGTACTGCTTAGAAAGCATTTAGCTTTTGGAACCAATCACAGAAGTCAGCTGTGGTTGCAATATTTAGGCATATTGACGTGAGGGTTAGGCACCATTTATACTGGAGAGGGTAAGCAGCTGTTTCTTAGCAATCCAGGTCAAATTCTGCTTGGTTACTGTTGTTTCCAGTGGAGTTTCTGTAGTGACTGAAAATTTGGCCTTTCCCTTCAAACAGAAAAATATGGCTCGTTTCACTGAAAAGTTTTTCTGCCAGCTCAACATAACATCTTAAGAGCCCAATCAGGCTCTATTGCAGTCAGTGGGAATTTTGCCATTGAGTTCATAAGGGAGTATGGACACTCTGTTCTCCACCAGCCAGTCTCCTGAGTTAGGACTCTCAAACTATAATCATCAAGATGAGTTAATAATTTGCTAGCAATATGCCAAATATGTTCTGGCTCCTGAAGAAAAATGCCCACATAAACCACTGCACAAAAAACTGAGTTCACTGGATTCTATTTCTTACTTTGGCAAAGGCTTGGGGCATCTCAGAGGTCTCCTTTTCTTGGAAACATTAAAGCTCTCCTTCACCCATGCTCCCAATAAAGCAGTGCTGGAAGAAGTTGTTTGTGTGCACTCCTGGATCCTATCGATGACCATAAGATAGACTCTTCGGGTCTGATTTACAACAGGACAGAGTGAATGTAGAACTCTACAACTGAGATCTGGTACCACTTCTCACTCTAGGTACAGGCATAAATTAGCGAAACAAGATGCAAAGCAGGAGACAATCAACCTCTTCTCTGCAGCAAAAGGGGATAGCTATAAACAAATCCATTTTACATCTATCAAGTAAAACTTAGACAGGTCTACACTGCAGGGAGCTGTCAAATTAAAGTGCACAATTTCAGCTACATTAAAGACATAGCTAAAGTCAGCGTTCCTTAATTTGGGCTCCTGCACTGTCTCCACTAAGGAAGATTGACAGGAACCTGCACTCCTGTTGAGTTCCCTTACTCCTAATGGGAGTTTGGAGAACCGTGGTCAATCAGGGCACCATGTAACTTCGATTTAGCACATTCCCACTAGGGATGCCAAATTGAATGCTGGAAGATCAACCTCAGCAGGGTCTATCTTCCTTGTAGTCTAGATGTATCCTTACTCATAAGAGTAATGCCTTTTGTCTGAGTGAGTACTGCTCCATTTTCGCAAGAGTTGCAGAATCAGACTGATTAAGTAAATAAGGAAGAAAAATGCTATCTGAACAGACTAGTATAAATTCCATGATCCCTATCTTTAGTTGTATCTTCAAGTTAATAGGAATTTTGCTGAGCACAGACAGCAGGGCTGGAGATTTAATTAGTACAGCAAAAGCTTTATCTGGCACTGTAATATCCAGAAAATCTGGTTAATCAGCATCTGCCAGAGGTAGCAATACAATTCCCCCTTCAGTTATCTGGAAAAATTCTGATAGCTATCCAGCATCATTTTGCAGTGTTTGTGGAAGTTGTGTCTACTTGATGGCCCTGAGGAAGTAGAGGAGAAGTATATTACAGTACTGTATACAGCAACAGTGTTAAAAGGTGCAGTGTTAAGTAAAGTTATTTCATCTCTTAAACATTTTTGATTAAAAAGCTTGAATAACTGGCACATTTGATTAACCGGCAACTCCCATTCCCCGGGGCTTGCTGAATAACAAAGCTTTTACTGAATTAGCAAGTTCACTAGACAGTGGTTAACTAAAACTCTTGCATTTAATACATGTAAGTTAATTCAAGACTAATTGCTCTTTTTTAATTAATTTGCACTAGCTCGAGGAATTTTCCTGCACATTTCCAAAACAATGCATTTTGGGGAATAGAGAACACTCATGGAAAAATTAATCACAAAAAGATTTATTTTTCCAAATTTCATATGAGACCGAGCTATGCAGTTGAATAATAGAGAATCATCCTTATCCAAAGTATGTGGTACCAAGAGAATCCTGTAAAGAGAATCCAGTGTCTAAATAGACTTTCCAAATAACCTATAAAGATACACAAGTCAGTATTCACCAAAGGCAACTGAATTCCCTTTGATGCATCTAGATTCCAGTTTGGGATTTGGTTATCCTATTGAGATGCCTACTCTGAAAACTGGGATTCTGGGATTATTAACCCTTACATACATTACTCCCAAATTCTTCACTCTATGCAAAAAGATCTTTTTAACACCATGTGCAGTAGACTTTGAAAACTAGGAGGTCACACTAGAGGACCATAATGATCCCTTATGGTTTTAAATCTATGCAAACATGATCCCATCAGTCATGAGCTAAAGTTCATTGATCTCATGTTTTCCTTCTACATCATCTCCAGGAAATCCTAAGCAGCTGCACTGAGTGACACGAGACAGAAGACTCCTGAAGAGAAGGCTGTAGTGTCTATGTCTTTCGACAGTCCATTACAAATGGCATTGGTCTCAGAACAAATTTGTACAGAAGCTGGAGAAAGAGAGGCTAAACAAAGGGTCAAAAATGTCAGTAAAATCCTACCAAAGAGCAGAACTGATTTGGTTTCTGCTGGAGAGTTGCATACAGTGTTTTGACTGGGTTCCCGGGAGGTAAAGGTAATAACGTGCCGTGGAGTAATCTGTATTCTCATTAAAAATATTGTCAGAATTTCAAATAAAAACATTCAAGAATCTGCTCTCAGAGTTACAAAAGTAAGCAGGATTTCTTCCAGGTAGTCATTCTAATAAACTTGGTGATTCACAGCACCTGTGCTGCTCCCTACACTTAGAATGGTGAATTATTTCAAATATAGTAACAGAGAGGTAGCCATGTTAGTCTGTATTCTATCAAAACAAACCAGCAGTCATGTCGCACTTTAAAGACTAACAAAATAATTTATTAGGTGATGAGCTTTTGTGGGACAGACCCACTTCATCAGAGTGCTATGTGACTGCTTTTTTACTTCGAATATAATTTACATGGCTAAATTGATAAATGTAGCTTTGCAAAGGTGGTCCTCTGCACACTGCATATTTTATTATTCACTCCTCACTGAGCACTGACAACATGCTAGGTTCCATTCAGGGCAAAGGAAAGTCCCTTCTTCACTCTGTATTAGATAGGCAATGTAATGCAGATGTGAAGTACACCTGATAATCAGGGATATGGGATGCCTAGTCATAGAATGGTGCTAAGTGTTATGTATTGCTTTTCACTGTATAGACGGATAGTGATGAAAGTTTCTTGGACCTCTACATTTTGGAAGAAGTTATAATGAATAAATGAGTACCACTAAATATATTATGTTATTCTATCTTCCTCTGAACAGTTGCTTGTGTTGTCAGAAGAGCTAGATTTCTTAACTGCCTCCTTTGACCTCTGGGGACAGGTTACTGGGAGCTACAAAGGCCATAGCTGCAGCTCTCTACATCAGGGGTTAGTCATCCGACCCTATCTTAGAACCACCTGACTTCACTGGAGCAACAACGCTATCCTGTGCCAGCTCCCTAAAGGGTAAAAACAGCTGTGTGTTTGGAGAGGTTCCCTGTGTTTATTCTTTGAGTGCCACTCCAAGCCCACCTGAAAACCAGCACACTTGATGGTCAAAACCAGCCACTCCAAATCACTCAGATAGCTTTATAGCACAAAAATAAATCACTCTATAGCAAGATACGCAGGTCCTACAATGCTGGGATTTTCCAACGTGTAAGGCCAAGTGCTCTTCAGGTGGCACTCGGCACAGCTGTGTTGAAGTCGTAGGAGGTGTGCCGATTGATGGTAGCAGAGAATCTGGCCTGCAGAATAGTGAGAACTGTGTTTGACTCTGTGGCATCCCACAGATGCCTCACCTAAAGCACTTCGCAGTTTAGCCTCCTCTGCCCCTCAGGAGCACTCACATATATCTGAATGTGTTAATTGTCACTAGGAGCCCACCAAATGGCCATACATATAGTTCATTAGCCACCCTCAGGGATGCTAAAATAGATCAGACATCAGTAGCAGCACCACCAAACATACAGTAGGTCCGCAAATGTCTCTAGGAGGGCGCCTGAAAGCCTTACCAAAGTCAGTGGATGTCTTTCTACTGACTTCCATGAGCTTTGGATCGGGCTCTGTCCAAAAGGAAGCTGTAATGATCATTGCAATTACAGCTGAACAGCATAAAATGACTAAACATTTTTGTTCTTGATGTTCTAGTAAAAGGAGGGAACTCCAAAACACACATTCCCTTCTTCCCATATGGGAAATAAACACTATCAGAAGCACAATAGTCACAACTATTCGCCAGTCTGGAAATGCATGTTGTTAAAAATTCCCCATACTAAAGTTTACTCCTTCCGCAAATCTGATTGCTTATTATATTAAACCCCACCGTGGCATAAGATGCAAAATTCAGCTCTGGGTCTGAGTTTTCAGTATCCTTGGATTTCAGTTCAGCCCTTTAGTTTAGTTCATAATAAAGCCATTTTCAAAATTCACATACAGTTTTGAATTCTGAACATGGACACACACACACACACACACACCATCACACAAACACGTGCACACACATACACACAAGCTGGTTTAAGTAGCAACCAGTTTAAATCATCTGACAAATCTGAGGCCAGAAAACAGGCATATCGTTGACTAAAGATTTCACAAGTTCACCCACTTCTGCCAAGTCCAAGAAAAAAGTACAAATTTACCACAGTTCAGAACATGACAACCGTACAGAACACAGTGTGCTTCTAAGACACTTACTCACACTGGTGACAGGACACCGCTGTATCCCCACTGGGCTCTTTGTTAGGCCTGGTACTTCAGAAAGTCAGAGACCACCCTGGCATTCAAGTGTCTGGTGCTTTACCTCCTTACTGGGGTTCAGAGCACACTTCTCTACATGGCGGATATGCTCAGCCAAAACAGTATGGCTTTGTCTCCCTCATGTCTGTTGCAGTGGCCGCAGGGGTGGGGTTGCAGAAGGGGAAGGACAAAGGGAGCAACTGTCCTACAGCCCAGCAATTCTAAAGGGCTTGAGACTCCCAGCTGCCACTGCTTCTACTGCAGCCATAGTGGTGACCAGCACACCAGGATTTTAGGATCACCAATGCAGCCCTGGCCACCTCTGAGGGACAGTGGCAGGGAGGGGCGCTGGATCATACTGGGGCATGGCCATCTCTCCCCTACTCTTCTACCCAAGGCTCCACCCCTTCCAGGAGCGCAAGACTGGCCCCGCCTCCATCGCCCAGGGGCCTGGTGATCCTGTTGGGTCCCCTGGCAGTAACTAATGCCAGAAGCAGTTCTTGTGCTTTGTTGACTAAGGGCACAGCTACACAGCAACTAAACAACCATGGTTGCTGCAGGTCTGCTGGGTTCAGATTTCAGGGACTTGGGTTGTGAGACTGCAAAACTGCTTTGCAGGCATTTGAGCTAGAGCTGGTTTTCATACTTTGGGACCCTGCAAGTGAGAGGGCCCAGCTGCCTGCACAGTGACTTTTTAATTCAATAGCCTGAGTCCCAGGAGTCTGAATCAGCTGACCTGAGCCAGCTGTGGGCCCATTTATCCATCTACTATGGACATACCCAATAAGAACTCAGCTCTTCCAGCCACTCACTGGAGAGTGTATGTGTCTGAACTGCCATTAACAGAAAGGGACAGGTTTTTAAAGGCATGTAGGTGCCTAGGGATAGAGATAGAAGTTCATCTAGTGGGATTTTCAGTCTGTGGCTTTAGACAGCTAAATGCCTTTAAAAATCTGGCCCAAATAACTGCACTTTATTGCCACTCGAGCCATTAATATGGGTGGGGCATGAATGGACCTGATAGCTGTGCTTCTCCTCACCTGGCAAATGAAGTTCCAAACCAAGCTGCTCACCTGACAATTACACCAGCTTCAAGTTTTACACTCACTTTTGCTCTGCCCTCACTGAATTATGAAATTAACTAGGTAGGAGACAACTGTGGTTACTTCTCTGATGGAACTGAGCAGAGTAACAAAGAAGAGTCAGGGGAACTTATCAGTTGGGATGTAATAACCTGAAGGACAGTGCTACTAAGAAGTTGCAGGGGAGAGCTGCACATGCAATGGAAGAGATGAGATAACATAAATGGCCCCAGAATATTCAGGCAGTTCTTGAAGATAAAGGTGATTTCCAAGGCCTGAGATCTGGCTGCTATTGAGAAGCTAACGCACAAAATGTCTCAGGGAAACGGGAAGATTAAAAGAGCCAAAAAGAGTCTAAGATACACTTAAAACAAGGGTGTGCATATCCCGTAAAGATTCCACATTGTTAAGGAGGGTAGAAGTATGTGTGCAGTTCTTCACAGGCAATTCTAGCATGTTGGCAAATAACTCAGCCAAGTGAAGAAGTCAGATCAACAGTTTAAAAGGCCAAAAAAAAAGAAGATAAGTATCCAGAGGCTTATGTGCTGAAATCCTGTTGCCACTGAAGTCAGTGGGAAAACTCAGTGGAGCCAGGTGTTCACCCACCATTAATGACGCATATGGTGACACCATCCAGGTGGCCAATGCAAAATTAGTGGGCCATTGTACTGGGCAATGCCAAAACACATACAAAATCCCAATCCGTGTCCTGATAAACTAAGGGTCGGGGGAAAGGGATTCAATCAAACATACACAATTTTATCACCATATATGCATTTATTATTGTAGGTGGAGCCTGCAGTGCTGCCTATTATCTACCATAGTAAATAATCTCAGAGAGGTAGCCATGTTTGTCTGAAGCTTGACAAACAGCAGCTTGTTACTTATCTACCACATATTCTAAAGAGTTTGTCTGTTTTCTCAAAAGGTCCTCCTAAACAGTAAGAGCTAGGCACATCAAATTCAGTATACAGCTTCCTTTTATTATAACTTAAACCAACATAAGGTTTTGGGTGTGCCAGGAAAATGGGATGTGCCTGGAATGGGATTGCTTCTCCTAAAACCAAATAGAAAAGAGACAGAATCACCAAATCAAATACCTTCCTCAAAATTGGCATAACTGAGCTAATGTTGAAAGAGACTGAACCAAGATGAGCCAGAAAAAGAGCGTGAACCTGGCATAGGATAGCTTCTTAATAAACCTTACAGAAAATAGATAAAATGGAGAAATTTGGAGTTGTGCTATGTTTTAACACATCTAAATCATGCTTAAGGTTTCAAAATTACAACAAAATTTTACTGGAGACCAAACTGAGTATAGTCCTCTTTCATTAAACCATAGGAAATGATAAGAGTTTATAGGGATGAAGAAAAAATACACTTGATAGAATTCCCATTTTAAAAAATACTAACAAAAAAACCCAGAAAATTTGAACAATCCCTTTTTTAAGAAATCCAAAAAATTTAGCTTCCTAAAAATAACGCTGTATTTTTGAAAAATACAATCATTGGAGCAAAATACGTACATTTTCCTTTTATTTAAAAAAAACACTTAATTGAATTAAGGACCTGAGCAAGGCCAGATAAATCTATTGAAGATAAAATTTTAACTATTCTCATGCGCCTGACAAACTAGCAGTCACAAATTGGTTTATTTCTTACAGACTTCAAAAGCAGATGCAGGTACTGGGAAGGGATTTAAACAGCAGAGGCTGCTGGCCTTACTGAGCAGTTACATGCCAAACGTATAACATGGAAGAAGGCAAGGAGCCTTTTGGCAAAAGCATGTGAATCACAAACTGTCTCACAACTTGGTGATGACCAAAAAAAAATCTGTAGCCAAACCTTATTTTGTTCCCACAGAGTGGCTGTGATTTAGCTCAGGTAGCTTTACATAATGTAACGGTTTTCTTTGAGGAAATATTTGAGCAACTTCCCACAAACCCGAGCCCCTCTGGCAGCCTTACAGCATCAACTCTGTTGTCTAGATGCTTAATTCACAATACTGCTGTGTGCAAGCATGTCTGGTTTCTGACCATCTTGGATAAGAGCAGTCATGTAATTCCCACAAACCACAAGTGACAAGGTGCAGTGGGAGATTGAAGGGAACTTGTTTCTTCTGTTAGTAACCACAGGAGTTTCTCTAAGTCTCTTGTGGTTAGTAATTCCTAGAACAGGAAGCTGGAGAAATTTTAGGTACAGGGGGACTCTGGCTCCCAGTTTGCTGAGCCCACCCATCCAGAGGTCAACTGACAGGAGAGTTCTCAGAGTTACATAATGACATTTTAGGGTTGGTTCACTGGGAAGGCTGGGGCCCCTTCAAAACTAATTTCTTTATCAACAGAAAAGCCACAAGCAATAGAATTTTCTCTTTGTTCTTTTAATCTTCTATTTATTTATTCAGTTAGATTTAAAACATAGTTAAAATACCTTTCAATGGGTCTGGAAATGGTAACACATCATTAAGAGTACAAAAAATATCATGAGCATTAATCATTTCAACAGGAACTCAGGCAGTCAGTCACCTACGGAGACTGTTTTCCAACTCTTCACTCTTGTGGGACTCATACTGTCTGTCCCTTCCAAAAACCCTCTCAGATGTATTGTAGTATGCCTCAAAGGTAAGGTGACCAACCGTCCCCTTTTGGGCAGGACTGTCCTGTATTTTGGGCGTCATCCTGGCATCCCGATTTATTTTGCCAAAGGGGCTAATTGCCCCATATTCCACTTTTTTACTAGCTATCTGACTTCCCCTGGCTGGGGGGGAGCCGAGAGCTGGACCCACGTGATGGTGCAGCTGTCGCCCAACTTCCCCTGGCTCGGGGAGCCAGGAGCTTCACTGGCAGACTGGCAGCCTAGCTCCTGGTGCCCCAAGTCATGGGACTGCCACGAGCCGCTGCTGCCTCCCTCACCCACCCTGGCAAGGTGACAACCCCCACAGGGAAGCCACTGCCTGTCTCCCAGGTAGGGTGACCATCCATACCATTTTGGCCAGGATGGTGTCATTCCCTTGTATCCCATATTTGGCCAGGGGAGATATGGTCACCTTACTCAAAGGCACGTAGGGCTTTTGGTAGGGCTCATGTAGGGGCACATCATTACTCTACTACAGAGGAAGGGAATGGTCTCTTCTGGGCTCAGCCAGCAGGACTCAGGGGCATCTACAATACTTACTTAGCCAAAAGAAGGGGGAGAAAAGGGAACGGGAAAAAAAAGGGGTTTTTGTCCTGAAAAATGGAAGGATGAATGGGACAAAGACCTCAGAGACTGCTGATCCTTGAGAGATATCAACCAGGATGGAGATGCTTGATATAAGGAGTTCCAAAAAGCCATAGAGCAGTTGGAACTCAGCTTTGTATAGGACAGACACACTTCCTGCCAATGAGATGGGAAATGTGAGGAAGTTTTTAGTGACCTGAAAGTGTGACTTTGCTGGGTACCTGTGTTCTTCAGCCCTGATTATTTTTTTCCTATGTATGGAAGCTGTCACAGAACTAGTGCAGTTGTTTGGAACTATCATAAAGTGACAATATTTTTACAACCTACTTTTCTACACAGCTCAAACACCACTGAAGGGATTTTTTTCATAATGCGTTGTCTTATGATACAGGGTAAGCATGGAAATGAACAAATCATATCAAAACAGAGCCAGTTCCCATCTGGTTTCTTTTGGCTTAGGAAATAGCTCTCCTTTGAGAATTTTAAAATTATTTGGGGAATTTAATTTCTGCTACGAGTGCATAGTATTTTCAGTAATGCCATTGTGTGAGGAGAGCCAATAGTTGCTCTGAACTAGAAACAGAACACAACTAAAATGCCATAACGAGCTGCTAGACAAAATATAGTTAGGAATACCATGCACGTAGGTGACTGAGAAAAGTTCCCTCTTCCCAGAGAGAAAAAGATAAACTGCTCTGAAAATACTGTGCTGCATCCTAATGGAATTCATGTGGAGTTATATATTACAGACACATGGATGCCACACCAATTCATCATGATAAATGTTATCACAGGGAACCCAAGGGTTCCAATAATGATTGTCCCTTTATTGTGAAGTGTTGCTGAATAGTTACTTTGCTTTGCATGCTAAACACTGAAGTCATTTAAACACCAGAGATTGGGAGATGCTGATTACACTCACCTTCGAAGCATGCAAATATTTTCTCTCAATCTCTGTCTCTCCCTCTTTCTCTCTTTTAGCTACTAAGGCACATGCATTTTCCATGGAGTTCTCAGATCAGCCACATGATCCCATCAGTCACCATGAGAGCTGTGCAACTCATTCCTCAGTAATCACTCTTAAAAAGAAGCCGTGTTGTAGAACATCAGTGTAATGGGGGTGGGGCATTAGGGCAGATGAGGAATTCAACAGAATTCAGTGGTTGATACTTATTCATGTGACCATTTTTTTTGCCACACTCATACTATTATATGTAATATGGTAGTGTCTACAGACCCCAACATGCTAGGTGGTTTACATACACACAGTAAGAGACCTGCTCTCACAAACAGCCTACAGTCTGAATAAATAAGACAGCTATAGTGTGAGAGAGGTAACAGAAGAACAGGAAGATAGAATGTCTTTCACAAGTTCAAAAAGCAAGTCAGTAGCGGATCCAAAAATAATACCTTGGTCTCCTGAGCCCCAGTGCACTGGGCCACATCATTAAGACCTTCAACCCATTCCAGATAAGCCTCATACTATGGCAATGGTGGTCATAGTTTCACTTTAGGCTTACCATGATATAGTTGAGCTCATGGGTAACAAGGTCCAAGTGGTCCTAAGTAGAACCAGGATAATCCAAAGTATAGCTAGTGTTTGCTGGGAAAATGAGGTTGGGGACTGGTCAGTAATACTCCCAGGAGAGTTCAGGTATGTTTTGAATCTATCCTCCCTCCTCCAGACAGAAACAGCAAAATAAAGCTGAAATGAAAACTCCGCCAGCCTTGTGCTAAGCGAATCACCCCTTGTGTGCTGGACACAGTCATTTATATCTCCCTGTCCTGCGTTTTCTGAATTCAGCTAAGCCATTTAGAAAGTTCCAGGCTCCACTGTAATCTGTTAAAGAAAATAAAGAGTGAAAAACATGAGTGGTGGCCTCAACACAACTGTTCAATACTAAAGTAGATCTACAAATGGAAAGTGCTGAATGACAGACAGGAACGGTGCTGACAATGACATTTTGCAGCAGCAGATTGTTTTGTCAAGACAGCTTTTTCGGACCCATGATTTATGCCAAATTGTACTCATCAAAGAACACAGCATTCCCATTTTCAGACCTATGAGCTTATTTAACTGCAACAGACCCAAGTTGTTGGCAGGCAGGATGAAAACTAGAGTTAAATGCATGAGCCTCTACCACATGAACTAAAAGCCACATAGCCATTACCTAAGTATGAAGAGCAGACATTCATCTTTTTCTTGGTGCCACTAGATGGGACAGAACATGACACTCAGTCAGTGTGGATGACACATACAAATACATTCCCAAATACATTCCATTCAGTCCTCTGAGGCCAGTGACCGATTTAAGGATTTAAGATACATCTCTTTCCCCTTCAGAACATATCTGAGCATGATTCCATTAGAAAGGGATTGTGACATCTTTCCAATAGAATATTTAACTCTCACACTAGTGTGACATGGATGGCAACATCAAATTTTCATGCTGGGACAACCTAATTTAGACTATTTTAGATTTCTCGGGGTTTCCATAATGCATTGGCTATATTTTTCCCTCTCATTCTGCACCCTGTGCAATTGGAGTCGTGCTAAGAGAGTCTGGCTTTTCAAGTGGAAAAATATTAAACTTAAACCTCATTTAAAAATAAGTAGCATGTTCTGAATATTTCTTTTTGGAAAGTATGTGGCATATTCATGATGAAGGCCTTGCTGGAGCCCTAGGCATAACTAGGAGTGCAAAACAAAGGCTGTGAACTGGTGTTTTCATTGTCCCCAAAGGTTTTAATCACTCCTCCATCAGAACACCCTGCATCAATCATTCATGATTTGGCCAAATCTAAGTTACATGGCCACCTTCCCACACACACCCTGGCTGATGATACCCCACTCTTCACTTTGCTCTTTAACCAGGCTTTGAGATAAGCTTCAGAGCAAGAGTTTGTCTAAACTTAAAACTTCAGACCATTTGATTGTGTTAAGAAATGTGAAAAGGCAGAACATGCAGCATTGTAGACACCAGAGCTGCTTATTACAGCTCATCATCTATTACCAATAATACTGATGTGCAAAATGAAAACAAGTATAGGTGTGACATGGTAAATTACAGACAGGTTTCTCAAAAGGGCTAAAGACAACCTGACATTACAATACAAGGAATAGGGTTTAAAAGAAGAAGAAGAAGAAGAAGAAGAAGAAGAAGAAAAAATTTGCTTTTCAAAACAACTAAATCAAGAAGTGTAAGTGTCACAGAAGGGAGATGTTCAACATTGATCTTAAGGACTGAGCCAATGACTATGACAGTGCTTAAAATATCCATGACAAAATGGTCAAGGCAACTTGTTTCCACTGTCTAGTGTGACCACAGCAATGTTTACAGCTGCTGCTGTCAATATTAGTGTTTCTTTCATGAAAAATCATAATCACAGCCAAGGAATATTTCTTATTCCTAGATCTATTATTGTAATGCCTGGAAAACAGCTGGGTAAATAATTATCCTTTAAGATGTTCAGCAATTAAATAGCTCATTATAAACTCAAGAATAGGGAAGGCACCATAGAAAATATTATATACACCCTTCCAGTTCCTCTTTAAATCTCATCTCAAAACTGAGATGCCTTAAAAACGTGTCAATGTCCACATAACACCCATTGTCCACAACTTGTGCCATTGTATCAGCTAGTGGTCTAGGCAATAAACTGCCAAGGCAAGGGTCTGGCTCTCTCTAGTCACTGATTTATGTAATTTAACCACTGAAAAGTTTGATCAGCCCCTGTGGCTAGTAATTTCTCCTGATGTTGCTGTTCTTTGCACTGCAAACATATTGGTCTACAGACAAATTTTCACGGATAGGGCCAGTCTCATCTGGGGCTACATCTACACTTACCGGGATTGCATATCTAAAATTGATTTTGCAGCTGTCAACATTGGTCCCTGTCCTCACTGCAGAATGTCAATGGGAGCACTTGCCCCACCAACATTCCTTAATCCTTGTGGCTCACAAGGGGTTCCAGTTCTGCACTGATCTTGAAATGCACCGTTTCGTGCATGTGCAAAATGGTGCCCTGGAAGACTGAGCCTAAGCATTCAATCTACTGTGGCTAGTGTAGACCCAGCCTGTGGTTTTTAAATATGCGGTTTTTAACTGTTCAATTTAGTAGCTGATTCAGTGGAGCTTCTCAAAGAGGCTTTGAACCCAGAGTTTAATTGAGATGCCGTTACATCAGAAAACCAACAATGCATTCTACCACAATCAAATGGTCCATGTTTAGAGTTGAATATGGAATCACCTATCCTCAGGGATAATGATAGACTAGCAAGCCAAAAAAGCAGTCAGACAGTGCAAGGTTACCCCCTGCTGCTCGTTGAAGGGATTGCATTAGTCACATACAGGCAATTTTTCATCAGGCCAGATAGACAAAAGCTGTTGCTGTGAGCAGAGGAGAAGAAGAGGAGGAAGGTGCAAAAACAGTTGGGAAATAGAAGATTAAAAAGGATTCAGTCAAACTTGCTTTCAATTTCAGTTAGTTATGCAATGGTTATTTCTGTGATCTGAAAACTGCTCTGCAGGAGTACTTTCATTTTGCAAATATAAGTGGGTAAATATGTTTGGCTTTTTTCAATTTGCATTTATTCTCGCTCTTCTCTATTATAAGATAAATATCCCCTATTAGATAAAATAATACAAGCATGTTAAAAGTGTGATTTCTGATGTCTTTTGACAATTTTGTACTGCCTTTAATAACAATAAAGGAGACAGTACATTTTTATGTTGAGCTCAGTTCCCTTCTGTATTATATTCCCTCTTCACATCTCTGGATTCTTAATTTAATCACACGCTTTACATTTCTTCCATGTTCTTCATTCAAAGATCTCAATACACTTAGGCTTGTAACATATTTTTAGAATAGTCCCATAGGGTTCTGTGAATGTCAATAAAGGCAGTGAGGGCTTGCTTTTAATGAATTATGGCTCACATCACCCATGTGATACATTTTATTAACCTACTATTCCAGATGACACCAAGACACACAGACGGAGATGGATTGATCCCATGATCCAAGCAAGAATCTTCTCCTTTTCTTCAGTGGACTTTGGATCAGTCTCTGTGACTTGCCCAGGCATAGAAAGCCTGTAGCAAATAAGATAATAAAAGCAAAATAGCGTAAGTCCCTGTTCTATCCCCTCCATAGCACGATATGGAAAAGCCCTCCAATCAGTGATTCTGAGCTTGATTTTATATAATAACTTTCACCCAAACTTTTCTGTTTGTACACCTTGTGCATGTACAAAATCATACGTACATCACTGATGTACAGCCTCTTCTGGAGCATTTGTTTACCAGCTCATGGCAAAGCTACACAGCTATTAATGGGCCACATGCTCCCCAGATTTTCTGCAGTATAACACAAAGACAAAGACCATTAACTGTGTCGGGAAGGGTTGTAGGAAGCAGAGCAGACAGAAGATTAGCCTACATTGTATCTCTCATACACATCACATTACCATCTGCCAGATTCAATTAATACAGTACAAGTTGAACCTCTCTAGTCCCACACCCTTGGGACCTGACCAGTGTCAGACAAGAGAATTTGCCAGACCGGGGGAGATCAATATTGTCTAGCAGCATTACCAACACTTCCACTGCTTACTGGGCTCTTAGAAGACAATGAGGGATAAATTACAGCTAAATACCAACACAAACCACTGCCAGCCAGGACTGGTGGCTGTAAACAACTGTATGGGACCACAGGAAACTTGGCCACACCCATGATAAGTGGTTGTCCAGCTAACTAAAATCATGCCAGATTATGGATGTTGCTGGTTGAGAGAGTTCTGGATTAGAAAGACTCAACCCGTAGTCCTCCAGAATGTATGTAAAGGAAATGTGACCTGATAAAAAGGGAGGCATTGAAGAACAGACACTGTTTACTATATTGGCCAACAAGACGTTGCTCAACTTTTGGCCAAAGTCCTACAGCTATTTAATATTCTGAACAGGGTGACCAGCAGAAGAATAGCACCTACAAGCTACATCTACACGTGCACGCTACATCGAAATAGGCTATTTCGATTAATAGCGTCTACACGTCCTCCAGGGCTGGCAACGTCGATGTTGGGCAGCACCACATGGAAATAGGCGCTGCAAGGGAACGTCTACATGCCAAAGTAGCACACATTGAAATAAGGGTGCCAGGCACAGCTGCAGACAGGGTCACAGGGTGGACTAGCACTTCTGGGGCAACAGCTAGCCACTCCCTTAAAGGGCCCCTCCCAGACACACGCAGCCTGCACAGCATGCGGTCTGCAGAGCCATAGGCACGCACACCTCGAGCAACGCAGTCATGATGGACCCCCAGCAGCAGCAGCAGCCAGAGGTCCACCCAGCTGCCCCTGCAGGAGCAGTGCTCGCCCTGCTCCGTGCCATGCAGGAGGCAGCTGAGCACCTCCTTGCCACAGAGGAGGAGCTGCCCGCAGGGGAGGAGGACGCAACCCCCAACCCTGCAGCACCCCGCTCCCCCCCTCCGCCTCATACACCACCGGCTGTGGAGCTACCCCACCAGCACCGACTGGTGGGAGCAGCTGGTGCTGGGAGAGTGGGATGACAGCCGCTGGCTCAGGAACTTTCGCATGAGCCGGCAGACATTTCTGGAGCTATGCCAGTGGCTCACCCCCGCACTCAGGCACCAGGACACCGCCATACGGCATGCCCTCAGTGTGGAGAAACGGGTCGGCATCGCTGTCTGGAAGCTGGCCACTCCAGACAGCTACCGATCCATGGGCCAGCAGTTTGGCGCTGGCAAGGCCACCGTCGGGGCTGTCCTCATGGAGGTAAGAGGACACACGGGGGGAGGGGGAGGCAGCTCTGGGAGGGCAGGGGAGGGGAGGGGGGCCCCGGCAGGGGAGGGCCACACTCACCCTGCTCACCCCTCATTGGTGCTCTCCCATGTGCCTCTCCCATTGGTGCTCTCCCATGTGCCCTGCTCACCCCTCATTGGTGCTCTCCCCTAGCCTCTAACTGCCACCCCCGATTCAAACCCAGCTCGGCTCGTCCCTCCTTTTTGCTCAGGGCAGAGGTGTAACCTGCCAGTTGTAGCCCCAGGATCATCCGTAGCCACTGGGAGCTATTCAGCTTGTTTCTCATATCTAGCCTGAGTCTCGCATTTGCACTCCCCCCACTCCATCACATGCTGCAGCTGCTGCTGCTGCTGCTGCTGGGTGTCCCACCCCCTCCCCCCGGGGGGACCCTAGAGGTTCCGCTCCCCCAAGCCCTGGGGATGGGGCATGGTACTGTCGTGCTGCGGGGGGCAGGGGCTGATGCACTCTTCTGAGGGACATGCCACTGCTGTCCTTGGGGCCATGGTCATCTGGGCATGTGGAGGGCCCTGGTCATATCTATTACCCCCACCCCTCAACCCCAGGGGTGTGCACCAGGGGGGGTACATACCTGACGGTCCACTCCCACGGTCGGGGAACACCCAGTGGGCGGACGTCTGGCTGGAGCTCCGGGACGGCATCATTATTTGGAGCCCGATGTCACTGGAAGAGGAGTCCACCTCCTCCTCCTCCTGCTCCAGTGCCCCGGGGGTGGGCTCCTGGGGGGGTCCCCGGGGTGCGGGGCTTGCCTCCGGGGCCTGATGGGGCTCCTCAGCCGAGGTGTCAAGAGTGGCCAGAGGGGAGGAGGTGTGCCGGGGGCCCAGGATGTCCCTGAGCTCCTTGTAAAAGGGGCAAGTGACGGGGGCAGCCCCAGATCAGCCAGACGCATCCCGGGCCCAGGCGTAACCCTGCCGCAGCTCCTTCACTTTACTCCGGACATGATCCAGAGTGCGGTCAGGGTGACCCCGGGCGTCCAGACCCTCAGCCAGCCGAGTGAATGCATCCGCATTCCGCCTCTTGCTCCCCATTACCTGGAGTACCTCCTCCTCACTCCAGAGCCCCAGCAGGTCCTGAAGCTCGGCCTCCGTCCAGGAGGGGCCCTGCTGCCGCTTCCCAGGCTGGCTGCTGGGCTGTGAGCCCTGGCTCCCCTTGGGACGGGTCCCCTGGGGGTGCTGGGGGGCCTGCTGAGAGGCCATCGAGTCAGCTGGGGGTGTGGGTGGCTGCGGGGGAGCGTGCAGGCTAGCCGCGTGTTACTGCTGCTGCCTGCACGCTCTCTCAGCTTCCTGCACAGGAAAGGAGGGGGCGGGGACCTTTAAGGGGCCGCTCCACGTGGCCACCATTGAGCTCAGGGGCTGGAGAGAACATCTCTCAATCCCTCAGCTGATGGCCGCCATGGAGGACCCCGCAATTTCGATGTTGCGGGATGCACAACGACTACACGTTCCCTACTTCGACATTGAACGTCAAAGTAGGGCGCTATTCCTATCCCCTCATGGGGTTAGTGGCTTCAACGTCTCGCCGCCTAACGTCGATGTTAACTTCGAAATAGCGCCCAACACGTGTAGCCGTGACGGGCGCTATTTCGAAGTTGGTGCCGCTACTTCGAAGTAGCGTGCACGTGTAGACGCGGCTACAGTGTGTCAGTTACACCGCTATTGATCAAAGGAGCAGAGGCCTAGGGCCAGTTCCTTAATATAGCTGGGTTCACAAGTGTGACAAATGCCCTTCCTAATCCTGTAGATTTTCAACCTTCATGCAATCTGCAGCCCACAGCTTCTCCCATAGGTTCACAGCCCCAGGACCGGCTGCTCTTGTAACCACCCACAGGCAGACTTGAACCTGGTACAGCTGGAGACTAGAGCAGAAGCCTCTACAGTCTGAGCAAAAAGCCAGCTTGCTCTTAGCTCAGACTGTAGAGGAGTCTCTCTGTGTAACTGGTCTAGGTGCCATTACATGGGACAATGAACCACACCCAGTAGGTGTGTGGAGTACACCCTGTTTTTACCCTACGAAGCAGACAACCCTATTCTAGGATTATGTCTAGATTTCAGGCTTCTGTCAGGAACCTGGAGATCTCCCAACAGAAGTCTGCTGTGCCAGGAGCCTTCTGCCGACATCCTGGTCATCCTCGGTCCATGAGGAAGAAGGGAGGTGTCAGCAGAGGGGGTTTTCCTTACATCTGACACCATGTCGGGAAAGTCTCTCCTGACAGAACTGTCGGCAGGAGATATGCAAATACATTCTCAGCAATCTGGACATAGCCTAGGATACGAAAGGAAGAGTGGTCCTCATCTGTTTGGAAGCACAAGGAAGAAATTCAAGTGAGATGAATTAAAACTGCTATTTAAATAGCACATGGAGAGTTAACACATTTACTTTTTTGGCATCTTTAACAGCCACGAATGGACAAGACCTCATTTTTGTGACTCAGAAAATTTGGCACCTCCACCAGCTCACTTCTCGTAACTCTATACTGCAATGTTGGTTCTTTGCTAATTCTGGGGGAAGGGTTCCTTTCTGCTGAATCATTAACTTCAGCAGCACCTAAGCTTTTCCTAGAGATCTTCCATCTGCGCTTTAACCTAGCATGACCTTGCTTAGATGGTGAACTGATGTTACCACCAATAAGACAGTGTGGTCGCAGACAGAGAAAGCTGATAAGGTTAAATAGCAAAGTGATTTACCTCACAGCATATGAACTATTTAGATTCCCCTAGCTCACGGGCTCTATAGCACTTATAGAGACAGCATTAAAACACTTTCCTGGTCATGCTAAGAGCTGAACAACCCATTATCAGAGGCATGATCCTGCAATGTGCTGAATATCATCTACATCCCCTTCCTCCTGCGTGACTTCAGCATTCATATCCAGCTCAGATCCTTTGTGATTGTCCTCAGATGCCATGTCTATGTACCTGTCAGAACTCACTTCCTGCACCATAATGGGTCACTGAAAAGGGTTTGCAAGCTAAGGCTCTGCTGAATGCCCACTAACCATGAAATGCTCTATTACAAGTGAGGTAAAAATCCCCTTGTGTCAAAGGATCAGTTACAAAAAGACATCTGCTAGAATAATCCATCATGGCAGGCTGATATTAAGTCTAAGGCAAGTAAACAAACAAGCAAGAAACTGAGGCCATCCTGCTATGTGCCTCATAGTTTGAAAAAGACATTTCAAAGGATACGTGTTTACAGTCCAGAAGTGTTTTTGTCGTTTTAGACGCATTACATGTCAAGAAGCAGTGTACAGAAGAAAAGAAGACACATGGCATAATCTCGGGGTTAATTTTCTGCAGCTGGAGTGAAGCAGTAAGGAAAGGTTCCATTTTCATCCAGAAAATTGCTTTCTGTATCCTATTCTATTTTGTATTGTTATTTTTCTTGATTGAATCTGAGTAACATTTTCAAAAAGTTTTCAAGTTTTTGGGCCCAGACCCTTAAAGTTCCATTTTCAAAAGTGACATTGGTACTTAGTATCACTAGGAAACGTAGATGCCTAAGGGTATGTCTACACTGCAATTAAAAACCTATGAATGGCCAATACCAGGTACCTCAGGCTCTGGCAGGGAGGCGGTTGGGGCACAGGCTAAGAGACTGCCTAACTGAAGTATCAATTTTGGGACTCATGGGGGAGCATGGGGTGTAAGACCCTTCAAGGTGGGATGATCCCAGAGCTTGAGCTGCAGCCCAAGGCAGAATGTACGTACAAGCTGAACCTCTCTAATCTGGAAGTCTCTCATCTGGCAACATCTGTATTTCAGTTTGATTTTAGTAAGCCAGACACTTATCATGGGTGTGGCCAAGTTCTCAGTCCCATAAAGTTTGTTTACAGCCACCAGTCCTGGCTTTCAGTGTTCTGTGCTGTTATTTAGCTGTAATTTACCCCTCAATGTCTTCTAAGAGCCCAATAAGCAGTGGAAGTGTTGGTAATACTGCTAGACAATATCGACCTCCCATATTCCAGCAAGTTCTCTCATCCAGCACCCATCGGGTTCCAAGGATGCCACACTACGGAAGTTCAACCTGTATTACAATTAAACAGCCCTACAGCTCAAACTTCTGAGCTTGAGGCAGCTGGCAAAAGCCAGCCATAATGTGAACACACCCTAAGTCAGTTAGGCACCTTTGCATTTTTTATCCGATATATTTATGATTGCTGGGTAAAGCCCACAATGAACTCAGAGCTGTACTATAGAAAAATCAAGACAGTCCTTCCCCCAAGGATTTCCAAGTCTGTGGACAGACACATAGAAGATCGGACACACTGGGAAATCCAAAGGTGGGGACAACTTTAGATGTGATTTTTTTCTTCTCCTGTTTCATAATTATTATAACTTTTTTTCTTTTGAAGAAGTGGGTGGGGGGGCATTGTCTTTCTAGATAACTTTCATTCTGACTCTACTATTAGGAAACAACACACAGCATTTCAGTTTAGTGAGTAGGGAGTAAAATCTACTCTAGAGGTTTTGTTGGTAAAATTTGTCAGTCAGAGGTGTGAATAAACACACACACACACACACACACACACACACTCCAACCAACACAAATTTCACCAGCACAATGTACCAGTGCAGACAGTGCTGTGTCAGCGGGAGATGCATTTCTGCCAACATTGTTATCCCAGCTCATTGTGGGATAGTTTAAGTACTCAGACAAGAGAGAACTCTATAGTCAGCATAGAGTGACTACCTGAGAAATCTTAGAGCAGTGCAGCTGTGCCACTGTAAAACCTATAACATAGACTTAGCCGAGTTCTAAGTCCTGGTTGGTAATAGCATTTAAAAAGAAGGGCTGAGTGAAATCAATAAGGGCTTGACTACACAGGGATATTCAGAAAAGTTAATTCAAATTACCTGAGTATGTGAATTTAAAAGTGCTTAGTGAAGCTATATGAAGATCCAGTGTATTACTCTTAGTCTGATCCAAAATGGCCTTAATTCAATTTAGTGAAATTGCAGTGAATTAAAGTAAATCAGATTAAGACATCGGTCATTCTGACCAAGAACACCCACACAGGGATTTCATGTAGTTTATCTAAACCACTTTAAATTCATGCCTTTTGTTAATTTGGATTCAATTCTCTGAATGTTCCTTATAAATAGGCCTAAATCAATATACAGGCAGTTTTCACAAATTTATCAATCCACTATAAAAAGAGTGGAGGTGTTCATCAGCTCCAGTGAACAAAATGCTGTGGAATGCCCCTCCTTTACCCTGTCCTAATTTAGAAGTCCCCAGTGATCCACAGTGAACCAGCTCGGGATTTAGCCTCACATGGGTTTTGCGTCAACATGACCATGTGACCCCCCTACTCATTTTACATCTATTTGATGAAGAGCTCTGGTTCCCAGCCAACACTAGATGTGTGGGGTTGGTTATCATGATTTTCTTTCATGACTGTGTACCTATTTAGAGTTTTAGAACTGTGCTAAGCATGTATTAGGTCTCAGCGAGTTTGAACTCTCACAACCTCCCAGGCTGAGGACATGGCCTCACTACACAGCAACATTGGTTTACAGTCTTTTAAATCATGAGTTACTCCTTTTTGTTCATTCCTTGGAGCAAAATAGGGAAGTGTAGAATATGATCTGCAGTCTTTAATACTACTTTGCACTTTTATTTGAACTACAAATAGCTTCGTTAATTAATTGTCATTTATTGTTTATGATGATAGTTAGTCACTTTTTATTATGATAGTGCCCATGAGTCCCTGTGAACACTCAGGACCCCATTGTGCTAGGTTTGTACACACACTGAACAAAATGACCAGCCAAAAACTCCAAATTCCAAAAAGTTAACAAACTAAATAGAAGACAAGAAGCAGCAGACAGACAGACAAGCCTATACAGGGGAATGATGAGACAATATTTTCCTCACAACAGCTGTGTAAGGGTGGCATTGCTGTATCCATCTTACGGGGGGGCGGAGGGGAGAAGGGGCAGGAAGCTGAAGCACAGCGGCATAAACTCATTTCCCTATATCATAGAGGGACAGACTCTGTCGCTCCTGAGTAATACTTTGCTCCTTGGGTAGTCCCATAGAATTCAGTGAAACAATGCCTGGGGTAAGGTACTGCTCAGGTTACACATCAGAGCCAAGAACAGAGCTCCTGAGGCCCATTCTTATGCTTTAACCACTAGACATGCAAAACTCTATTGGACTTTCACTGTGAAGCTGCAATAATTGATACTTGGTACAGATACAGATTTAGAGAGTGAATAAACGTACATGGACAGAATAAATGATAGTGTGGTGGAGCAGAAAGGTTTAGTTGGCAAGAGTTTGGGATGATGACACCACTTACAGGTGGTGAAGTACAGCAACATTATTCAGGGAGGCACAAACAAGTGCCAGAAAAAAACCTTTCACCTCACAGCACACCC